>NC_074677.1:37195421-37795421 GCF_029448725.1 Salvelinus fontinalis
GAAGGACAATGTTTCCCTTTGCAAGGACCAGACTAACCATACACAAGAGAAAAGTGTGTGGGCATACATTGGGCTCATCATTCCCTACACATAGCAAGTGAAGGCCCAGAGCAGCTAGCTCTTAGAAACACTAATGATGAGACTCAGAGAGTGAAAGTCACAGACAGTTTCAATTCTCCAACACACAGAGGTCACAGCTAGCATTGCCAGTGGCCCATAAGTTAACATACATAAATACACAAGTTAACCACATTTCAATTTGAAAAAGGCAAGGCCTGCGTAAGGGTCAACAAAACAAATTAAAGGATCTGTAGTGGTAAAATAGTTAAATGTTTTAATATTCTACATAACATAATAATTGTGTGACATTTTATAAAAAATATCATGGGGAAACATGTTCCAAACAAAAATTGTATGGTTTAAAAACATCACTCTCAATAGAATAGGCCTAGTTTATCTTCCAGCAGAGTTGAGTTCGCACTCAATAAGGCCTTTATCACCAGAACAAGGAAGTGTTTTTACGCATGATTCTGTAGAGGTTTCTAGAGTGTGAGGATATTTCCCGGTAGGGTTTTTTTGTATTGTTTTTATTAGGGATCCCCATTAGCTGCAGCCAAGGCAGCAGCTACTCTTCCTGGGGTCCAAACACATTAAGGCACTTACATCACAAATAAAACCAAAGATAAAACGGTACATCATATAACATTATTACTCCACTACATATCTAGAATACAAAATGTTTAACACCACCATACAACAATATTACAATGTGCATGTGTGTAGAGTGCGTGTGCTAGTGTGTGCATGCGTATGTGTGTGTTAATTATTCTCACATCATGCATTTTCAATATGCTTTGACATACTGAACATGTAGCACTGATGACGAACATGAGCTGCCCTTCTCTCTGTATCTCTGTCCTCTGTCCTCTGTCCTAGCACTGTGTGATGAACATGAGCTGCCCTACTCTCTGTATCTCTGTCCTCTGTCCTAGCACTGTGTGATGCAAATGAGGATTTACAACTTGTTCACTGTTTATGATTGATTTGAATACGAGTGTGGGCACAACAAGACAGAGTTTTGGTTTCAAACAAACGTTCTGAGCATGTTCATAACTCTCTTGAAAGATCATCACAAAGATAAACAATATATTCCTGAAATTGGTGGCTGGTGGGTTATAGCACACATTTCCTTTGTCAACTGAGATAGGAATAATAGTGTAACACAGCTACAAAAAGTGCTGTTGCCAATATGCTAATACCACTGCCTCTTCAAAACAAATCACATTTCTTCTTTCTGATAGGTTGTTTCATCAAATTTACTCTCAAAGCTCAAAAACAGCTATGATTTCATTTCAGACCATCCAGTGTTCCATGACAACAGATGTATGACAGGTAGAATAATGCATGAATCACATGAATACTGAATTTATTAGTCAACGGTATACAAATATACAACTGCTGCTAAAAAGGTGGTAATGGAAATGGCTTTAAATAGTACATGGGTGAAGTTTGAAGAACAGACGTAGTAGGCCGATGGAAGTCAGTCATGAATATTTGACAGTCAGTATATAGATGGACATATGACTCATAGCCCATGTGAGTGAACATGAGGTCAAGACCAACATTTTTAAGTACTTCAGTTAGGCCTACTTATTCAGTATCAAAATGAAGAGAGCCAGCTAAGTATCAAATTCTCATAGCATTACTGAAAACAAAACCCCTCCTATACTAATCGGTATCCATTCTGGCATGGAAAACTGCAGCAGAAAAAGAGGTTGCCTTTTTAATCTTCCCCAATACGTTAGTGACCCACACTGCAGTACAATTAGCTTTTTGTTCGTGTCAGACCTTCTCTTCTACATAGAATTAACTTCCTCTTCTCAGCACTTCTGGGAAACGTTGTTGTCAGTTCCTCACAACAACCGTACCAAAAGCAAGAAAAAGGGTGTTGTCTATAGCTGTGGTAAATTAAGGTTGTGTTGCTAAATGAACGTGGTCAGAAGAGCAGTGATACATTTTCCATGCCTAAAAATGTATGTTCCCCGATGCATTGTGTGTGACATAAACTGATTGACACAGGTCACAATGCTGGAATCTACATGAGGATAAAGACAGTGCTTTGTACAAAGAATCTTTAGTCACAGTCAGGGGACATAAAAATAGTTCAGATGTTTCTGTATTGAGCTACCATGTTTTAATGTATCACTGATGGTTCTGTTTATAAACTATGAAATCAACATTGATAGAGAACAGCAACATTCTATTGCTGAGGCCATGGTTGAACCTAAAGTCACATAAAAATACACCAACCATTATTACCAACCAAATATTTCTAAGGTTACTAACCAACTAAGGCAACTAGTCTACATATGTGTGCAGAATAATTGTATTATATTGATTTGTCTATAAGTACAAGGTGCAACAGTACAGTATGTTAATCTGCGTAGTTCCCTGTCCCCTAGGCATGGAGGAGACGTTGGTTTGTTCTTCAAAGAGGACGTATGAGTGGGAACCCAGATGTGTTGGAGTACTACCGAAACAAGACCTCAAAGAAGCCCATCCGCACCATCGACCTGAGAGAGTGTGAGGTGCAGATGCAGACAGAGCAACGCCTGGTCAAGAGGGAGTTCCAGAACCAGCACCTCTTCGTTGTCAAGACGTCGTCTCGCATGTTCTACCTGGTGGCCAAGACTGAGGAGGAGATGAACATTTGGGTCAGTCAGATCAGGGAGATCTGTCACTTTGGACCTCTGAGTATGGATGATGGGACAGGTAAGGAACTCGCACAGAGACGCAGTTCATTACAGTCACAGTTTAAGCGCCTTGGGTGTGAGAAATGCGCTTTACAAATTAAATGAATTATTAGTATTAGTTCCAAAATCACATTTATGTGTTCAATTTCAACAAAGAATATAGAGAAACAGTTTGGTATTCAACTATTGTTGGAGGCTTTCATCCTATGACAGAGTAGTCATGTAGGCATGTTAAGGAAGGATATATAAAATCAAGACTGAGATAACATACCATTTACGTGGTAATCTGATGATGATTGGTAAGTCAAGGAAAGGACCATATTAATTTGTCATGTGCAGTTTTGCATTGCATTTAAAGGAGATGTTTCAATCATTACTGCTGCAGGACAAGTGTTATACTGCCTCTAAAGTTTTGGGCCGATAAAGTTATTGGGCTCAAGAAATGTACTGATGTCACTTATGCAATGACATTGAAATACATACGATTTTTTGATGGTAAACAATTTTATGAATAGTATGAGCAGAATATATTTTATTTAACCTTTATTTAACCAGGAAAGGCTCTGGAGGTTATAACCTGTTTTGCAAAGGGACCCTGATGTACAGTGCATTCAGAAAGTATTCAGATTACATAGTTTTTTACCCTCATAAATCTGAACGCAATACCCCATAATGACAAATAAAAACTGTTTCTTATACATTTTTGCAAATGTATTAAAAATAAAAACGGAAATATTACATTTACATATGTATTTAGACCCTTCCTTTACTCAGTACTTTGTTGACGCACTTTTGGCATTGATTAAAGCCTCAGGTCTTTTGGGGTATGACGCTACAAGCTTGGCACATCTGTATTTGGGGAGTTTCTCCCATTCTTCTTTGCAGATCCCTTTCAAGTTCTGTCAGGTTGGATGTGGAGCGTCGCTGCACAGCAATTTTCAGGTCTCTCCAGAGATGCTCGATCAGGGTTCAAGTCTGGGCTCTGGCTGGGCCACTCAAGGACATTCAGAGACTTGTCCCGAAGCCACTCCTAGGTTGTCTTGGCTGTGTGTTTAGGGTCATTGTCCTGTTGGTAGGTGAACCTTCGCCTCAGGCTGAGGTCCTGAGTGCTCTGGAGCAGGTTTTCATCAAGGATCTCTCTGTACTTTGCTTCGTTCATCTGTCCGTCGATCCTGACTAGTCTCCGAGTCCCTACTGCTGAAAAACATCCTCACAGCATGATGCTGCCACGATCATGCTTCACCATAGGGATGGTGCCAGGTTTCCTCCAGATGTGACACTTGGCATTCAGGCCAAAGAGTTGAATCTTTGTTTCATCCGACCAGAGAATCTTGTTTCTCATGTTCTGAGAGTCCTTAAGGTGCCTTTTTGCAAAATCCAAGCAGGCTGTCATGTGCCTTTTACTGAGGAGTTGTTTCCGTCTGGCCACTCTACCATAAAGGTCTGAATGGTGGAGTGCTGCAGAGATGGTTGTCATTCTGGAAGGTTCTCCCATCTCCACAGTGGAACTCCGGAGCTCTGTCAGAGAGACCATTGGGTTCTTGGTCAGCTCTTTGACCAAGTCCCTTCTCCCTCGATTGCTCAGTTTGGCAGGTTTGGTGGTTCCAAACTTCTTCCATTGGAGGCCACTGTGTTCTTGGGGACCTTCAATGATGCAGAGATTTTTTGGTACCCTTTTCCAGATCTCTGCCTTGACACAATCCTGTCACGGAGCTCTATGGACAATTCCTTCGACCTCATGGCTTGGTTTTTGCTCTGCATGCACGGTCATCTGTGAGACCTTATATAGATAGGTGTGTCCCATTCCAAATGATGTCCAATCAATAGAATTTACATCAGGTGGACTCCAATCAAGTTGTAGAAACATCTCATGGATCAGTGGCAATTTTAGCATGTATATCTTGGTGGGGCAAACTCCCCACATTGCTACACAGCACAACACAACACTAAACAATAGATTAATTGCACTATAACGGTGACAAATGGTGCCAACAAACTGTTAGGGCCTACATAAAGATGTCCCAATCTTTTCAGCAACATGTAGTGAATCCTTATCACTGCTACACCTGGCTATCATCGGAGCCTTTTCTGGCAGTGAAACAGTTCATTCAGATTCATTTACAGTCTTTAAAAAAACATAGCTGATATGACTGATTTGCTTAAACAAATGTGGTTTCTACCGACAATTGAGATGTACAAACTATGGCATAAGGGGACGAGGAGCGGATAAGAGTGAATCCGTAATTTGGATTAAGACATTAATGAGCGAGCTAGGACGAAGGTAGTCAATATAAAAAAAATGTTCAGCACTTTTGAAATGTACAGTGACAGAATTCTGAACGTGGGCCATTCTTACAATATTCTCCCTGTACACCAAGTCAGAACCGTAGGATAAGGAAAGTGGGCATATAAGCAGACAATGAAAACTCTTACAATATTCAATGATTACATTTCTCTAAAACAGGCTATAGGCTACATGTGTACCACCAAATCAGAATAGTAGGCTAAATTATGAGGGGGAAAGGGACCAAACCCTCCCCTAACCCGGACGTCGCTGGGCCAATTGTGTGCCGCCTCATGGGTCTCCCGGTCACAGCCGGCTGTGACACAGCCTGGGATCGAACCCGGGGCTGCAGTGGCGCCTTAGCACTCATTGTTTAATTTGTGATTTCCAATTTGTTGTGTAATGTTTATGTCCAATGGCTGATGAGCACTGAAACGTTTTATCTATATTTTCTCTTCATATGACAAGGATTGAAAAGGATTTGCCAGTAGATTGCCGACTTGATGCATGATGATCACTTCTTTTTGAAAGAATGATGTTGATATGATCAGTCTAATCAAAGCTGCGGTAGTAATATCTGTGGCCAATGACTTTGAGCCTTCTTGGATGGGCACTTCTAATTTAAGTTGATGGCAGCACCCAAGGGGCTTGAATGTTCGAGCTCTAACCGTACATTTTGCAGTGACGTAGTGTCTCAAGAAAGCAAAAAAGAGACGTTTGTCCGTGGCTTTATTAACGCAATTATTTATTTATTTTACATCATTTGCAAACTGACATGTTACATGTTTTTAATGCCAAAATAACATGCAAAACAAGCACACAAAAATAAAAGATATATCTTTTTTTTATAGCTAAACAGGTGTGGCACAAAACAGGTGGGGTTCTGCCCTACCTGCCATGAATGACACGTCACCGCTGTCAAGGATGATCAATGGAAACAGGATGCACCTGAGCTCAATTTCGAGTCTCATAGCAAAGGGTCTGAATACTTATGTAAATAAGGTATTTCAGCTTTTATTTTTAATAAATTTGCAAAACATTTCTATTTTTTTTCTCGCTTCAACATTATGGACTATTGTGTGTAGATCTTTTTATTTATTTATTTTCTATTTCACCTTTATTTAACCAGGTAGGCTAGTTGAGAACAAGTTCTCATTTACAATTGCGACCTGGCCAAGATAAAGCAAAGCAGTTCGACACATACAACAACACAGAGTTACACATGGAGTAAAACAAACATACAGTCAATAATACAGTAGAAAAATAAGTCTGTATACAATGTGAGATGAGGATATTTTTATTTAATCCATTTTAGAATAAGGCTGTAAACTAGCAAAATGTGGAAAAGTGAAGGGTCTGAGTACTTTCCGAATGCACTGACACGCATGGGCAGCACACACAGCTTTGTCATTATGGGGTATTGTGTGTAGATTGGTGAGAATTTTTTTAAATAATGATGTAATGTAACAAAATGTGGAAAGGGGAAGGAATGTGAAAAATGTCCCAATGCACTGTACATGCACACTAAATGATAGAAACACAAAGATGTATGCACACACACACCACACACAAACTCACAAGTAAGAATGCACTCACACATGCATACACGCACGCACTCACCTACCTCAATGTTGTAGCAATAATCAAATCATTTTGCAGAGATTCTGAGTGCTACAGTTTTTTTTCCATCACTTTGATGCATTTTCCCCTAGTGTGTGGTACATTTTCCCCTAGTGTGTGGTACATTTTTCACTAGTGTGTGGTACATTCTTCACTAGTGTGGGGTACAACTCTTTGTACAACAATCTAAACAGATAATCAAAATGACTCATGTTTCAAAACTCATTTTCAGTTGACTAAGTACAGATGTAGGATCTTAATTTGATCACCCTGTTGCAGGATCTTTCCTACAATGCAGGACGTTTATTTCGTGTATTTGAGTTTTAAAAAGGCTTCTGAAATTTGTAACTTCCACTTAGAAATTTCTGACTTGATTTTCCCTTAAGAAAAATGTATCAACCCCTACAAAGATGTTCATTAATTATAATCTACATACCAATTCACATTTTCTGTTGCTAAATAATTATTTTCCTAATGTAGCAAATTGGCTCAAATTAAGATCCTACATCTGTACAACAAACAAATTCACAAAGTCACTTGTTCACTGCACCAAATAACTCTTTCAAAATTCAAGTATTTTCTTTTTCTTTTTTTTTATGCAATATTCACATAACTTTTTATATGATTGTCTTGTCATTTGTTAACAGTACATTTAACTGTCACTTAATCAAATGTCTCAAAACAGATAACTACTGTACTGAACCAAAATAATACAGTGCCTATTTTACATACACTGAACAAAAATATAAACGCAACATGTAAAGTTTTGGTCCCATGTTTCATGAGCTGAAATAAAATACCCCAGAAATGATCCATACGCACAAAAACATTTTTCTCAAATTTTGTGGACAAATTTGTTTACATCCCTGTTAGTGACCATTTCTCATTTGCCAAGATAATCCATCCACCTGACAGGTGTGGCATGTCAAGAAGCTAAAATGTGCAGTTTTGGTACACAACACCATAGATGTCTGAAGTTTTGAGTGGAGTGTGTAATTGGCATGCTGACTACAGGAATGTCCACCAGAGCTGTTGCCAAATAATTGAATGTTAATTTCTCTACCATAAGCCGCCTCTAACATCGATTTAGAGAATTTGGCAGTACGTCAAACCAGCTCACAACCACAGACCACGTGTAACCACGCCAGCCCAGGATCTCCATATCCAGCTTCTTCCCCTGTGAGATCGTTTGAGACTAGCCAACCGGACAGCTGATGAAACTGTGGGTTTGCACAACCGAAGGATTTCTGCACAAACTGTCAGAAGCCGTCTCAGGGATGCTCATCTGCGTGCTCGTCGTCCTCACCAGGGTTTTGACCTGACTTTAGTTTGGCGTCGTAACTGACTTCAGTGGGCAAAATCTCATCTTAGATGGCCACTGGCACACTGGAGAAGTGTGCTCTTCACGGATGAATCCTGGTTTCAATTGTACCTGGCAGATAGCGTGTATGGCCTTGTGTGGCCGAACTATTTGCTAATGTCAACGTTGTGAACAGAGTGCCACATGATGGAGGTGGGTTTATGGTATGAGCAGGCATAAGCTACGGACAATGAACACAATTGCATTTTATAGATGGAGATACCGTGATGAGATTCTGAGGCCCATTGTCATGCCATTCATCCACCACCATCACCTCATGTTTTAGCATGATAATGCACTGCCCCATGTCGCAAGGATCTATACACAATTCCTAGAAGCTGAAAATGTCCCAGTTCTTCCATGGTCTGCATACTCACCAGACATGTCACCCATTGAGCATGTTTGGGATGCTCTGGATCAACATGTACAACAGCGTGTAACAGTTCCCGCCAATATCCAGCAACTTCGCACAGCCATTGAAGAGGAGTGGAACAGCATTCCACATGCCACAATCAACAGCCTGATTAACCTTATGCGAAGGAGATGTGTCTCGCTGCATGAGGCAAATGGTGGTCAAACCAGATACTGCCTGGTTTTCTGATCCACGCCCCTTCCTTTTTTAAGGTGTCTGTGACCAACAGATGTATATCTGTATTCCCAGTCATGTGAAATCCGTAGATTAGGGCCTCATTTATTTATTTCAATTGACTGATTTCCTTATTTGAACTGCAACTTAATAAAATCTTTGAAATTGTTGCATGTTGCATTTATATTTTTGTTCAGTGTATATAGCTCAGCACTGTACAAATCTATATTTGTGCACAGTTATGAACTTGAAAATGTATTAATAAACCAATTAGGCACATTTGGGCAGTCTTGATACAACATTTTGAACAGCAATGCAATGGTTCATTGCATCAGTCTAAAACTTTGCACATAAGCTGCTGCCATCTAGTGGCCAAAATCGAAATTGTGCCTCACCGGCAATAGTACATTGTGACCTCTCTCTTGTATTTCAAAGATGATGGTACAAAAAAAATATGTTTTTTTCTTTGTATTATCTTTTACCAGATCTAATGTGTTAAATTCTCCTACATTAATTTCACATTTCCACAAACATCAAAGTGTTTCCTTTCAAATGATATCAATAATATGCATATCCTTGCTTCAGGTCCTGAGCTACAGGCATTTAGATTTAGATGTCATTTTAGGCAAACATTTATAAAAAAGGGTCAGATCCTTAAGTTAACAACCCAAATAACACTAAATAAGTAATCCAAACACAATCTATCCATATATACACCACAAATATGTACTAAGAATGATATGTACAGCAGTAGATTTATTACAGTGAGCTATGTCAAGAATCCAGCATATAAATAGACAGTATGTATAAACAGTATAACAAAAATACAATGTACAGTAGTAGGTACAGTTTATTAGAATGAGTTATGTAGAGAATAATGTATTTAAATACACAGAGTGAAAAACAGTATAAAAGAAACCGGACGTGTCCAGTCAATGCACTGCTGAAATACCTGGATGGTATATAACAACATATTCTACTCATTATCTGAAATACACTGTAAACTGATGGATTTTGTTAAGCAGAGAGATATGTGATAATGTATCAGTTGAAAAGTCACATAGAAAAGGTGTATCAGGTATGTAAGACCAAGATGAAGACACGTCAAATTAACAATGGTTTAATAATCCAACAAGAGCAGGCAATAGACAGTTCAAGGCAGGCAGGGGTCATTGAACCAGAGGTAGGGCAACGGTACCGGACGGCAGGCGGGCTCAGAGTCAGGACAGGCAAGGGTCAAAACCAGGAGGGCAAGAAAAAGAGAAACTGGGAAAAGCAGAAGCTGAGAACAAAAATGCTGGACTTGACAAACAAGACAAACTGGCAACAGACAAACAGAGAACACAGGTATAAATACACAGGGGATAATGGGGAAGATGGGCGACACCTGGAGGGGGGTGGAGACAATCACAAAGACAGGTGTGACAAGGTGATATACACCAATAACCTTTTACTAATTATATTTAATAAAAAATGGTTTGAGATTAACTACAACATTTTGAAAAGACACCACTTACATCTGAAAAATGTGCCAAAGTGACATATTTTTTTTATTTTTTTTATTACAAACATATAGTAAAGCGTTACTAGCTATCTTTCTCTGTGAAACTCATAGTGCCATAGACATTACAACTCTCTACAGGCATGGAAGTTCAGCCAGGGTGATGCTTGAACAGTTGGAGGTGGATGCTTGAACACTTAGAAACCATGCTCTCTTGCCTTCATGTCTTTTCCACAGTTCTCCCCCTGGTTTGGAGTTAATAATAGTTGGCAGTTGGAACATTTAGTAAAACAGTGTTGTCTGTGTGGAGCAGATAGGGCAGACTACATGATATCCAGACAAAGATAAGAGATTATAGCCCAGAGGAACAGTAGCAAACCCCAGGTTTACACATAACTGGGAAAGATAACACAATGTGAGACATTAGGTCAATGAAATTCTGAACTTGTTGACTATTCATTACACAAAAAAAGAAGAAAATACTAAATGTATGAATGTGAACGTAATTCAATCCACACACTGTGATAAATCCATTGTGAAAGAAACACACAAGAGATACTGCCACAATTGTTTAGTTTTATCTGCTGTTTCATGTGCTGAAAAAATAAGAAGTTTAGGCTCTTCCTGATGTTACAGTATGAGTCTTATAAATACATAACTAATTAGAGCATTCAGTATTCATTTTTTCACAGTGCATCTCATTGTCTATAGAAATATAAATATACAAAGCGTTTATAGATCAAACCCATGTTATCTCCCCCATACTGTACTAGGTCTTTATAACTATAATGAACTCAGTTACTGAAAGCCAAGCAGAGATGATTGCCAATGATTAAGTGAAATACTACTTAACGGGCCCTTCGGTACGCTCCATGTCAGAGATGGAAGGCGGGGTACAATTGTACTTCGATGGATCCCTTGACCCAGCCTGTACTCCTTGGAGCTAACCGCGTTTGAGACGATGTACGGCAGCCAGGAGCAAAAACTCCCTATTAGTTGGGCCCAATGGAGAAATCCTGGGAGGACCAATGATGATAACATGGATGTTTCCCCTTATATCCTGACCATATAGATCTCACGCTCCTGTCTGCATGTCTCACTGCTCAACTAAAACCATTTTATAAGAAAACAAATAGTTATAGCTGTGTTCCACTAGTCAGCACCTTGCCTCAAACATTTTCAGTAGAAAACTCAAAAACACAACTATAAAGCGCATTCGGAAATTATTCAGACCCCTTGACAATTTCCACATTTTGTTACTTTACAGCCTTGTTCTAAAATTGATTAAATAGTTTTTTCCCCCTCATCAATCTACACACAATACCCCATAATGACAAAGCAAAAACAGGTTTTTAGACATTTTGAAATATCACATTTACATAAGTATTCAGACCCTTTACTCAGTAGTTTGTTGAAGCACCTTTGGCAGCGATTACAGCCTTGAGTCTTCTTGGGCATGATGCTACAAGCTTGGCACACCTGTATTTGGGGAGTTTCTCCCATTATTCTCTGCAGATCCTCTCAATCTTTGTCAGGTTGGATGGGGAGCGTCGCTGCACAGCTATTTTCAGGTCTCTCCAGAGATGTTCGATCAGGTTCAAGCCCGGGCTCTGGCTGGGCCACTCGAGGACATTCAGAGCCTTGTCCCGAAGCCACTTCTGCATTGTCTTGGCTCTGTGCTTAGGGTCGTTGTCCTGTTGGAAGGTGAACATTCATCCCAGTCTGAGGTCCTGAGCGAGCTGGAACAGGTTTTCATTAAGGATCTCTCTGTGCTTTTCTCCGTTCATCTTTCCTTTGATCCTGACTAGTCTCCCAGTCCCTGCATTTGAAAAACATATCCACAGCATGATGCTGCAACCACAATGCTTCACCATAGGGATGGTATCATGTTTCCTCCAGACATGATGCTTAGCATTCAGGCGAAAGAGTTCAATCTTGGTTTCATCAGACCAGAGAATCTTGTTTCTCATGGTCTGAGAGTCCTTTAGGTGCCATTTGGCAAACTCCGAGCAGGCTGTCATGTGCCTTTTACTGAGGAGTGGCTTCCGGCTGGCCACTCTACCATAAAGGCCTGATTGGCGGAGTGCTGCAGAGATGGTTGTCCTTCTGGAAAGTTATCCCATCTCCACAGAGGAACTCTGGAGCTCTGTCAGAGTGACCATCAGGTTCTTGGTACCTACTTGACCAAGGCCCTTCTCCCTCGATTGCTCAGTTTGGCCGGGCGGCCAGCTCTAGGAAGAGTCTTGGTGGTTCCAAACTTTTTAAATTTAAGAACGACGGAGGCCATTGTGTTCTTGGGGACCTTCAATGCTGCCGACATTTTTTGGTACCCTTCCCCAGATTTATGCCTCGACACAATCCTGTCTCAGAGCTCTACGGACAATTTCTTCTACCTCATGGTTTGGTTTTTGCTCTGACATCCACTGTCAACTCTGGGACCTAATTTAGACTGGTGTGTGCCTTCCAAATCATGTCCAATAAATTGAATTTACCACATTTGGACTCCAATCAAGTTTAAGAAACATCTCAAGGATGATAAATGGAAACAGGATGCACCTGAGCTCAATTTCGAGTCTCATAATAAAGGGTCTGAATACTTATGTAAATAAGGTATTTCTGTTTCTAATTTTTTGTAAATTTGCTAAAAATTCAAAACCTGTTTTTGCTTCGTCATTAAGGACTATTGTGTGTAGATTGATGAGGACATTTTTATTTAATCCATTTTAGAATAAGGCTGTAAACTAACTAAATGTGGAAAAGTTAAGGGTCTGAGTACTTTCCGAATGCGCTGTACAGACACAAAATATGTATATGGTTTGGAGAAGTTAAGAATGGTCTTTCTTTTTTTCCAAATTTAAACTGCCTGTTCTTTTTTCTTCTCATTCTTATGTTTTATGGTGCTGGTGAGATAATGTTTATATGCATGTCACATGTTTATACAACATACAACATGTTTATACATACACAGGTGTTGTGATTATATTGTACCATAGTGGATGTTCGTTTAGCAGAGGGGCTGCTCAGTCTGCATAGCTATATGGTAGGGGCTTTGTTTAGGGTAAAGGGGCATGGACAAGAGCAAAAGCATTTAAAGCACTGCTCAAATTCATTCCACTGCCACCTGCTGGAGATCATTGACAACTACGTCTCAGAGATCACATTTGTCAAGAGACAGATCAGGATTCCTGTTTGACTCTGGCCTAATGAATGTAACATTATCCTGAGCCAGCTCAGAACTAATGTAGAAACTATGGATTTCTTCTCTCTTTTCTCTCTATTCCTTATATTATCTCTCTCTTGCTCTCTCCCCACATATCTGTTTTTTTCAGAATCAGAGGAAGGTTTTTCGCACAACCCAACCTCCCAGCAGCCTTCACCTGCTCTCTCCCGAAATATGTCATTCACTTCCAACCATGACTTCATGGCCTATGGCAACAGCAGAGTTGAGATGCCCAGCCTGATGAATCCCAACCATCCAATGGACTACCTCTTCCTCTCACAGTGTGAGACAGGGAGGTTCAGCATCTTTAGGTACGTAGCCTATACCTCTTAAACCTCAAACTGGACACCATATCCACACATTGTTTTAATGATGATAAACAATAAGCACTGTATTTCCCTTTTTCTTTATTTTATAGATGTGACAGCTTTTCAAACTCTGAGCGATCTCTGGAACAAAATTCATCAGACGCTACTACAGAAGATGTCTTCTCTTCACCTGATCCTTCTCGGTCTCCCTTTCCCCACACTGGACCATCTCTGTCCCCCTTCCCCCACATAAGGATGCATGACCCCCCTTCCAGCGCCCCATGTGGCCCCACGTCATCCTCGAACTCTCCTCGAACTCTCAACCGTACACCCGACATCTTCCAGTTTGATAAGCCATATTCTTCTGCCATATTGGAGGTAACAACTGATGGACTAACTCCCCCTCCTCTGCCCCCCAAGTCTATCCACCTCTCAGAGCACCTTAGTGATGAGGGCTCCTATAGGCCTCTGGGTGGGGTTGGGCAGCAGCTCACAGGCCAACCTGCACTCATCCCCCGGAGGATCTCTCTGTCAGGCCTGCCAGACCACTTCAGAAGAGGTACAGTATATAACCAGCAGAGTCCTTCAGTCTAGGCCCTTCATACCTGGCTCCATAAACTGGTATATATTATACGGTATATGTAATATATACAGTCAGCACATGTATTGATTCTGACCAATCATGTTTCCAACCACACAGTGTCATTTTTTCTGTTATATAACATCACAACCGCCTTCATCAGTGATATTTCTGTCTAATCTAGAAGACATTGAGGGGAGTGCACTGAGGAGCAGGAACAAAAGGCTCAGTCTTAATTTGGTAAGAACACATGTACTTGCAATCGATGGGAACTGATGGGCATTTCCAATACTACAAAATGTTTTGGACATAATGTTGTTGGACAGTTCATAGAAGGTAATAATTAATAATAATTGTCAACTGTAATTTTTTGCCTTCTTGAATGTCAAACAACAATACAGGATTTACAAGTGACCTTTCTACATCATTATAAGCCATGGTCTACTACACATTTCCAAGTTGGTCTGGTCTTGTTGTCTTTTTGCAGCCACGTTTCATTGCCACTCAAAGTCCAAACTGCCATGAGGACTCATACGTGCCCATGGCCTCTCCACCTGTCTGTGTTGGTGAAGATGTATCGGACGGCTACATCCCTATGAGCCCCACTACAATCAGCTTCCTCAAGGCTAATGGCAAAACAGAGGCCCCTCTCGCTCCCACCCCCTTTCCCACTGCAGGTCTACCTGGGGATTTAGAACCACCTCCAATCAACAGGGATCTCAAACCACGCAGGAGAGGTAATGAGCAAAAAGGAAGGAAAAAGTCCTGTCTAAAGGGCTACATAATCTATTCAATCATCGTACTCAGTAGAGGAAGCATAAAAAAATGCTTTCATAAACGTATTTTGCTGAAAGCAAAATTAATAAGGTTTTACATTCTATTGAACCTTGTGTCTCCCACAAGACCCACTATTGGATACATGTCTTCGTCTGTGAAAGTCTTCTTTCGGGACAGTATTTGCAGCATGGCTCTTTTTGAAATATTGCTATTTCAACACAAATGCCCTTTGTTTGGAGAAAAGTAGACCTGATCATTATTGTCCAATAGAGAATTTGAGGGTTGCTTGCCTCATCTCACCATGTTGTTTCTCTGGTTCGCAGCCCGGCCTCCACCACTGGACTTGAGGGGCCTGTCCACTATAAGAGAATGTCCAACTCATATGCCTCTGATCAGAACCATGACAGAGCCAGGGTGAGTCAGAGATATAACTATATCCACCCTGAACTCTCAGCTCTCTTTCTGTCCAAATTCTAAAATGAAAAAAGGAGGGAAAAATGGATTAATTTGTTTGTGTGTTGGTATGTTTGTTTGTGTTGTTCCCAGAAATGCACTGCAAGTCCTACTGGAGAGAAGACAAGGACAACTGGGAATTAAAGGAGACCAAGAAGCCAGCAGCATTCCAACAGTAAAGTTACCTTCTGCATGTATATTGACATCACAAATAGTTATACATATACACTTTTGTTTCCACAATCTACACAGAGAGAAAAAAGTACCCCAGTCACTGTATAGGTAGACTGCTTTCCATGAATAATTCAGCAGTTGTGTCTAAACTCAGAGTTCCAAACTGCCTAAAGCAAAGGAATAAAGGTTTGAGCATCACAATTATTAATTCATGTTTGCAGTACCAAGAAAGGCTTAAAATATGACAATTGATCTTCACCTGAAACTAGCGATACAAATGGAAAGTGTTCAGTATTGGTGGATCATATGACACCATATTCAGAGATGAATATGAAGTGAGCCTCATTGTAAATGAGATTACTTTAATTTCAGGAGTCAAGGCAGCTGTTCTTCTCTACAAACGAGGGAGCCACCCAGCCGTGGTTTAGGAGATCAAACCTTGACTACCTTTCACTGGATTTCAATTCCGCATCCCCGTCTCCTGTGCAAAAGGTAAGCTTGATTGAATAAATAGAGGTCAAATGGTGGGAATGGGTTTGTCTCCAAAGCAAGACATGGAATCAATTCAACCATTTAACGGCGTTAGAAGTGCCTGTCTTTCACTTTGAGCTGCCACTGGCAGCTTTAAGGACTTCAAATTACAGTCACCATCCACTGCAATTCCCTCTGGTCATTCTAGTGTGTGTGGGCAATTACTTTTTAATTGAAAAATCCCCTGTACAGTAATACAACTTTGTCTCTGCATGCTTAATTGATACGCATGATAGTAGACAGATTGGTGTCATACATTTTCATTATTGCTACTATTACCAATCTAGGGGAATAATCTGACATTTGTTGCTTTGCTCACTCTTATCGTTCAATCTCCAATTGAATGTGCCATGCGCCTGTATCTAGGCAACAGGTCCTTCGGTGACTCCTTATCTGTATTCTGTATGTGACATTTTCTTGAAGTGCCACTTTGCATTGACTCGTATGTTAGAAATCAAGCCAAATTATTGGTCTGTCACCGTCTGAGCAGCGGTGCAAAATAGGTTTTCATTTAAATAGTATTTGAAAACACACATACTGGTCAGACTTTAAAACAGTGAACAACATACAAAAATTGTATGTATCATTTCATTTGTTTGGTTTTATTGTCCCATCTTCCATCTGGATTCAATAGCCCAGAGGTAAACAATACATTACATTGTGGTTTTGGCTCAAATTCAAGTAAATGTGTGATAAGAATGAAATAGCACTTGCAGGGTGTAGCTGTGTCCATTTCCATGGTAATGAATCAGGCAGCTGCATACTGTGAGACAATAATGTCAGTGACTCATTGTTTTGGTGACAAGTCATTCACTCTCAATCTGCAAAAGACATAGCGAAAGGAATACTAATGCTTTCCTTCAGTCTGAAGCATAGGGGACATATTACATGCAACTAACTATAAGACTGCATTATATCCACTGAATAACTGACTAAACAGAATCAATTTAAAATAGATTTTCACTTTATGTAAAGGGGAGAAAGGTAATCTATGTACATTTACATTTTAGTCATTTAACAGATGCTCTTTTTCAGAGCAACTTACAGTGAGTGCATACCTTTTAGTGCTTTTTCATACTGGTCCCCGTGAGTATCAAACCCACAAAGTGCTCTGCTCCACCAACTGAGCCGCACGGGACCCGAAATGTAAGACTGATAGTTCCATTCTGGATACAGGTTTTGATTGAATAATGTAATTACCTTAGTTGACTGTACACCAACTCTGCTGGGATGTCTTCCAGAAGCCCCTCCTTGCTGATGAACACAGGGTGGACTATGTGCAGGTGGATGAGAAGAAGACTCAGGCCCTGCAGAACACTAAGATGGAGTGGAAGGATGTTCGGCAGTCTAAAGTGTAAATCGGTGGGGAAAAAACACGACTTTCCATTTCACAAAACAAGTGGAGCAAATGCAACATCACATACAAAATCTGTCATAAGAGATGGTAACTTACCTCAAAGAGAGCAGTTCTTCTTTCATGTACAAAATAAAAGCACTTTGAAATGCATCAGATATAAACATCTATGAGAGAAGAAAGTAGACAGTGTTGTCAAAGACAGTTTAAATAACTGATTTGTGGTCATCAAAATTCACTGTACAAATATGACATCAAAGTTACACTGTGAATGTCACTTTACCATATACTGTGTTACAGTGCTGTTTTTGTATTAAATGTTACTCAATAAAAAGGACACTGCTCATTTCTCATTCTTTTGCTGAAACAGATTGTATGGATTCTCAATACACAGGAATTCAAGTATTCTGTTTTTAGATGTACAATGGTCTGAGTATAAGAGTATGTTAAACCAAATGAGCAGGTGTACAGGTGTATATGTAGAAGTGCAAATGTAGACCTGGAATCCTAAAGACAAAGACATGCATTAATGCTTCTGCCCTGCACATTGCATTTGTTGTTTTTTTAAGTTCTGATGCCTTCCAGCCAGCAGGAAAAGCGCAATGCGATCTGTAGTCATGTAAATAGGGATTGAATGGAGTGGTACCATTCCAAAAAGTCATATGAACAGGATGAACATCTCAGACCTGATATTGTGTACCAGTACTGTGTTATTACTGTGTAAGCGGGTACCAATGACTCAAACCACAATACTTAACACCATCTCGATAGGTCAATCAGAAGAAAGCACAAATCACTGTGCGCCTATCCTAAAGTTGGTGAGGGTGGAGAACTACCTTACAATAAACAATCTCTTCACAAATGTCGGAAAAGCCATAGTCTTAACTAGATGTTTCTAAAGATGGAGTTGAACCCATTATTTTAGCACAAGCGGTACAATCTTCAGGTTGTGAGCTTTATTGTTTTAATGTATGCTTTACCATGTCCATGTAATGTATGCAAAGATGCACATTCAAGAATGTTTTCATGCTTTAATAAATCCCTTTTACCTTACATACAGTACATTTGTTGTCTTTATTAAGTCATCCACCGCTACAGTAGCAGGCTATACTACATCACTAATTAGTGTAAACAACTGAAAAGCTGTTACACACAGCCAGCAGGCTACCAAGTCTACCACTTCCCTAAGTAGCTAGCTGGGGGCCATAGTGCAATTATACTGTAGCTTATCCTGAAGTTGCACAGTTCCAAACATAATTTTACTCATAAAGTTTAATGTCTTCTTATAGTCTTTCAACATACATACCTGCAATAGTCAATAAATTGATTTCTTCACACAATGGTTATTCTTTAATAGTAGATCTTATACATTATTTATCTTACAAGTTGGTGTGCTTGTCTTTTGGTACATCATGAGGAAAGTATAAGGGGAGATGGTGATTCTTTGAGGAAATAGTAAATATCAACACCTGGCATTTAGATAAATTAAATCAGATGTTGGTGTTTATCCATTGCATTGGAGTTTATGTTAATGCACATCTGTTTACAACAAACAGGGTTCATAACAACTTAAACTATGAAAGAAACAGTCATGTTGACATATTTGGATTTATTCCAAGACATAGTCACAGAATGAATGATAAATCATCCATAATTATTAATAAAAACAAAAAATGAAATAAAAACAACTTAAGAATTCGATATTTAAGCGTTTGTTTTCATTATAATGCACTTTATTAAAAATATATGAATGCTCCATACATAGATCATCAAGATAAATGCCTTAATATTAAAAGCGTTTTGTCTTTCAATATTACTGCACACTTTCATATTGCACTTTTACACTGTATTTAGTGCAATGTATTAAATCCTAGTAAATTGTTTAGGCATATAAATATCCTTTTAAAAATTGTTTTGAACCTTTAAATATAAATATAGATAACAAGCTTGACCACCAGCCTTCCCTTTGCATTTTTTTTAATTCTGGCAAAACTTTTTGATTGAAGTTGCCATCATAATGCCTAGAAAACCCACTGGAAACCCCCTGAAACATCCCCCATCTCCTGCTTCATCTAAGCCTGGTGGCAGACGTGAAGACTTAAACCTGAAATAACAGGTGTAAAATCAGTAATGTCATAACATTGTGCTGGCACTATGAAAGCCACCCCATGAAAATGATTCCCAATATCTTTTTACTGTAGTTTGGCTACCTTTTAAACAAAGTGGTATTCTTTTCTTGTCCTAAGCAATAAAGCTCTCACTATCAACAATGAACATCACATGAAAATAAATCCAATGGATTTGGCATTAACCATGGTTATTTCCTGGAACTATCGTCAAATTGAATGGTAAGCCTATGTTCGACTGAGATCGCAATCTTTGTTGAATGACTTGGTTGAAGGGCATTCTAGCAGACTCTTCTACCTGAAGAAATCACAGATGCATCGTATGTAAGTGCAACTATAACCACATAGTATTATACAATAACTGTAAGATGGTAAAGAAAGCAATATATTATATGATAGCTGAATATACTGTAATATCAGGTCTCAAACTTCCCTCCTGGTTATGTAAAATCAGTGTGAATGACGATTAGGAGAACAAATCAAGATGGTATTCCTATCAGACTGAAGATCCTAGAGGAAACAACAAGATGTAAAGTATATGAATGAGTCACATTGAAGTTGATGATGCTGATTCTCTTTTCCTTTGACCCGTAAGAATATAATTGCACATAGAACACCTGTATTGGACTTCATCATGCATTACAAATTTAAAAAAATAAAATGTTAATAAATAATAACAAAAACAATACAAGATTGATGCATTTGGCCAGCATTTTACATTTGAACAAAAACAAGAAAATAAAAGAAGAGAAACCTATAAAATGCCCATTAAGGTCACAGTGAACTGTAGGACACAACCAGATTTGGCATAAAGATCAATGTATGACTAGCGCTTCCTCGTTTTTAAATGTGGACACAAAATTAATGTTCAGTTTGTTCTTTCTTGAAACCTGCGATTCCCTTTTCCATTGTCCAAGGATTAGTTGAGGTCACAAAAACATTCTCACAGTTCAGGAGATAGGAAGGTGTTTTGGTTTCTCACGATCCAAAGGTGTGGTTCACTGTGGTAGTTGTGTTGCTAGTTGTCATTGCACTCATACAGGTAAAGTGATTATAACAGTACAGTCATTAATGAGATGCTCACAAGCTAAATGTTTGACATTCCAAATACTCTTGGGTCCAAATAGTATTGTGTTCAGATTTCCCTTTAAAAAAGTCACAATTGAATTAGAATGGTGCTTCTAAAAAAAATAAGGTGGTCTTTCTAAACTATCTCGTCTCTATTTCCGAAAGGGGGTTAACCTGCTGAAGCTCTGCCAGAAGGGAGACTTGCATCTTTCAGGTTCAGGGAATTGAAATTCTGATTGTTCCAAGCTGTCTCCTACTAAGTACTGTCCTGGATTCATGGGATCCATAGGAGGGGGGTATCCAGGGGGCACAGACCTATGGCCTAAAATTTGAGAGGAGAGAGATATTAAGGAGGAGGAGAGAGATATTAAGGAGGAGAGAGACATTGAGGAGGAGGAGAGAAATATTAAGGAGGAGGAGAGGACATTGAGGAGGAGGAGAGAGATATTAAGGAGGAGGAGAGAGATATTAAGGAGGAGGAGAGAGATATTAAGGAGGAGGAGAGAGATATTAAGGAGGAGGAGAGAGATATTAAGGAGGAGGAGAGAGATATTAAGGAGGAGGAGAGAGACATTGAGGAGGAGGAGAGAGACATTGAGGAGGAGGAGAGAGATATTAAGGAGGAGGAGAGAGATATTAAGGAGGAGGAGAGAGATATTAAGGAGGAGGAGAGAGATATTAAGGAGGAGGAGAGAGATATTAAGGAGGAGGAGAGAGATATTAAGGAGGAGGAGAGAGATATTAAGGAGGAGGAGAGAGATATTAAGGAGGAGAGAGACATTGAGGAGGAGGAGAGAGATATTAAGGAGGAGGAGAGAGATATTAAGGAGGAGGAGAGAGATATTAAGGAGGAGGAGAGAGATATTAAGGAGGAGGAGAGAGATATTAAGGAGGAGAGAGACATTGAGGAGGAGGAGAGGGATATTAAGGAGGAGGAGAGAGATATTGAGGAGGAGGAGAGGGATATTAAGGAGGAGGAGAGAGATATTAAGGAGAGATATTAAGGAGGAGGAGAGAGATATTAAGGAGGAGGAGAGAGATATTAAGGAGGAGAGAGATATTAAGGAGGAGGAGAGAGATATTAAGGAGGAGAGAGATATTAAGGAGGAGGAGAGAGATATTAAGGAGGAGGAGATAGATATTAAGGAGGAGGAGAGAGATATTAAGGAGGAGGAGAGAGATATTAAGGAGGAGGAGAGAGATGCACTACAGATGGACTAAAAGCAGACACTTAGTAAAACTTGGTTAAGTATGTATTTACCTTTCTGTTTGGTCATTCTTCGCACTGTCATTGCCGCTTGCCGCTTCTGATACTCTGATATCTCAAACCCTGAAAAATATAAATCATTGTTATTGTTAATTTTATTTACCATTTTAATTTGTTGTGCAAATGACCATTTCTTTCACATACACACCTATTTTTTCATCCTCTTGCACCATCTTGCGTTCCTCATGGAAACCTCTGAGCCAGCGAAGTTTCTCCTCCAGCTTCTTGGCCAGGAAGATGTGGATCTCGTCTGAGTCCTTATTACTCAGCTTGAACGCGTTCTTCACACTCACGTTGAAGTCATCATCCCGCCCATCTACGGCATCAACTACATTGTACCTGTCCATATTGATGCGGCCCTTGTAGTACAGAATGTCTCGTCGTATCAAGTCCTGAAGGAAAAGGAAGGGAGGGAGGAGTGGAAGGGAAAACTAAGTAGAGAGCAGATTCTAATTTACTTTGAATCATCTACACTAGTGCTTTGAACACTAGCAAGGTACTGCGAAACCCAGGTGACAGACAGGAAATGAAAAGGCTTGAATTCCTGGCAGCCAGGAAGAAATAATTGCACCCTATCAATTTCCCTGTGACAGACAGGGGTCCATGCTGTAAGCAGCTGCTTCAGATTCCAGGCATCCCGTCCCCATTAGTGATGCTGCTGCGTACTCCTGTATTCCTTTCCCCTCTGAGAGCTTGCGTCACACTTGTCGCAGCTGCCAGCGGTAAACTCTGAGGGACACAACAGCCCTGTGTCCTGTACTGTAAGCCTGTCAGCTACCCCTCACTTCTCTTTGGACATGACGGCCTCTCTTATGTAACAAAACTATTGTCATCCACGTCAGAAGCAGGAATCAATCACAGTTCTGAGGCGATGGAGATCAAAGAAAAGATCTCATAGACAAGCAGAGGTGACTCGGGATGTACAGTATATCCATCAAGAACTGTTACTTCAAGGGACATAATATTCTGTATCACAAGGTTCATTCCATTTCAGGAGCTGAATGAAAGAATTGTGTTCCTGACCATTTTCATTTCAAGCTACAAGTTTGTGAGAGCTACCATCATATTTGAATGATTAAGCTTTTATAAAGACTCGTACCTAAAGAATGGGATTGATTGAGGGTTTAAGAGCTAAGCACTTCATTAATTGAGAATTTCTTAACATGACATTTCAGAATCTCTCAAGAGTTATTGGATGCATTTAAGAACTTTTTTTCTTGAGATGATTCTTTTTTTCATAGTTGTAGAGATTTGTGAATATGACTCAAATGTCTTGTTGGTATTGGGGAGTAAATAAGAATTGCTGTTATATAAACTATCCAACAAGCATGTTTGGTCATAAAAACTGCAGTCATACTGTCCTAAAGCTCTGTCTCTGTCACCACACTGCTGAGGCTAAGCATTTTCTCTTACAATCCTGTGAGACTTTCTGTTTGGCACAATAAATCATTACCCCTTAGGCACACCAAGCTGGTGACGTGATTCTCTTTTTCAAGCCGTGACCTTCATTCGCCTTGAACCTGGGAGGTACAAACACCCCTACTGACTTTGTTGCCATGTTTTATTCACAAACAAATTGAGCAATGGATCACATTTTAGCAAATTCATGCCAACTCTGTCTGCAAAAGAGAGGAGTTAACTAAGCACCTGGGTGCACCAAGACTGGTTCAGATCAATTAAATAGTATTTGTCACCCAGATGTGGCCCCCTTACCTTTTTACACAGAACCATCTGATGGTCGAACAGGAAGAAGACCCTAGTCTGACTCCGCCCATACGGCTGGTAGATCCATGACATCTCCCCAGTGTAGACCAGCTCTGAACTCCTGTCTAGAACATCATCCCCCTGCACAGAGAAATACAAGACTTCAGATCTTTAAACAGGATCAATAATGGTCTGTGATACATAGTCATCAAAACTTAATCATTTTATGCTTATGAAATTAGAAAAGTGGCTAATAAGATACAGGCTTGTAAGACAGGCTTCATCTCATTAACGTTGACTCTT
Source organism: Salvelinus fontinalis (assembly GCF_029448725.1). Lineage (NCBI taxonomy): Eukaryota > Metazoa > Chordata > Actinopteri > Salmoniformes > Salmonidae > Salvelinus > Salvelinus fontinalis. The sequence continues at coordinate 37,219,391 of NC_074677.1, forward strand.
TAGATCTTGAGAGAAGAATCAAATACACTTTTTTTTTTACTTAACATAATTACAGTACCTTAGTGACTGCGCAACTCTGGAAAAACTCTCTTCCAACTAGGTCAGAGTGACCTGATAACGCTAGCTCTCTCTCGTATCAAATACAGGTTAAAGTCTAGCAAAACAGATTCATCCACCTCCTCTTCTCACTCCTGACTAGTTTCATCCTGATTAAATGGAGTGCTTCAAAATGCACTGCATTTGACAGTCTGTGTTTTCTTATTTCATCAAAAGAACAGATGCTCCAAAAGGAGAGATTGGAGAGATATATTTTCCTTTAAAAGAATAAACAGCTTCTTGCCTCTCCAAGCCTTCAACTAGGCTCTACTTGACAGCTTATCAAAAGATGTGCATTGTAAAATACAAACTCTGACCAACACAAACTAGTGCAGTAGCAAAGGAGTGAGTTGACAGAGCAAAACATTCAACTAAAACAGCTTGGTGTATGTTTGTTCCACAGTACTTGTTTGTTCCTCATTCCTGTCACCCTGTCTCAGCCCTACCTCCCAGTCCAGCACAGACGCCTGCCACTGTGCTATCTTCTCAATGTTTTCCAGGCGACGCTTCCGCTCGTTAATCTGCTGAGTGACATTCCTCATTACGGCCAGCGCTGCAGCGACATAACGGTAGTCACTACAAGAGGAGGAGATGATGACACAATGTTACAGTGGTGGCAACTTAAGAAAAAAAGGAACACAAGGCCAACATTAGTACTGTAAATAGTCAGGCATTCAAACTGTGCCACGTCTCTATCGTAGACTTCACTTCACAAAATACTTGTAGCTTAGCATCCACGTCTAGGATCCTCACACCCTCATGGCACCCTTATGTCTCATACAATTAGCCTGAGAGCATAAAGGACCATTCATTCCAGAAGGATCTTTATCAGTAGAAACATCCTTCATCATAACACAGAGGTGAATGTAAATCTTTGATGTGACATTGAGACTGAGGGACAGGTACCTGTGCTCCTGGACAGTGTACTTGAGCAGCTCTGCCAGCTGCAGAGGGTACTTGCAGATCTTCTGGACGGGCGTGAACAGGAAACCGTCAATGGCGATGTCAATCATCTGCTGCACAAGGCGACACGCCTCGAAGAATTGCTGATAGCGGCCATCCTTCATCAGTCGAGAGAGCTCCATGCAGGCATCCACGTGGTTGTTGCAGTACTCCGAATATATCCAAAAGCCATCTTGCTGTAAACAGATAAATGTGTATAGTATGTCTAAAATGCTGAAACAAGCTACAAATGTTTATATTTTTTGTGATTTCACAAAAGTTTTCCATTGAAACTAATAACCAAAGGGAACTGCCATCATCAAGGTTCTCATATGTAAGACAAAGGATGAGATAATGGGCATGTATGTATGATACACAAGCTTTGCTCAAATCTATTGTGAGGGATTACATTTAAAAAACACTTGAAATTCTGAGAGATACAAAAATGCTTACATGCTCTAGGAAGCAGGGACCTATTTCACTGAGATGAGGTTCTTCTGTATTGTACTGCTTCTCCAGGTCTCTGACAAAGCCCATTTGAAACCTGTAGATATCTTCAATGTTCCCAAATATGACCCTCAACTGGTCATCGTTGAACATGTCTCTTCTTTTTTTACATTGTCGGAAGTAACCCTGGCGCAGCAAAGAAAATAAGAAAAAATGTTTTTGTTTCGATCCAATATTAGCGATTGCAGGTTGTTTCATGGCATCTGAAAAAAATGTTTTAACTGCAGTCCATTTAAACAGTTTTGTCTTAGCATAAAAAAGGCATCAGTGCCAAAGATTGCATCATAGTCATTATTTATTCAAATTCTTCCCAGAATAGACCCGGGGGGAAATAAAAGCAGTGAAAATGGCTACAGCTCTATAAGCAAGAGTCTCAGTTAGGCAACTCATCCCCTCTGTGGGAGCTTATTTCTCAGATAACATTTAAAATAAAACATGAAAAATCATATAGTTTCACACTTAAGAGACCATCACGCTTCAATACCCAGTCACCTACACATTACAATTCCCCATGTGATGTTGATTAAACTTTTTTTTTTCTGCATAATTTCCAGATTATGTAATATTTCTGTGGAAACAGAGGGAAAACCAATTTAAAAATTAATAGATCAGATAAGAGCTTTTTGAGTACTTTTTCATGTACTCTACTGGGTGCATTGTTTGACAGAGACAGGCGGAGCGTGAAAGATATGGCGTGCTTTTTACAATATATGCAGGGGAAGAGTGCAGTGTGATGGGAGGGATACCATTTCTGATCCCAGCACTTACACCCCCAGTCATCACTTCTAATCTCTCACTAAAACACTGTAGCCCTGTCACTACTCATTGGAACACCATCACCCTCTGCGGGGTCAGACCCACTGGATGCTTCCGTTTTTCAGGGGTAATGGAAAGAGAGCGTGTGATGCAACTTCCGCTATTGGTTGATAAAAAGGCGACACTCCACCTTAACTCCTCTGCATTTACTGGATTGGTTCAACATTGCAGAAGAGAACCTCCCCTGACAGTTTTTCTTCTCTCATCAGGACCAGAAAGAAACACCGCTCAGGTGTTTATTTTACGCCTGCCCTGCTACGTTAGGCTAGAACACCATTGATTGAAGTTTGCCTCTGAGGGACACGGGAAGCACTGTACTGCATAATCTAATCACTGTAGTGTACAAACGCTGTTATAGCACTGTGGAGATATTGGATATACAGTTTACTGGGTACTTAGATATATTTAAAGAAACTTCTTCAACCTGCATGCTCATGAAATAGCTTATATTTAATTTTTAATCATCACTAGTAACCTGGCTTATCATGCTTTGAATAGTAGTTGGATAATGATCCAAAACAAGGTAATTGTCTATAACCTCTGCCTCACATATGCCCTTTAGTCTCTGGAGGATGTCCTCTAGCCAGCCAAGCCTACCTCACATATGTCCTTCAGGTGTTTGATGTAGTGACGCTCTGTGCTCATAATCTCATTGATTATGTTGGCCCTCATCTGGTCTCTGTCCTGGGCGGGCTGGCCCAGGCACAAGCAGTCGCTGCTGCTGGGGCTGGCATCCGCATGGCCGTTCTGGACCTCACTGGGGCTGGGGCTGGGGCTAGCACCTTCAACTGTCTCTACCGCCGTGTTCTCCTCCTGGTTCACCCACAGCTGAGGACAGCCAAACACAAAATGTCAGCCTGAACAAATATTCAGTAGCATCAACAATCAGGGTTGGGTTGTAAGTATATGATCTAAAATAAACTTAAAATACAAAAAACAACTCCATACTAATTACAAAGCCGTGGGACTTTTTTCTCCCAATTTAAATAAATGTTCAATGCCACTCCTTCAGTTTAACACTGTGCATCATAATTAGATTCAACACAACACCTGTTACAAAAATACAAGTAAACAAATATACATATACTGTACATCAAGTCTTCATTCCTCTGATGCACCTGTAAAAGAGGTACCTGTCAAAAAAAGGTTGTCATTGATCTTGAATTGTAGCGAACACATTGCAAGGGGAAAAAGCCTTTACATCAAATAGGTTGAGCTAAAGCAACAGTATGCATCGAAACAAGAAAAATAAACAAGCATGAAATTGCAAGTTAGGCTTAGTACACCACTGTGACTGCACAATAGAGCTTTAAGCAAGAGCGCTTACACGATGTAAGGCAGAGATAGGGGGAATTTAAAACAGAGTTTTGCTACTGATAAATGTGACAGTTGATAGGCCGCACTGTATTATCACTGTGTTTCAACAGTGGCTCCTGAAAGTCTGTTTCCCATTGGAGCCATGTTCAAATTGATAGTGATAGACCATGTAATAACTTAACCTAATGAACAATATAAATATACACCACATGCAGTGCCTTTAAAAAAATATGAATTCTCCTTGACTTATTCCACATTTTGTTGTGTTACAGCCTGAATTCAAAATGGATGACATTTATTTTTTTCCTTCCTCACCCATCTACACACGATATCCCTTAATGACAAAGTGAAAACATGTTTTAGAAATTTTTGCACATTTCTTGAAAATGAACTAGAGAAATATCTAATTTACATACGTATTCAAACCCCTGAGTCAACACATCGTAGAAGCACCTTTGGCAGTGATTACAGCTTTGAATCGTCTTGGGTATGTCTACATCAGCTTTGCACATCTGGATTTTGAGATTTTCTCTCATTCTTCTTTGCGGACTTTCTCAAGCTCTGTTAAGTTAGATGGGGAGCGGCGGTGAACAGCAATCTTCAAGTCTTACCACAGATTTCAATGGGATTCAAGTCTGGCCTTTGGCTGGGCCACTCAAGGACTTTCCCATTCTTGTTCTGAAGCCAATCCAGCGTTGCTTTGGCTGTATGCTTAGGGCCATTGTCCTGTTGGAACAAACTGCCTGAGCCCCGGTCTCAGGTAGTTTGCACTCTGAAGTAGGTTCTCATCCAGGATTTGCCTGTATTTGGCTTCATTCATTCCTCCCTCTATCCTTACCAGTCTCTCAGTCCCTGCTGCTAAAAAGCATCAGGTGTTAGACGAGTGATGAGCTGTGCCTTGTTTTCTCCAGACATAGTGCTTTGCATTCAGGCCAAAAAGTTAAATTCTTTGTGTCATCAGACCACAGAATGTTTTGCATTTATTTCCGGTTGTTCAGTTTGGTTGGACGGACAGCACTAGACAGAGTCTAGGTAGTTCCATATTCTTTAAATTTCCCAATGATGGAAAGCACTCTGCTCTTGGAAACGTTCAACACTCTAGAAATGGTTTTATAAACTTCCCCAGATATATGCCTCTACAGACAGTTCTTTGGACTTCATGGTACAGTTTATGCTCTGACATGCACTGTAAACTGTGAAACCTTACAATGACGTGTGTTTCTTTCTAAATTATGTCCAAACTATTAGATGACATCGTAAGGATGATCAATGGAAACTGGATGCACCTGAGCTCAATTTGAACTCTCATAGCAAACGGGTGTGAATACTTACAGTATGTTAATTAGATATTTCCGCATTTAATTTCAATATATCTGAAAAAATATATAAAAACATGTTTTCACTTGGGTGAGAAAAAAAAATATTTAATCAATTTTGAATTCAGGCTGTAACACAACAAAATGTTGAATAAGTCAATGGGTATGAATATTTTCAGAAGGCACTGTAGTTCTGAAAATTAACAGTTTGCATATGTTTACATCGAACTCAAATATCAGGACTCAATAGAGCAGGGATGGCAACTGGTCGTGACACGCCTTTTGTAGGCCCACGGATCAATAGTAGAATACACAAGGTGCAATTTAGAAATGTGGTTGTGCATCAGCAGTTTGTCTCTTGTTATCTCAGTCACTGACAGTCACTCCATTAGCCCATGTCAGCATTTTTTTTTTTATATCGGTAAATTAGTGTAGCGGCCAGCTATCTAAAGATGTACTAATCATGGTCGAATTGCCAAATTACCAAAAACATTTGCTTAGGGCCCCCATAAGGCTAGGGCCGGCTCTGACTGCATGTGTGTGTATGGATGTAGGTAGGCAGACCTGCGAGCCACTGCGGCCCCTCAAGATGAGTTCTGATTTTTTGGTGGCCCCCACCCCCATCAAAGTTACCCATCCCTGCCCTAGAATAACTGAGGAACACTCACAGTGAAACGCCCAACTTGTCAAAAACGTTGTTTTTTTTTATTCATAAAGTGCTGTGACTATGTCGAGCAGAAAGCTGTAACTGAGGTACAAAGCAAAAATGTTCTATGATGTTGCCGTGGTTATTAAACTGAAAGTGATATGGAATTCCACCTTTTCTTTTTAATTGTCATATTATGATATTACAGACTGAAGGTGGATCTTTTGGACATGGATTTGGGTGTTCTTGGAAAGAAATTAAGCGTTGGTTAACACACACACAGATAAGAAATAACATTGCATTACAAAAGGGATAAAACCATGAAAAAATGTATACAATGTCCTTCTACGCAGTATTCATTGTTTGATTACAATCTGATACCTCCTAGTTGAAGGAGTCACAGGAGTTGTGAGCGCATTTGTGCATCGGTTTCTTGAAGGCATCTCAAAGAATGAACTGTCACTTTGTGTAATCCTCAAAGGGAACTAATTTTAGCATCCTTGCCAGAGAACACAGGGTAGGTAGCTGACTCCTAATGCCCATCTACATAATCATGATGTTTTTCAGGAGAATACACATTTCAAAGCCAGCCATGAAGCAACTGTGTTGTTAATGGGCACATTGCCATCTAGGATATGAGGGTACTATGTTCCCATAGAATTCTCTTACTATTTCTTGTCACACAAAGAAAATCAACACATGAAATGAGATGAGATCGAAATGAGATGAGATCAGTCTGTAGATTCAGTCAAATTGAAAAAAGATGAGGCTGAAACATTTACTCCAGAGAGTTTTGCTCAATCGTCCTGACATATATGATATCTGTTTGTAATATGAGGTAGTTGTTTAACTTTGATGGTGGCCATTAATGAGACCAGCTACTGTAAGTTAGTTATCGGTTATGCTGTTTTGTCCTTCAGCACTACTTGGGTAACCAACCACACTTTGAGAGACCGCACATAAAGAAGATGGGTATAAAGCATATGCCAATATATGTTACAAACACTAGACCCTGCCATAATATACATAGAGTCATGGGACCCTTCTGATGTGGCCATACAAGAGTCACAAATGGCCTCTGTTGTAAGTAATCTTTTCCAGACATCTGGTCTCAGTGCGGGCCGGCTCGAAGAGTTAGCCCCCTCAGTTCAAACTTTAGCCCCCTCAGTTTAAGTTTTAAGTCCCTATATAAAAATAGCAAAAAAAGTTTAACTGATTGAGTGACAGGTTAGCGGGTGAAAAAATCTGTATCTCCGCTGCGCTGTGTAAGCACAATGGACAGGGCGCACTGCAGTGTGTGTAGGGGGGCTATGGAAAGCACAGGGCGGTTAGGTGTAACTCCTTTGGGTTTACATAAAAAGCGGGGGAAAACGCTTCTCATCTCTCATCTTTGTGGTAGGCTAAGTGACCGTGATACGCCTCCGTCTGTAATATTTGATTTTGATTTATAAGGTTGGGGTCAAGTTTACCGTTGAAACTGCTTTACTCTTAGCTAGCTGTAGCTAGCATCCTTCCACAAACGGCGCAAGGATAATGGCTCCACCACAGCCACCTCCACTGTTCCTGATGATCTTGGAACAAAGGAGCCAGCCCAGGTTAGCCTAGAATCCTGCCCAGGCCGCAAGTTTTCTGTCCCAAAAACTTTCATGTAATAGCATCTGGTTCATAGGAAGAGAGTGGCTGGAATACTCGGTTTTATGCAGATGCTGCATTTTGTTTCCCAAACAACGCAGACAAGGCCTTCACCCAGGTTGGGTATTCTAACTGGAAGAATTCTATTGATAGAACCAAAGGATATGATGCACCACCACCAGCTCCAAGCAAATGACACAGTTAGGTAAGTACAAAATCTCCAGCAATATCTGGTGGACAGTACAGTAGGCCAACAGGACAGAGGAGAAGAGACTGAGTGTAAAAGACTGTTCTTCAGCACGAGTCAGAAATGTCAGAACGATTTAGCGAACACAACAGCCAACTGGTGGAGGCCCTGTGTGTCCTTAACACAGAGAGCAATGACTTTCTAGATCTGAAAAAGGGGAAACCACTGCTGGATCTAAGCAAAACAGATTTGGTGGAAGCTTAGTTTAGTGTTGCTCGCCAGTTTTTGCAGACTGAAATCGCCCGCTCTGGCTCCAATGAGGACAAATGGAGCCCACTTGATATTCTGCAATGATTCCCCGAGCCTCTCTCCGTTATGCTGACTGCACTGAAACATGGACTGACTTTTGAGGCGTCCACAGCTACATGCAAGAACTCATTTTCCACTTTAACAAACGAGTTCCGTCAACACAGAAGAAGCATGCTACATCCGAGAAAAGCTCAACTCATCCAAATGGCAAGAAGATTTTGGGGAGAATGGAATGATCGATTACTCAAGTTCCACAGTGCAACAAGGAGGCTGCAACTCTTTAGGAAAGGTAAGATTGAAATAATCTAGCTGTTTGGTTTTTATCAAAATATTGCTTTAGTGTGTAGGGCGCTGCCCATGGTGTTGATAGAGAGCAGCAAAATTATGTGCCATTGAACCTGTCACTTCTTTTTGTAACGTTTATGTTTATTGTGGTATAGCGGGATATAAGCAGAATTCAATATAATTCCAATGTAAGAACCCAAATGACACCCCTGGGTAAAGCTACATATGGATATGTTTCATCATAGAAATAGATACTATTGTGGTTTTCTTGGTAACCTATTGGTTTGAGTTTCTGTAAATGGAACTGTACTTGTTAGAAACGTGTTTATGGTAGGCTGGCGTTGCTTAAATGATTACGTGGGTCAAATTTGATTCACAGAAGTGTATTGTGGCATATCACAACGTGTTGCTGAACTCATGAGCGAGTGCCATGATTTTCCATGTTTGAAGCGGGCCTATAGGCCTATTTATTTGGCAAGACAGCTGTGCACGGTTGCATCTCACTGTAGTAGGCTGTAGGCTATGTTTTGGTTATTTGGATCTCCATTTGCCTTTTGTTTACTGTGTGTTTACTGTTAATGTAACTAGCCTAAATATAGATTGTGTCAAGCCTTCATTGATCAGATATTTTGTTTACTAGGCCTACTACTTGGTTTCCTGCTGTTTTGGTCTGTTCACATTTATTCACATTCGCAGTTGTGTCGGTATTCCAAGCCAAACTGCACAAAGGTGCTATCTAGACCCTAAATGGGTTCTTCAGCTGTCCCCATAGGAGAACCCTTTGAAGACCACTTTTTGTCCTCGGTAGAACTCTTTTGGTTCCATGTAGAACCATTTCCACAGACGGTTGTAATTGGACTCCAAAAGGGTTCTATCTGGAACCAAAAAGGGTTTTACATGGAACCAAAAAGGGTTCTTCAAAGCGTTCTCCTATAGGACAGCCAAAAACAACTTTTAGAACCCTTTTTTCTAAGAGTGTGCTAGTCAGTATTTTTGTTTGCATGCATGAATAAGTATGCTTCTACTTTCATCATTAAGTTTGCATTATTTGGGTAAGACAGCTGTGTGTATGGCTGCATTCACATATGCTGTTTGAAAAGATGAATTGCTCGATCTTGTAGCCTATACTCATTACCAAAACGGCCTAGCTGTAGGGTGCTGTCCATTGTGCTGATAAAGCACAGCAGAGATAGGCTAAAGATTTCAAAATCACTCAATGATCTCATCATTTGAACTTGATGTTTCTTATGGTATAGCATGATTATATACGCAGAATTCAATATAATTCCAATGCAAGAACCCACCCCAAAAAATCCCCCTCGCCGATTTCAAGAGCCCCCTAAGTCACTTGATCCTGGCGATGGGTCTGTCTCAGTGCTTGATGGTACTCTGTGTACACGGTTTATCTCAGCCTGAGCTCATTGTCCATGGGTGTCTATTTAGGTCCCACTCTCTCTGTTTCCTTGGACCAGTGGACAAAAGCTGTATGGTAAATTCATAGGATTGGTGCAATAATCCAGAAATGCTCTTAAGATTTTAGAAAATGTACTGAAAATAACTTCCAACATGCCAACAAATCCAGTTACATAAAATAGCCATTAAATAACTTTTATTTGAGTCACTCATCACTTATCCACCTGTTTGATATGCCCTGTCCTCTGCTAAAAGGGTGGTCATACATGTTTCATCATTCAGATCTGAGATGAATCAATGCCTCAGTGCTCGCTTTTCAGTTTAGTGAGAGAGCAGATAGTGAGAATAAGAGTGAAAGGAGAATGAAAGAAAGAGATTGAGTGGAAAGAGATAGATAGAGTGTGCGAGAGGGAGTGGAGAGCAAAGCAGAGCCCACCACTCACTTTCAAGGCCAACTTGGAAAAGGTTTCCTACAATTTTCCCAAGTTGGAAATGAACACATTTCTATTTGTTTGTTTAGATTTTGGTGGAAGCACTTTATCAATTAAGAATGAACAATAACTATTCTCTATGCTTGTTTGAGATTCCATAGTTCAACCTTGATGCCATTACAAGCTTGACACTTGAAGCATGGTGTTGTCGGCAAATGGAAGCAGTAGTATCAAAGCTACAAGATGTTAGATATGGGGTGGTCCAATGTGCAGTGAGATGCTAGTTAAAACAGATGCTTTGAAATTCTTGCTGAAACTATTAAACGCACCTTGGTAGTCGTGTTTTGGAACCTTGGAGCTGCTATAGGGTTGATATAGAAAACCTGTTTTGTTTGAGGTTGTGGTGGGTGGGGTTCAACCTTTGGAGAGAAAAACATGACATACCTTGTTCAGACTCATTTGTAGCAGAGTGAGAAGGCTAGTAGTGATAACCACCAAGTATTAACTACTCACTTTTCTGATGTCTTCTTGTTTTCACAAGTATTTCATTTGGAGACTAGTAAAAATGTTTAGTTGCTGTGATATTACCATGGCATAATCATATTTTTATCAATATCCAATCATCATCATCACCATCAAAGCCTAAAATATCTGCCTTCAAAACGGGGCAGTCAATCAATAATTATTAATGATAAGGCAGTGTCAAATGAGTAGTGGGGAAGCTACTCTGAAAATATAGTTTACCAAGCTACCTATTACTTCACACAGGAAGAAGTTATGCTATATAGTTTGCTATATAACTATAGTTTAAAAATATAGTTTACTTAACTAAAGTTACTTTGAAGAAATAGTTCACTTCATCCAAACTACTTTGCGAAAAATTATTATACATCTGAAATTTCTACAAACTGCAAGAACAGCTCACTTTAGGGTCATACGTTAACAGAATTTGTTTTTAGCCTATTAAACACAAAAACGATGTTTTAAGTTAGAATTAGGCAGGACTGATGCCCAAAAAGAAAATAAATTATTGCCCCAAAAAAAGGTAGTGTGTAGTTCCAGTAGTGTGTAGTTGTGTGTAGTTCCACACAAGGCAAAAACAACATTTATTATCTACTGAAAACACTACATAGATTGAATTTAGTTCAACTACCACCAAGCTACTGCAAAATGTAGTTAAATTACTAGTTGAACTCTGTGTAGTTTACTACTCCTCAACACTGATAATCTATTACACCATTGTGAATAGGTGGTGAACCCTTGTGTTCTGGTTGATAGGCAAGACATGGTGCAGCACAGAATGAGAAAATCGTTGATGGCTCCACTCACCCTCACAAAGCTGGCTGGGAACCATCCTTCTTCATCGTCAATCTGTCCCCACCACCAGTCCTTATTTGATGCATCGAGGACCTTGATTACATCCCCCGCCTTAAATGCCAACTCCCTGTCGGCCATGGTGACATGATCCCATACTGCCTCAGCGCTGACGATGGATCCTCCACTGATCAACTGTGAGGGTGAGGATAGGGGAGAGGAGAGAAGGGAAGTGAGATGTGAAAGAGAAGAGAGAAGAGAAAAAGAGAAGAGAGGAGAGGGAAAAGGGGATATTGGGGTGAGGGGAGAGAGGGGGAAGAGGGAAAATGGGGGGAAAAGGGTGAGAGAGGAGTGTACGGGCTTATTAGTACTCTAGTTCTCATTCAACTTCTAGCAAAAGGGCAGGAGGGCACTGTCAAGTCTTGGTGATCATATCTGAGTTTTTAACCAACTTATCTACAAACACATAGTGTGCAAAGCTGTCAAGGGTTGCTACTTAGAATAATCTAAAATATATACTACATGTTGATTTGTTTAACACTTTCTTGGTTACTACATGATTCCATATGTGTTATTTCATAGTTTTGATGTCTTCACTATTATTCTACAATGTAGAAAATAGTCAAAATAATGAAAAACCCTTGAATGAGTAGGTGTGTCCAAACTTTTGACTGGTGTGTAAATATATATACTTCATTTTTTGAAATGATTTGCTCTAATCTTCTCCAATATTAAATCCACCATAAGTGCCCAGACAAACACAACCAACTAACTAAAAGACACCAAAGTTTCGTTCCACCATCGATCATACCACCGATGGACACTGCAATAGGATTAAGTATAAGATCGAGTAGTGGGTAGAGATGACTCAAGGATGATACTCTAACAGACACATGCCTATTTGTGTCCACCCTGAGGGAATACCTCCTTCTACAGATGATCAATCTTAATCTAGGGTTTAGACATGAAAGTGGGGAGATCTAAAACTGCTCAAATGAAGTCTCATGAAGAGGAATGATTGTGTTAATATTTCCCCATCCGTATTGCCACAGTATAAGCCAGGTCAAACAAAACAAATTCAGTTTGACCCCCCTATTAATTGTATCACCCACAATGGTTAAAATATTTTATTACACCTGTGCCACTTTTTGTCTTTCCACTCCCTCTCACAAAATGGCCCTGGGTTTGTCAGCAAAATCTGTAATTGGCCTTATTCTGTCTAAAACAGATTTACTGTACATAATACACTTCTCCCCAGTGTAAAATATACATGTTACATAAGATGATCGGTAGTACACGGTTCAGTCAAACTACTAAGAAAAGCAGTTAAATATGCCCAGAAAATATACAAATCAACCAAATCTCTTCTTGTCTCAAAACTCAACAATCTACAGTATAGTGTAAAAAGCTGAATATAAACATAAAGGATAGCCTATTGCTCTAGAGAGCTTTGTGTAGTTGGCTATAGCTTTTTGTAGTTGGCTAGAGCTTTGTGTAGTTGGCTAGAGCTTTGTGTAGTTGGCTGGAATGCAATGCAGGCTCAAGGAGCCGGCACACCATATTGAAACAGGGTGCAGGCTGGTAGATACTACATTTGTACATTGACCCGGATTACACAGCCAAGCTGTTATGGTCAATAAATCCCTAAAACATAGCTGTAGTTGCTCTGCTTGGAGTGACTGTTTTTCTCATAATCCCAAAACAAGCAACAAACTTTGCCATAATTTGTGTTTTACTCAACACCGTTTCTCTAATATATGCAGAGAATGCAGAGAAAAACCTACCCTCCATTCACATGTTAATGTCATGACCTATTCCAGGTTACAGAAGGTCAACTGACTTTATGTAGGCTATTAACATAATTAACATTTCTATAAACAAAGATTTATGCAATAGACCACAGGTGCCATTGTCTGAGCTCTGGAATCATAATAACATCATGAGTGAAACAAAAAAGGTGATAGCCCAAACAATGAGAGATACAACAGAATTAAAACAGACAAGCTCTCACAGTAATATACAAATGTACAAGTCAACATGTCTGTCCACTGATAAATGTGGCAAGAGTGCTCACTCTCCACAATAACTCACAAGCTCAAGAATATAAAGAGGTATTTTTGCTCCACATGCATCTCCATGTGAATTCCACCCCTGCCTGCATTAAATATGCACACCCATGTTTTGATTTGACAACCTACCTTTCGCTTCCTCATAATACAACTAATGAATAATCATGTCTTTTTTTAAAGGAATGTCTGCATACTGACAGTATTAGTGTTATTACACTACCAGAGCATTGCCTTTTTGTAATACAGCTATTTTATCTCCTGTGAGACTCATTGCATCACCATTTGTTTTACTGGGACCCTGCAATATGAACAGCACTGTAAGCATTCCATACAGCAGAGAAACAGTAGGTCTATCTTGAATTAGGTTGCAAACACACACACAACAAAACATGCAATCATATTCATAGCATCTGTAGAATTGTCACTATGAAAAGGAAAACTGCATTATATTTAGCCTACTTTACAAAACATGATGCATATATATACGCATACTATTTAGGCCTACCCACTGTCATTCACTAAAAGCAATGGAAATACAACCATATGCCTATGTTGCACCACGGGGCCTACAGTGAGATATAGTAGAAGCATGGAAGAATAGACATAAAAACTACTTCAATATCAACGTAAAACCATTAGAACAGGGTCAATAATTTTTTTAAGACAGACAACTCTACGTTCGATAACAAATAATAACATTATTAGGCTATATGCTAGATGATACTGTTTGTTTGCATTGCACCCATTAGCTCTAAGACATGACATGTTGGTCGGTACAAAATGTTATCTACACAGCCATTTAGAGCTTACATGCTGAATAATGACATTATTCTAATATATTCTATTCTATTATTAAATCGCGTTCTTTCAATCCTACCAGATCAAGAAGATGATGTGATAAGACCTCATTTATTTCACCCGAGCACCATTGCCAAGTAGGCTAATCAACAGAACCCACATGCGGGATGTGTTTTACAACATGCCAATAAAAAAATATTTACGAGGGAACAGAGGCCAAGGAACCTTTCCTTTAAATCTGTATAACCAATCTGGCGCTCCGTGACTGCCATATTCTACTGATGGTCGACATGTTAAAGAAAAGGTAAACCACAAACAAGATATGAAAAAATAGAATATACCAGCGCCATTCAAATCGTGATGAGGCCATGTTGAAGCCCTGTGTTCCTCCATAAGAACGCGCATTCGCTCCCACTTCCTTGCCTCCACTGCACGCCGTGCGTAGGCTAAACTTGCGTGCGGGCTGCGATTATCCATACGCACACTGAGGCACAGTATCAGCAACCACTAACCACACAAACATAAGCATCATATACGATGATTACGATCATGCAAATTATAATTTTCATATCCAAGGTCATAATGTAGTACATGAGCGCAACAAAATGCAATCGGTTAAGGTGCAGATTATTGTACACCAACATTTTGTGTGATTGTTCATCATTTTATCCAAATGCAAGGAAAAATATATAAATCTCTAATTATATCCTCTTTCACATAATATTGTATTCATGTTTATAACTCTTACAGAATCATCCTCACCATCATCATCCTCATCATCATCCGAGTCTCCACCGTTAGTTCCCTTTCCACTCTGACACCCGTAGTCTGCTAGTTTCCCGATTTGACGATTTGAGTGCCGTTTTGCATTAGCAGGTAGGGTCTTTGCATGCACTAAAATTGTGACGGTAACGTAGCCACTGTAGAATGCTACTACTGCATCTCTCCCTGCGTAGTGGGGAGCAAAAGCCTGGGCGGTGCTTCATGCATAGAAGAACATACCACAGACGCAAATTGGGGGCTCATCATTTATTGTTCCTATCTATGCTTTAAAATGGGTGTCCTAACCTCGTGACGCTTGCTCATCAAAACATAGTTACAATCACAGCCCTGAAATACTCAACAAAAGGAACATAAACAGACACTGCGTTCGGGTTGCGATGGTTGTTCTATTGGACTGTGTCAATTTGCAATTAAAATGTCATAATTTCATTATAGGCCTAGGCTACTGTAACAATTGATAATAGTAGGTATTTGTCAAAATAAATGTTGACATCCACCCACTTGAACCAATCCACAGAAATCATTGAAAGGTCTTAACAGTTTGATAAATAATTGGAGATTCATCTCTCCTCATGGCTCCTGTGCACCTGTCACTCCCAATCCCCATGGACTCTGAGCTCGAGTGTTCACTGGACCCATAGCTGTCACTTCTGTAACTCTCAGAAGCATGATGAGAGAGGTGAATATTAGCACTATCAACCTTGGAAGCTTCAGACTTCCAACAACACATAAACTTCAGTTGAAAAAACTCACAAGAATAATAATTCAATTGAACAATAATCCAATAAATTAAATAAGATCAATTAAAGCAACACAGCACAGGATGGGGAGAAAATATGCTTTAGGCTAATAGGACAAGTGGCTGAGGATAACCAGCAGCTTTGCTGTTCCAACACACCCGTACAGTTCTTTCTACCACTGAATATGCTTTTAGAATAAGCTTTCACAAAATACTGTGTATCCGAAAGAGGAGGCCTGGGTAGGGGGATGGAGTGGAGGGGTACTGTAGAAGTCCAGTGAAACATTAAACCAGGGAGACTGCTACATTACAGTGGGGCTAAACCACTGCAGTGGAAAATCTACACACCTCTACTACACATAGCCACAGGAAGTAGAGGTGCTGCAGCACCCCCTGAAAAATAAAAATGTATTAATATACAGTACCAGTCAAAAGTTTGGACACACCTACTCATCCAAGGGTTTTTCTTTATTTTTACAATTTTTTCTACATTGTAGAATAATAGTGAAGACATCAAAACTATGAAATAACACAGTTGGAATCATGTAGTAACCAAAAAAGTGTTTATCAAATTAAAATATATTTTATATTTGAGATTCTTCAAAGTAGCCACCCTTTGCCTTGATGACAACTTTGCACACTCTTGGCATTCTCTCAACCAGCTTCATGAGGTAGTCACCTGAAATGCATTTCAATTAACATGTGTGCTTTGTTAAAAGTTAATTTGTGGAATTTCTTTCCTTCTTAATGCATTTGAGCCAATCAGTTGTGTAAAGACAAGGTAGGGGTGGTATACAGAAGATAGCCCTATTTGGTAAAATACCAAGTATATCTTATGGCAAGAACAGCTCAAATAAACAAAGAGAAACAATATATATTTGTTTGGACCTTTACTCGTCCTGTATTAGAGTACAAATATAGCCGTCCGTAGTGCTGGCAATATATTATTTTCCTGCTTCTATGCTACCACAGCCTTTGTAGTGGATCCATTGCGCTGAAATGACCAAGCCTTGGCCCATCTACACTTCAAATAGTCTCACAGTCCAAGTCACATTTTTATTTTGTTCACTTGTTAATGTTCAAATGTGTTCTTTTAAATTAAAATCGTAGAGCTTTCAGTCTCTCTAAATACACTGAGTACAGTGGTTTCAAAAGTATTCACCCCTCTTGGCATTTTTCCTATTTTGTTGCCTTACAACCTGGAATTAAAATTGATTTTGGGGCCGTTTGTATCATTTGATTTACAACATGCCTACCACTTTGAAGATGCAAAATTATTTGTATTGTGAAACAAACAAGAAATAATACAAAAAAAAACTGAAAACTTGAGCGTGCATAACTATTCACCCCCCCAAAGTCAATACTTTGTAGAGCCAACTTTTGCAGCAATTACAGCTGCAAGTCTCTTGGGGTATTTCTCTGTAAGATTTGGCACATCTAGCCACTGGGATTTTTGCCCATTCTTCAAAGCAAAACTGCTCCAGCTCCTTCAAGTTGGATGGGTTCCGCTGGAGTACAGCAATCTTTAAGTCATACCACAGAATCTCAATTGGATTGAGATCTGGGCTTTGACTAGGCCATTCCAAGACATTTAAATATTTCCCCTTAAACCACTCGAGTGTTGCTTTAGGAGTATGCTTAGGGTCATTGTCCTGCTGGAAGGTGAACCTCCGTCCCAGTCTCAAATATCTGGAAGACAAACAGGTTTCCCTCAAGAATTTCCCAGTATTCAGCGTCATCCATCATTCCTTGAATTCTGACCAGTTTCCCAGTCCCTGCCGATAAAAAACATCCCCACAGCATGATACTGCCACCACCATGCTTCACTGTGGGGATGGTGTTCTCGGGGTGATGAGAGGTGTTGGGTTTGCGCCAGACATGGCATTATCCTTGATGGCCAGAAAGCTACATTTTAGTCTTATCTGACCAGAGTACCTTCTTCCATATGTTTGGGGAGTCTCCCACATGCCTTTTGGCGAACACCAAACGTGTTTGCTTATTATTTCTTTAACAATGGCTTTCTTCTGGCCACTCTTCCGTAAAGCCCAGCTCTGTGGAGTTTACAGCTTAAAGTGGTCCTATGGACAGATACTCCAATCTCCGCTGTGGAGCTTTGCAGATCTTTCAGGGTTATCTTTGGTCTCTTTGTTGCCTCTCTAATTAATGCCCTCCTAGCCTGGTCCATGAGTTTTGGTGGGCGGCACTCTCTTGGCAGGTTTGTTGTGGTTCCATATTCTTTCATTTTTTAAATAATGAATTTAATGGTACTCAGTGGGATGTTCAAAGTTTCAGATATTTTTATAACCCAACTCTGATCTGTACTTCTCCACAACTTTGTCCCTGACCTGTTTGGAGACCTCCTTGTTCTTCATGGTGCCGCTTGCTTGGTTGTGCCCCTTGCTTAGTGGTGTTGCAGACTCTGGGGCCATTCAGAACAGGTGTATATATATTGAGATCATGTGACAGATCAAATGACACTTAGATTGCACACAGGCGGACTTTATTTAACTAATTATGTGACTTTTGAAGGTAATTGGTTGCACCAGATCTTATTTAGGGTCTTCATAGCAAAGGGGGTGAATACATATGCACGTACCATTTTTCCATTTAAAAAAAAATGTAAACAAGTTCTTTTTTTTATTTCACTTCACCAATTTGGACTATTTTGTTTATGTCCATTACATGAAATCCAAATAAAAATCCATTTAAATTACAGGTTGTAGTGCAACAAAATAGGAAAATATGCCAAGGGGGATGAATACTTTTGCAAGGTACTGTATATCAAACATTAAACTCTTTTGCACTCAGAACAGCCTCAATTCATCGGGGCATGGACTCTACAAGGTGTCGAAAGTTTTCCACAGGAATGCTGGCCCATGTTAACTTTAATGCTTCCAGCCAACCTTAAAGTTGGCTGGATGTCCTTTGGGTGGTGGACCATTCTTGATATACACGGGACACCAACAGGCTCCTGAACCGCTTCCATCCCCATGCCATAAGACTGCTAAATAGCGATGAAATAGCTAACAAAATGGCTACACAGACTATCTGAGTTGAACCTGTATTTTATTCTTATTTTTGCACTTTTGTTACTACGCACACTGATACTCCAACACACATACAAACACTCACTCCATAATTTGCTCACACACACATAATATGCACATACATTTATTCTGACTCTACACACATCCACTCACATAAAATCATCAGCTATTCTGCTGCTACTCTGTTTACCATATATCCTGATGCCTAGTCACCTTACCCCTATGGATACAGTATCTACCTCTATCACTCCAGTATCCATGTACATTGTAAATATGGTATAGGAACTAACCCTGTATATAGTATGCTTACTTACTTTATTAGGTTCTTTCTATTTCTTATTTTGATATTTAGTGTGTTTTAGGTTTTCCTTGTTATTATTAGTATTGCATTGTTATTGATTACTGCATTGTTGGGGTTAGAGCTTGCAAGAAAGGCATTTCACTGTACTTGTGCATGTGACATAAAATCTTTAAAACTGTTGAGTGTGAAAAACCCAGCAGTGTTGCAGTTCTTGACACAAATTGGTGCGCCTGGCACCTAATACCATACCCCGTCTAAAGGTACTTAAATCTTTTGTTTTGACTATTCACACTCTAAATGGCACACATACACAATACATGTCTCCATTGTCTTAAAAATCATTCTAGAACCTGTCTCCTCCCCTTTATCTACACTGATTGAAGTGGATTTAACAAGAGACATCAATAAGGGATCATAGCTTTCACCTGGATTCACCTGGTCATTCTATGTCAAAGAAAGAGAAGGTGTTCTTAATGTATACTCAGTGTATAAGTAATGGCGCTGGAGGAGATGGCTGCCGTTTTATGATCCCCTAACCAAATGTGCTATTGTGTGTGTTTTTTCACATTATTTGTAACTTGTTTTGTACATAATGTTTCTGCCTCCGTGTCTTATGACCGAAAAGAGCTTCTAGATATCAGGACAGCAATTACTCACCCCGAACAGGAGGAATACTTTTTCTTTAAAGTCGGACGGGAAGGATTTACTTCAGATACCCGACAAGGCCCTCTTCCCCGTCATTCGCAGGAGAAAGAGACGGCGATATCGGGGACGCAGTTCTGGGTGCCTTGTAAGGATCTGACGCCGAGCGGGTAATCTCCCTTTACCATCAGTCCTATTAGCCAACGTACAATCACTGGATAATAAAATAGACGAACTACGATCACGTATATCCTACCAGCGGGATATTAAAAACTGTAATATCTTACTTTCACCGAGTCGTGGCTGAACGACAACATGAATAACATACAGCTGGCGGGTTTTATGCTTTTTCGGCAGGATAGTACAGCGGCCTCTGGTGACAAGGGGTGGCGGTCTATGTAGATTTGTAAACAACAGCTAGTGCACGGAATCTAAGGAAGTCTCGAGGTTTTGCCCGCCTGAGGTAGAGTACCTCATGATAATCTGCAGACCACACTATTTACCTATAGAGTTTTCATCTATTTTCTTCGTAGCTGTCTATTTACCACCACCGTAGCTGTCTATTTACTGGCACTAAGACCCGCACTCAATGAGCTGTATACGGCCATAAGCAAACAGGAAAACGCTCATTCAGAGGCGAATCTCCTAGCGCCCTCCATTTGGCAAATCTGACCATAATTCTATCCTCCTGATTCCTGCTTACAAGCAAAAACTAAAGCAGGAAGCACACCAGTGACTAGATCAATAAAAAAATGGTCAAATGAAGCAAATGCTAAGCTACAGGACTGTTTTGCTAGCACAGACTGGAATGTGTTCCGGGATTCCTCCGATGGCATTGAGTAATACACCACATCAGTCACTGGCTTCATCAATAAGTGCATTGATGACATCATCCCAACAGTTATCGTACATACATACCCCAACCAGAAGCCATGGATTACAGGCAATATCCGCACTGAGCTAAAGGGTAGAGCTGCAGCTTTCAATGAGTGGGACTCTAACCCGGAAGCTTATAAGAAATCCCGCTATGCCCTCCGGCAAACCATCAAGCAAGCAAAACGTCAATACAGGATTAAGATTGAATCGTACTATACCGGCTCCGACACTCGTCGGATGTGGCAGGGCTTGCAAACTATTACAGACTACAAAGGTAAGCACAGCTGCGAGCTGCCAAGTGACATGAGCCTACCAGACGAGCTAAATTACTTCTATGCTCGCTTCGAGGCAAGTAACACTAAAACATGCATGAGAGCATCAGCTGTTCCGGACGGCTGTGTGATCACACTCTCTGTAGCCGATGTGAGATCTTTAAAAAGGTCAACATTCACAAGGCCGCAGGGCCAAACGGATTACCAGGATGTGTACTCCAAGCATGCGCTGACCAACTGGCAAGTGTCTTCAATGACGTTTTCAACCTGTCCATGACTGAGTCTATAATACCAACATGTTTCAAGCAGACCAGCATAGTCCCTGTGCCCAAGAACCTGCCTAAATGACTACCGAACCGTAGCACTCACGTCTGTAGACACCATCTTGAATAAGCATGCCCCATTCAAGAAATTTAGAACCAGGAACAGATATAGCCCTTGGTTCTCTCCTGACCTGACTGCCCTTAACCAACAGAAAAACATCCTATGGCGTTCTGCATTAGCATCGAACAGCCCCCGTGATATGCAACTTTTCAGGGAAGCTAGAAACCAGTATACACAGGCAGTTAGAAAAGCCAAGGCTAGCTTTTTCAAGCAGAAATTTGCTTCCTGCAACACAAACTCAAAAAAGTTCTGGGACACTGTAAAGTCCATGGAGAATAAGAACACCTCCACCCAGCTTCCAACTGCACTGAAGATAGGAAACACTGTCACCACCGACAAATCCACTATAATTGAGAATTTCAACAAGCATTTTTCTACGGCTGGCCATGCTTTCCACCTGGCTACCCCTACCCCGGTCAACAGCACTGGCCTCCCCTCTGCTACTCGCCCACGCCTTCCCCATTTCTCTTTCTCCCAAATACAGTCAGCTGATGTTCTGAAAGAGCTGCAAAATCTGGACCCTTACAAATCAGCCGGGCTAGATAATCTGGACCCTTTCTTTCTAAAACTATCTGCTGAAATTGTTGCCACCCCTATTACCAGCCTTTTCAACCTCTCTTTCGTGTCGTCTGAGATTCCCAAAGATTGTAAAGCAGCTGCGGTTATCCCCCTCTTCAAAGGGGGGGGACACTCTTGACCCAAACAGCTACAGACCTATATCTATCCTACCCTGCCTTTCTAAGGTCTTCGAAAGCCAAGTCAACAAACAGATTACCGACCATCTCGAATCCCACCATACCTTCTCCGCTATGCAATCTGGTTTCAGAGCTGGTCATGGGTGCACCTCAGCCACGCTCAAGGTCATAAACGATATCTTAACCGCTATCGATAGGAAACAGTACTGTGCAGCCATATTCATTGACCTGGCCAAGGCTTTTGACTCTGTCAATCACCACATCCTCATCGGCAGACTCGACAGCCTTGGTTTCTCTAATGATTGCCTCGCCTGGTTCACCAACTACTTCTCTGATCGAGTTCAGTGTGTCAAATCGGAGGGTCTGTTGTCCGGACCTCTGGCAGTCTCTATGGGGGTGCCACAGGGTTCAATTCTTGGACCGACTCTCTTCTCTGTATACATCAATGATGTCGCTCTTGCTGCTGGTGAGTCTCTGATCCACCTCTACGCAGACGACACTATTCTGTATACTTCTGGCCCTTCTTTTGACACTGTGTTAACAACCCTCCAGGCGAGCTTCAATGCCATACAACTCTCCTTCCGTGGCCTCCAATTGCTCTTAAATACAAGTAAAACTAAATGCATGCTCTTCAACCGATCGCTGCCTGCACCTGCCCGCCTGTCCAACATCACTACTCTGGACGGCTCTGACTTAGAATATGTGGACAACTACAAATACCTAGGTGTCTGGTTAGACTGTAAACTCTCCTTCCAGACTCACATCAAGCATCTCCAATCCAAAGTTAAATCTAGAATCGGCTTCCTATTCCGCAACAAAGCATCCTTCACTCATGCTGCCAAACATACCCTTGTAAAACTGACCATCCTACCAATCCTCGACTTCGGTGATGTCATTTACAAAATAGCCTCCAAAACCCTACTCAATAAATTGGATGCAGTCTATCACAGTGCCATCCGTTTTGTCACCAAAGCCCCATATACTACCCACCACTGCGACCTGTACGCTCTCGTTGGCTGGCCCTCGCTTCACACTCATCGCCAAACCCACTGGCTCCAGGTCATCTACAAGACCCTGCTAGGTAAAGTCCCCCTTATCTCAGCTCGCTGGTCACCATAGCAACGCCCACCCGTAGCACGCGCTCCAGCAGGTATATCTCTCTGGTCACCCCCAAAACCAATTCTTCCTTTGGCCGCCTCTCCTTCCAGTTCTCTGCTGCCAATGACTGGAACGAACTACAAAAATCTCTGAAACTGGAAACACTTATCTCCCTCACTAGCTTTAAGCACCAGCTGTCAGAGCAGCTCATAGATTACTGCACCTGTACATAGCCCATCTATAATTTAGCCCAAACAACTACCTCTTTACCTACTGTATTTATTTATTTTGCTCCTTTGCACCCCATTATTTCTATCTCTACTTTGCACCTTCTTCCACTGCAAACCAACCATTCCAGTGTTTTTTTACTTGCTATATTGTATTTACTTCGCCACCATGGCCTTTTTTATATTTTTATTTATTAATATATTTTATTTGCCTTCACCTCCCTTATCTCACCTCACTTGCTCACATTGTATATAGACTTATTTTTCACTGTATTATTGACTGTATGTTTGTTCTACTCCATGTGTAACTATGTGTTGTTGTATGTGTCGAACTGCTTTGCTTTATCTTGGCCAGGTCGCAATTGTAAATGAGAACGTGTTCTCAATTTGCCTACCTGGTTAAATAAAGGTGAAATAAAATTTAAAAAAAAAAGTGCTTTGAAAGGCTAGTCATGGCTCACATCAACACCATTATCCCAGAAACCCTAGACCCACTCCAATGTGCATACTGCCCTAACAGATCCACAGATGATGCAATCTCTATTGCACTCAACACTGCCCTTTCCCACTTGGACAAAAGGAACACCTATGTGAGAATGCTATTCATTGACTACAGCTCACCGTTCAACACCATTGTGCCCTCAAAGCTCATCACTAAGCTAAGGACCCTGGGACTAAACAACTCCCTCTACAACTGGATCCTGGACTTCCTGACGGGCTGCCCCCAGGTGGTAAGGGTCTGTAACAAATCATCCGCCACGCTGATCCTCAACAGGTGGGCCCCTCAGGGGTGTGTGCTCAGTCCCCTCCTGTACTCCCTGTTCCCTCCTTTACTCCCTGTTCCCTCCAATACCATCATAAAGTTTGCCGATGACACAACAGTGGTAGGACTGATCACCGACAGCGATGAGACAGCCTATAGGGAGGAGACCTGGCCATGTGGTGCCAGGACAACAACCTCTCCCTTAACGTGATCAAGACAAAGGAGATGATTGTGGACTACAGGAAAAGGAGGACCGAGCACGCCCCCATTCTCATCGACGGGGCTGTAGTGGAGCAGGTTGAGAGCTTCAAGTTCCTTGGTGTCCACATCACCAACAAACTATCATGGTCCAAACACACTAAGACAGTCGTGAAGAGGGCACGACAAAGGCTATTCCCCCTCAGGAGGCTTAAAAGATTTGGCATGGGTCCCCAGATCCTCAAAAGGTTCTACAGCTGCACCATCGAGAGCATCCTGACTGGTTTCATCACCGCCTGGTATGGCAACTGCTCGGTCTCTCACCACAAGACACTATAGAGGGTAGTGAGTATGGCTCAGTACATCACTGAGGCCAAACTTTCTCCCATCCAGGACCTCTATACCAGGCGGTGTCAGAGGAAGGCCCTAAAAATTGTAAAAGACTCCAGCCACCCTAGTCATAGACTGTTCTCTCTGCTACCGCATGGCAAGCAGTACCGAAGCACCAAGTCTAGGTCCAAAAGGCTCCTTTACAGCTTCTACCCCGAAGCCATAAGACTCCTGAACAGCTAATCAAAGGGCTACCCAGACCCCTCTTTTCCGCTGCTGCTACTCTGTTTATTATCTATGCATAGTCACTTTAACTCCACCTACATGTACATATTACCTCAATTACCTCAACTAACCGGCACATTGACTCTGCACCGGTACCCCCTGTATATAGCCTTGCTATTGTTATTTTACTGCTGCTGTTTAATTATTTGTTATTTTTATTTTTTACTTAACACTTATTTTTCTTAAAATTACATTGTTGGTTAAGGGCTTGTAAGTAAGCATTTCACTGTAAGGTCTACACCTGTTGTACTCAGCGCATGTGACGTATAACATTTGATTTGATATCCACATAGGCCTATACACACTTATCTAAATCCGGAGAACAACAAGAATAGTTCCTGTTTGCTGTGTCCCAACTCCTCGGGAGACTGCGACGTTGAGCACAGTAGTTGGCCACAAAAGGTCTTGGATGATGGCCAGGCAACCTTAAGAGTAGCATTTCCCCTCATCTTAATGTGTTTACAGTTCAAGGAACACAAGGACTTACATAACTCAGGCAAATAGCTCTGCTCTCATGGTCTGGACACAAAAGACAGTTTCAGATAAATATGTTCAGATGAATACCTGTAATGTAATCATACTCAAGCTTTATGACATAGCCTACTAAACTGTGGTCAGGGTGTGACATTCACTTGATGAATTTCTGAGCATTTTTCCAGTGGCAACAGATTTGATGCCTTATCTTGTAGTTCCAGGTGTTTTGTCAACAACCACTCTGACTCTGACATACTATTTGTGAAGTAGGCTTCAAACAATCCTCGTTATGCCATATTATTAAATCTGCTCCTCCGTCTCACATTGCTACCACGTGCCACTGTAAATCCATGGAGCACAATAGATTGTACAGCAAATGGGGAGGAATTTGATTGCACAGCAAATGGGGAGGAATTTGGAGGCTTGCTTACAACAGATGAGACTGCAAACTGACCTTGATGCTCTTCTATTTCAGCACTGGCCAGCTCCAACCCAAAAATGCCATGAAATGGTACAGGATTGTATGCTGCTGGATTCTTGTCTCATTTGCTGTTGTAAAGTTATTTGTCCGGTAGTGTCTCTTGTTCTAAATTATTTATTTTTTAAATAGAAAACATATTTGAACATCTGTGTAAGCTCATGAGATCAGACTGGCTTGCCAGGCTAGGAGAACATAGGCAATCCATATAATGTAGATACTATAGGCCAGTGGTGGCTGCTGAGGGGAGGAAGGCTCAGATTAATGGCGGGAATGGAGTGAATGGAATGGTATCAAACATATGGTTTTCTTGTGCTTGATAACATTCCATTCACTCCATTCCAACCAGTATACTAAATTCCAGAAATTATTATGAGCTGTCCTCCCCTCAGCAGCCTCCACTGCTATAGGCCTACGTGAGGGAACATACACAATGTGCAACCTTCTCTCTATGCATCACTGTTCACCAGGGTTGGGGTCAATTCCATTTTAATTCCAGTCAATTCAGAAAGCAAACAAAATTCCAATTCAACATTTTCCTCATAGAAAAGCATTGAAGAGGATTTGAATGTCAGTGTACTTCCTGAATTGAAATGGAATTGACCCCAACCCTGCTGTTCACCAAACTAATTGATCAAAAATAACAGTAAATGCCAAACTTTAATTTTGTTGCATTCTTCATTGACAATAGATCAGTTACTGTGGTATTTGTTCAAAATTCTTCAAGCTCTGTCAAGACATTGGGGATCATGGTTAGACAGAAATTTTCAAGTCTTGCCATAGATTTTCAAGCAGTTTTAAGTCAAAACTGCCACATTCACTGTGTTCTTGGTAAACAACTCCAGTATAGATTTAGCCTTGTGTTGTAGGGAATTGTCCTGACGAAAGGTGAATTCTTCTCCCAGTCTAGTGTAAAGCAAACTGAAGCAGGTTTTCCTCTAAGATTATGCCTGTGCTTAGCTTCACCCCGTTTCTTTAATATCCTGAAAAACTCCCAGTATTTGCCAATGTCAAGCATACTCATACCATGATGCAAAACACCACCATGCTTGAAAATAAGGAGGCAGTTACTCATAAGGCTTTGCATTTAGGCCAAAATGTGTATTACTTTAGTGCCTTGTTGCATACAAGATGGATGTTTCGTATATTTTTCCCCCCACTATCATTTAGGTCATTATTGTGGAGTTACTAGAATGTTGTTGATCCATCCTCAGTTTTCTCCCATCACAGCCAATGTACTGTAGCTGTTTTAAAATCACCAGTGGCCTCATTGTAACATCCCTGAGTAGTTTCATTCCTGTCCTGCAGCTCAGTTCAGAAAAATGACTGTATCTTTGATGTGTCTGGGAGGTTTAATGCATAATCCACAGCATAATTAACTTGATCATGCTAAAAGAGATATTCAACGTCTGATTTGGTTATTGTTACCCATTTACCAATCACTGCCCTTCTTTATGAGGCTTTTAAAAATCTCCCTGGTCTTTGTAGTTGAATCTGTGCTTGAAATTCAATACGTGACTGAGGGACGTTACAGATGTATTATGTATGGGGGACAGAGGAAGGGTTAGTCATTCAAAAATCATGTCAACCCTTATTATTTCACACAGAGTACATGTAACTTCATATGTGATTTATTCAGCCAAATTTTACTTCTGAACTAATTTAGGTTTGCCTAAATAAAGGGGCTTTATGCTTATGCAATGCCTATATTTTAGTTATAAATTTATATATCTTTTCTTCCACTTTGACATTACAGTATTTTGGATAGAGTGTTGACAGAAAATGACAATTAAATCCCACTTTGTAACACATTAAAATGTGAAGAAATCTAATGGGTCTGAATACTTTTGCACGGCACTGTATATACTACATTAACACAAATATAAATTCAACATCCCCATGTTTCATGAGCTGAAATAAAATATATCTTTTTAAATCCATACACACAAAAAGTGTATTTCTCTCAAAATGTTTGAGCAAATTTGTTTACATCACTGTCAATGAGCATTTCTCATTTGCCAAGATAATCCATCCACCTGTTCAGAGGAGACTGCATGAATCAGGCCTGCATGGTTGAATTGCTGCATAGAAACCACTACTAAAGGACACAAATAAGAAGAAACACGTGCAATGGACATTAGACCAGTGGAAATCGATGAGTCCAAAGTTTTGGTTCCAACCGCCGTGTCTGTGAGACGCAGAGTAGATGAACAGATGATCTCCGCATGTGTAGTTCCCACTGTGAAGCATGGAGGAAGTGGTGTGATGGTGCTTTGCTGGTGACACTGTGATTTATTTAGAATTCAAGGCCCACTTAACCAGCATGGCTAACAGCCTTCTGAAGCGATACGCCATCCCATCTGGTTTGCGCTTAGTGGGACTATCTTTTGTTTTTCAACAGGACAATGACCTAACACACCTGCTGCATCAGATGACCTGGTCTCCACAATCAACAGACCTCAACCCAATTGAAACAGTTTGGGATGAGTTGGACAGCAGAGGGAAGGAAAAGCAGTCAACAAGCGCTCAGCATTTGTGGGAACTTCTTCAAGACCGTTGGAAAAGCATTCCAGGCGAAGCTGGTTGAGAGAATTCCAAGTGTGTGCAAAGCTGTCATCAAGGCAAAGGGTGGCTACTTTGAAGAATCTAAAATATATTTAGATTTGATTAACACTTTTTTGGTTACACATGATTCCATATGTCTTATTTCATAGTTTTGATGTCTTCACTATTATTCTACAATTTAGAAAATAGTAAAAATAAAGAAAAACCTTTGAATAAGTAGGTGTGTCCAAACTTTTGACTGTTGCTGTATATCTGTTCTCAGCAGATAGATTGGTTGTGAATACAAATTCAACCTCACTTTTTTGAATACTTGCAGAGGTACTACAGAATACAAATCTATTGAACAAATAATTACTTTGCCATCAAATTCTGTCAACCCCCCAAAAAGAAAGACAGCTAACAAATGCCCTAACCACAAAAAATAAGTACAATGGTTAAGTGATGCATGATGAAATACATTCTAAAATGTAGCCTAAAACACATACAGTATATTGTAAAAGTTAATAGCTTACCATTTGTCTTTACAAAAATGTAAGACATTATCAATGCTGTTCTCTATACATATGGTATCTAAAAAAGTTAATTGACCTGCAATCCAAATCTGCATGTCGAGGCTGCATCTTACAATATAATACCATCCTAAGAGTTTACAAGCACCGTCCTAGACTGTAGTCAACAACTCTCTGTAAAGAAAGTCATAAAAAAGACTAAAGGCTAGATACAACTTTTGTCAGTGACATTTTATTTTTAAACTCTGCATCGTTGGGAAGGGCTCTTAAGGAAGCCTTTCACAGTAGTCTACACAAGAGGTATTCTGCGCATGTGACAAATTACATTTGATTTTAAATGGACCACATAGTTTACAGTACCTACCAATTCACAATACCTACCAATATGTGTAATAAGTGGTGTGTGGCCTAACTCTGGACTGAGCAAATGCAAGGCATACTCAGGCCTGAACATTTTAATGAAAGACTGCATTGGAGAGCCTCTATTATGACTGTTCACAAGATAACACAGTATGATAGAACAGCAACACAAATAAGGCTTATACAACACAGTGAAATACAATAGCTTATCAATAAAAACAACATACTTGCAGTATCAGACAATAATTATATTTTCAGTTATGTAAACATACTAGATGGTGATTTTGGTGGCACATAACATGTATACCACATTTCAATACTAAGTGTAGAAGAGGTTTCATTATATTTTTGGGAATTTGCTTCGGAAAGTATTCAGACACCTTGACTTTTTCCACGTTGCAGCCTTATTCTACAATTTATTAAATTCAATGTTTTACTCAATCTACAAACAATACCCTATAATGACAAAACGAAAACAGTTTATTTTAATTTTAAATACCTTATTTACATAAGTAATCAGACATTTTGCTATGAGACTCTAAATAAAGCTCAGGTGCATCCTGTTCTATTGATCATCCTTGAGATGTTTCTACAACTTGATTGTAGAACACCTGTGCTAAATTCGATTGACTGTACGTGAATTTGAATTTCACACCAGTCTATATTAAAAGGTCCCACAGTTGACAGTGCATGTCAGAGCAAAATCCAGGTCGAAGGATTTGTCCGTAGAGCTCCAAAACAGGATTGTGTTGGGGCACAGGTCTGGGGGAAGGTACCAAAAAAATGTCTGCAGTATTGAAGGTCCCCAGGAACACAGTGGCCTTCATTACTCTTAAATGTAAGATGTTTGAAACCACCAAAACTCTTCCTAGAACCGGCCTCCCGGCCAAACTGAGCAGTAGGGGGAGAAGGGCCTTGGTCATGGAGGTGACCAAGAACCCGATGGTCACTCTGACAGAGCTCCTCTTTGGAGATGGGAAAACCTTCCAGAAGGACAACCATCTCTGCAGCACTCCACCAATCAGGCCTTTATGGTAGAGTGGCAGACAGGAATCACTCCTCAGTAAAAGGCACATGACAGCCCTCTTGGAGTTTGTCAAAAAGCACCTAAAGACTCAGACCATGAGAAACAAGATTCTCTGGTCTGATGAAACCAAGATTGAACTCTTTGGCCTGAATGCCAAGCGTCACGTCTGGAGGAAACTGGACACCATCCCTACGGTGAAGCATGGTGGTGGCAGCATCATGCTGTGGGGATGTTTTTCAGCAACAGGGACTGGGAGACTAGTCAGGATCGAGGAAAAGACCTGATCCAGAGAGCTCAGGACCTCAGGCTGGGGCGAACATACACCTTCCAACAGGACAACGACTCTAAGCACACAGCCAAAAGAACGCAGGAGTGGCTTCGGGACAAGTCTCTGAATGTCCTTGAGTGGCCCAGCCATAGCCTGGACTTGAAATCAATCGAACATCCCTGAAGACATATGAAAAGAGCTGTGCAGCGACGCTCCCCATCCAACCTGACAGAGCTTGAGAGGATCTGCAGAGCAGAATGGGAGAAACTCCCCAAATACAGGTGTGCCAAGCTTGTAGCGTCATACCCAAGACTCGAGGCTGTAATCGCTGCCAAAGGTGCTTCAACGAAGTACTGAGTAAAGGGTCTGAATAGTTTTATAAATGTGATATTGCCGTTTATTTTCATAAATTTGCACTTTGTCATTATGGGGTATTATGTGTAGATTGATAAAGGGAAAAAATGTTTTAAATCAATTTTAGAATAAGGCTGTAACGTAATAAAATGTGGAAAAAGTCAAGGGGTCTGAATACTTTCCGAAGGCACTGTGTTTGTTACATTCAACAGGGTGTACCATATCCAGTTTTTCCTTCCTTTAATGGTGAAGTCTGCCTGCTGCTCATAGTCAACTGGCCTTACAGGCAGGGCTTTGAAGTGCACATTTGCAACTAAATATTTTGCTGTGCGACCTCAACCTGGAGTTTTAATTTGGGAGCACCAGTGCAACAAAATAAATATAATTTCATTTTATTTGTATAATTTTTGTAATAAGGCTTATCGTTTCCCCGAGTCCAGATTCATTAAAAGTCATGCTTGCACCATTAATACAGCAAAAACTGCTTGTTTCTAGCACAAACAGTTCAAAAGAGCTGACCCATATTATCAGTGCAACGTTTGTTGTTTTTTTTGTCACAGATTGGGAGGCCGCATTTTACATTCATAAACCATGTCGCGGGACGTTCTAAAACTACTTGCATTTGTTTTACACCTTGTTCAGTCATGTTTGATACGTCATTAGCTAGCTAGCTAACAACCTGATAACAGTATATCCAAACATTTGGGGGCACAGAAAGAAAGGAAAAGGGAAAGCTTCTTCAGGAGATCCATGATCATAACAATGAACGAATGACGTCTTGCATGTCATAACAAATTTGATGCTCTTAAAGAGACGGTGTACAACATTAAATGTTAAAAAAGTGAATTTACATGATGTAGAGACCTAATATTCCACAAATGACTTAATTTTAAATTAGGTATTTTTATCAACATTTTTGCTTCTTATAATAAAAAAAGTGTTTACAGTGTTTCATATTTGTTTCTAGGACACAACATGTGCTTCAGAAGTAGCTAGGCTATACTGTATCTTAAACAATTTTGAAAATCAAATTTCTGCTGTTCCTACATTTTATGTGGTGCTCCTGCATTTTTAAAATTAGTTTAGAGCTCTGCTTACAGAACTGCCAGATTCACAACCAAGGTTGGGGCATCTTATTGTGTTGATTGTAAGGATGAGAGCTAACGGTCGATGTGTAAAAAAGGGCCTCACCACCACCATCTGATGCCTTAACTGATCTCCCATAGGGGGCATGGGGCAGACAGGATTCTGATTGCAAAGGAAGATGAGATGGCCTATGTAACGGTCCTGTAATCTGAGAGATATAATTACAGGATACTCTGTCAGTCATTTTGCTAGCTGAGATCGGTTGAGATTTACAGTTTGGGACTCGACTGACAGGCTGACTGAATGATACCATGTGTCTGTTTTGAGTTTGATAGAGACTGTACGTCTGCTCTGTTCTTTTCCCATCTGCTCGTGGGTGCGTTACAGTCCCCTCAGTCTCTGGCTGCCATGACGGAAACATGATCTGTCTATTATCCCTGTTTTCTGAAGTGGAAATGTGTCCATCATTTTTGCGGTGAAGCGAGGACACTCTCTTCGAGTTCCTTTCAGTTCTAGGGCAAGACGCTAGTGCTGCCCCACTCCCTAAATACATGTCAGTCATCTCTAACTCCAAGCTCTCCGTGTCCAGGGATCTACTCCTCCTATTTAAGGCCAGAGGACTCGGCAGAGGAGCCAGTGGACTCGACCGATTGACTTGTGTAAGGCTAAGGTGACGTGGCAGGCTGGCGATTCCCCAAGTTTTACTGAGGAGACTCTGTTCAAGGAGGTCAAACATTCGTAAGTCACATTCAGCAAACGCATCCTTTTGCAGGTAGCTTTCTTCAAACACTTCATAAGGCGACGTGATGTATTCCTCCTCCATTACCATATCCATCTGCTGGTCATATTCCCCCTCGTTATCCATGTCCACGACATCAAACGTGACAATGGCTGGGAGGGCTTGCATGTTTTGGGCAAAGGGAGAGTTTGACTCAGAGCCTCCCATGCTTTCAGTTAAATTACTATAAACATGTGATTGTTTTGTGAAGTCCACTAGGGCTTGGGAGAAGCAAACTGTCTGGTCATCCTCCAAGTCATTCTTTGTTTCTTTAGATAGATCATGATTTCCTTTTAACAGTGGGGACTGTGGCTTGTTTTGCTCAGAGTCAATTTCTTGTGATTGACATGTTGAGGTAAAGGTGCCAAAAACTGCATCTGACAACTTAGGGTTGCCAAGCATTTTCTCCCTATTCGCAGATAGCCTGTCCTCTTCAATTAGACCCGTTTCAGGAGCGAACACAACATTTACATCTTCATCACCACACTGAGCAGACATGTCTAAAAACTCAAGTGGATCAGAGACGGGCAGCTTAGCTTTTTCAAAAGGTGGACTGATAAGACTGTCATCAGGCTCAAAAAGCTCATACAGTGCATCGCCACTATAACTGTCCCTTGGTAGTCTATCGGTCCTGATCCTGTCAACTTTGTCACGTCCGTCTTCATCTTGTCCTGGGGTGGTAGAGTCATAGTACCCCTCATCGCTGTTAGGAACTGACACTTGATTTTCGCTCTGTGGGGTCATGACATCCGAAGATGTAAGGGTGGTCTCTGTAACTCCAAGAGCACCATTGCTGTTGCTGCTGATGTCCATGGTATAGGAGCTAGATGGCTCTTCAGGTGTCATCCTAGGACTTTCACTGTGCTCTAGAAAGTCTTCTTCCTGGCTGTGGGTATAGCAAGCGTCCTCTGCAACCTCATTTCCCCAGAGGTCGTGGAGATAATCCCCGTCCACCTTAACAGGGGTGGCCATTTCTTCTCCTCCACCCTGGTACGTAACATAACAGGAACTCCTTTTGCCTGCATTTCGACTCCTTTCCCTTGAGACTGTGCCCTGAGAATCTGCAATACTGCCGTCATCTTGATCAGCTATTATGTCACCACAGCCAGTGAGCGAGTCAAAACTCTTTAGAGAGGCCACATCACCAAACATCAAGCTCATCTGAGATGATCCAGTAGGCAGCTGGACGTTCACAGTAGACTCTAGGTTAGTCTTCGGGAAAGAATCTGGTTCTGTGTTTATATGGAGTGTCTCTACCATATCCTCACCTTTCTTCAGTTCCCCTATCAGGGAATCCAGGCTCCCTTGTTTCACCAGGTCTTTCTCAGACACTATGACATCAACATTAATACATTCAAGAGCAATTGTCAAACAATTGTTAACGTTTGCCGAAACAGGCACATTGGATTCAGATAAACTGCCCAGGCACTCCGTGTCATTTTGGTCAATGATAGTCTGGGCAATAGGCACCTCTTTGTTGCAGACATGAGAATTCGAAACCATTTCATTTTTTTCAAAATCAAAATTTCTATTCTTCCTACAACGCCTGATGCTGTTAAAAAGTTCTCTCAAACCCTTTTTCTGCCGGGGGAGAGAGAATGACTTCTGATCACCAGTAGGGTGACCAAATTCCCTACAAGCCTTTCCAGCAGTATCTTTCTGGCTGTGGTACTCAAAATATCCTGCTGGGACATATCCAATTCCCAGACTGTCCTCCCAGTCTGCTTTGCTAAGTCCATCATGAGTTTTACTCTTGCTGACTCCCTTCTTAGAGGACCACTTGTTCAGATTTTTGTTCCTTCCCCCAAAGAAGTTTGGTAAAACACAGATGCTTTTGCGTCCTCCAAAGAATCTTAGGGCAGTCCTCCTCAGTTTCCCTGATGGCTGATGCTCAAGGGGTACAGCATCAGAAATGTCAGATGGAGGCTTCACCTCAGTCTGTGAATCCTGGTCACCCATGGCCATCTGCTCACAGTCAGCAGACAAATGCTTTGTATCACTTGCTGGCTCATTTCCGTCGCAGTGCTCCATGGCAACAATCTACAGGAAGGTGAAGTGAACAGATATGAGCATGATGGTATCACCATCAGGTGCAAAGACTGCTGGCAATCAATCTTCCAAAACCATTTGCTTCCATTTTTCTGAAATGTAGGACAAACAAAGGATTAGATTCTGTGCAAACAGTGATGGGCCTACATTAATCACTTTGGGCTTATTTACGGTGGTTTTCTTTACATCAGATGAAATAACACACTTACAGGTAATTATCTATCTACCTTGCAAAGCGTTCAGAACAAGTGTTATGCTATCTGCATAGAAAGTATAAAGCAAACTGACTATTGATATACGTGCAACAGTAACAGCGAAATAAAAAATAGACAGCAGGACATATCCTAAATTGTTTTAGCTTGGGATAGCTTTCAATGAATCACCTGTTTTTGAAGTAACATCATTTTGTATACTAATTTTTTATGCGATACACTACACGAGAAAACAGAGATGCGTGACGTTGACCAAGAAGTCGTCAGGTTGGGACCACAAAGCAATGTGTCGCTAGCAGTGGAAGCTAACTAACGTTACCTTGTGCCTGGCCCGCAAATCTAAAAGGATGTAGCACTATCGGCTGCCTAGGATAGCTACCAGCAAGTTATCGACCTAGCTAGCAATATTAAGAAAACGGAGTTGGTTGTGTTAACCTAGTTTGCTTGCTCTTCTTCAATTAAATAACAT
Source organism: Salvelinus fontinalis (assembly GCF_029448725.1). NCBI lineage: Eukaryota > Metazoa > Chordata > Actinopteri > Salmoniformes > Salmonidae > Salvelinus > Salvelinus fontinalis. Next base: position 37,254,738 of record NC_074677.1, read on the forward strand.
TTTACACCCTTAACTCGCTAGCAACAATGGCAATGCATGGCTGGAAAATACACGTTGACTAGCCTAGGAGACAAGCATTGTCTGCAAGCATTAAATTGAAGGGAAAATTTGCTATATTTCCAATAAGGGCTTATGTGGTTGGGGGATATATAAATGAACCGACCTTGTTGGGCTTCTACACGCCAGAATAACAAACAATAAATCCAAATCACTTTCTTCAGTCGTGGAACACAAACAGTCTTGAGCCTCTTGTTAATGTACGCATTGAATTCTGGTAGTTGTAGTGAGAGCGGGGTGTGTCCTGGGGTCCAAAGAGGATCTAGAGTATATGTTGAGCGGCTTTGCCTCTTCCTCTCTGATTTATCTTTTACCGATAGTTCTAGATTGCTAAAGACCATTTACACCCCCCAAATTCATTCAAAGAGGGTGCTCAATCTAGAATAATTTAGCCAACAAAACATTTAGTAAATAGTTTCCTGACTGACAATATATTTCCTTTGACATTGTCACACTTGCATGGCTAATATAGCTCAATTGAATTGTTAGTACTGGAATATGTCATGCTCTATATAGATTCAGTTACACCCTCCGTCAATAATATATATATATATATATATATATACACACACACACATATATACACCCACACACCGAGTGCACAAAACATTAGGAGCACCTGCTTTTTCCATTACAGACTGACCAGGTGAACACTAGAACCCCTTCTTCTTCTGTGGGTTTTATGGCAGACTACAAACCAAAAACATGTATTGCTGCCACCAACTAAATGGGTTTAAATCAAAACAAGGTAAAAAGAAAACCGATACGTGATATGGAAACTAACTTAATCCACCCAAATAAAAATGTACATTGACAAAACAAATCTCCCATTTCATCCTTATTTCAATTATCCATATCTCCCTTCTCAGGTTCTAGAGTACGGCTTGTGACAATATTCCATGTAACTCCTTTGCTGAGAAATCTTTGAGCCCCAGGAACTGCTCTGCCTCTTCCACAATGATTTCTATCTTCCTGGACCTTCTCTCCACCTTGGCAGTGCCATTTATCACCATAGCTATAAAGACCACAAAGTCCACCTTCGTAACCTTTAAAAAGTCAGGATCCTGCTGGTGAAAGTCAACCCCTGCAGCCAGCAGTGAAGGCCTATCCACCACCATGGACTCTTCAAGTGCATCATTCACACCCTCAAACTCTTATAACAGCAGCTGCATATGACATGCTCTGGACAGCCCTGACTTTGGCCACCTCATTCTCTTTCACCCTTGTGGGGCATTTGAAAGATGTGGCTTCATGGTTCCCACCACAATTGCAAAGTCACATTTTCATCACTTTTATAACACATATGATCTTTTCCACAACTTGTACATCTCGGCTTCTCCCTTCTGCAAACACTTGCCACATGACCAAAAACTTTAAAATGATCACACTGCATTGGTCTTGCTCTAACTCTGTAGTTAATATACCCTAACTGCACTTGAGTAGGGAGAGACTCCATAACAAAAAACAAAAGAACAAATAGGTTTAACTTTTTCTTTATTCACCACACAATTTATCTGACGTACATCAATCACTCCAGGAATATTTTTTCTCTCTTCAAAATCTACTTCCCACAAGACGCCAGACATAATCCCCTTGAGGGGTGCCTTGTTCCTAAGAGACACACACACAACACTTCAAACTTATCAAATTGGGTGAGAGAGACGCAGCACACGTTTCTTCTGATCCGCAGAAACGCAAACGAATCAAAACTCTTGATCCTCACAGCCTTATCTCTACCCACTCTCTCCACCAGTTTCATCATCAGCGTCCGCCATCTTTACAGCTATGATCCCTTATCGATGGCACCTGTTAAATTCACTTTGAATCAGTGTAGATGAAGGGGAGGAGACTGATTAAAGGATTTTTAGCACAAGGATTTTTAGCACGAGACAATTGAGACATGGATTGTTCCTAAGGGCTGCAGGCAGCCTAGTTGTTAAGCACATTGGGCCAGTACCCGAAAAGTCGCTGTTTTGAAACCCCAAGCTGACTAGGTGAAAAATCTGTCGATGTGCTCTTGAGCAAGGCACTTATCCCTAATTGCTCCTGTAAGTCACACTGGATAACAGCGTCTGCCAAATGTATACAATTGTGTATGTCTGCCATTCAGAGGGTGAATGGTCAAGACAAAAGGTGTGAATTTGAACAGAGGACGGTAGTAGATGCCAGGAGCACTGGTTTGAGTGTGAAGAACTGCAGCGCTGCTAGGGTTTTCACACTCAACAGTTTCCTGTGTGTATCAGGAATGGTCCACCACCTAAAGGACACCCAGTCAACTTGACACAACTGTGGGAAGTATTGGCGTCAACATGGGCCAGCATCCCTGTGTAAGCTTGACACCTTGTAGTCCATGTGTAACAGTTTAACTTTACGCCCGTCCCCTCGCCCTGGGCGCGAACCTCTGCACACAACAGCAGTCACCCACGAAGCGTCGTTACCCATCGCTCCACAAAGGCCGTGGCTCTTGCAGAGCAAGGGGAACCACTACTCCAAGGTCTCAAAGCGAGTGACGTAACCGATTGAAACGCTATTAGCGCGCACCACCGCTAACTAGCTAGCCATTTCACATCCGTTACACTCACCTCCCTTTCAACCTCATCCTTTTCCGCAACCAGTGATCCGGGTCAACAGCATCAATTTAAGTTTAACTTTACGTCCGTCCACTCGCGAACCAGGGACCCTCTGCACACATCAACAACAGTCACCCACGAAGCATTATTACCCATCGCTCCACAAAAGCCACGGCCCTTGCAGAGCAAGGGGAACCACTACTTCAAGGTTTCAGAGCAAGTGACGTCACCGATTGAAAGGCTGCTAGCGCGCACCACCTCTACCTAGCTAGCCATTTCACATCGGTTACACATGCCCTGACAAATTGAGGCTGTTCTGAGGGCAAAAGGGGTGCAACTCAATATTAGGAAGGTCTTCCTAACATTTTGTACACAGATATTTATATATAAGTGTAAAGCACCTTGCACATAATTATATAATACTTTATCATACATAGTGTACGCACAATGTTTAAAAATAAAATACATATTTTCTGATACAAAATTAGTTCAAGACATTTTAATGGTTGTCATTTCTACTGTACATTGTATTTTATGCTGACATTGCAGTATTACAAAACAATTCCCACATATATTACGGAAGAGGGATAAAACAAGAAAATGAAAAACATGATTGCATCATTTATTGAAAACATTGAGAATAAACATTACACAACTATTCTCAAATGCAGGACAATAAATGTGTACTATTTCAACATCACTATGAAATGTTTTGCAAAAAGTAAGCATCATGTTTCATGTAGCAAAAGCATAGGGACAATATATGCTTTCTCAGAGATGCATAGCAATTGCTGGGACTGATTTATATTGCAAGAAGTTTATCATGCTTGATGGCATTTCCAAATGGTCAATGGACTGGATTCTGTTGATCTTCCTGAGGTATGCTCGGATGGCAAGTCGGCACTGTGATACAAGGGACTTGGGAAAACCTAGCAAAAATAACAATTGAATTCGAGTTAAGTTAAAAAATACTTTTAAAAAACTGCTTATTACACATACACAGATTCAATAGTCTATTCAAATAGTCAAATGCTGCTCTGTCAGCAAAGCAGTTCAGTACTGTATTGTCAAGTAGCAATTCAACAAAAAAACAAAAAGAGATGCTTGTTTAATGTCAATAAAAACATTACCAGAAATCAATAGAATACCAAGGTCATCAACAGCATAACTCCTGCATTACCTCTTTCTTGCAGCAGCAGCTCCACCGCCTCATTCTGCTTTGTGGACTTTTCTATGATGAGAGTGGGGAGGTAGACATTTGCACCAAAGTCAATCAAAAGTTGGATGTACTCCACCCCACAGCCATGTCTGAGGCACATTTCAAGCACGGTCTTAGGCTGCTTGATTTTACTCAGTAGTTTTGCATCTGTGCAGTTGTAATTTGGATCAGCCCCATAGAGAAGCAATACCTTAAAGCAGTCTAAGTGTCCATACACAGCAGACAGATAGAGGGGACCACTAGAAACACTGGCACTTGATGTAAACAGCAAGACTTTGGATCTGGAGTTGACCTCAGCACCATGTTTAAGAAGTTGCTTCAAAATCTCAACATCCCCTTCCCTGGCTGCAGTCAGGACCGGAGAGCAGTTGTTATACAAGCTGCCATTGGGGTTAGCACCTGCCCTGAGGAGGGCTAAAACACAGTTGAAGTATTTCCCACAGACAGCTGTGAAAAGTGGGGTCTGAGCCTTCACGTCTAGACAGTCCACCTCTGCTCCGTGGGCCAGCAGAACCTGCAGACACCTGAGATGACCTTTAGATGCAGCCATTCGTAAAGGTGTTCTTGGGATACCCCAGCCGCTCCTACAGTTGATGAACTTTCTGTACTTTTCTTGAGAGAGCAGTTCATCAAGGAGTCTGTCATCATTGTTGGACACTGCCTGATGGAGCAGTTGACCTTCACCGTTGTCTTTTTCTTCTAGAATTTTTTTAAACTGGATCATAGAAATCTGTTTCGAAACAAGAAAGAAAAACACCATAATAAAAGCAATAATATCCATAATACACACACTGATGGTTATACAAAATGATGAGCATCAACTAGTTATACTGGTACCATTTATTTGTTGTTAAAAGGCTGTTGATAGTTAGCTAACATTACCTAGCTAACGTTAGCTATTTTTCTATGACGAAGGATACGGCAGACATTTGCACCAAAGGGAATCTAGCTAATTAACGTTATGTACAACAATAGATGGTATAATCTTTGACAATAACTAAAGATTAGTATGTTTGCTAGCAAATAACTATAAACACGAACTGCTGAAGAAGCTAACCTTAGTTAGTTGACTTCCTGACTAACAATCCATATCCGATTATTTCTGTGAGCAGAGAGATCATTTTAAGCCAAACTTGAACCCTTTCCCTAACCTTATTATCCTAATCTACTACGGTAATTACCTTAACCTGCTGCGTAAATTATTCTAACCTACTACGAAAAAGTAACTTCCGGTCGTAGCTGTCTTCCACCTAGTCAGAACTGTGTCAACTAGTTACCACAGCCACAAAGTCAAAATTGTCTACATCGTCAAAATTCATGAAAACAAAAAAAATATTTTTGGTATTAATTTAAGATTAGGTTTAAAATCACATTTTAAGAAGAGGCCAGTCAAAACCGTTCATCATCAAGCTTTGCTAGCTTACTAGCTAAATTGGCTAAGTTAGCTAGCTAACTAATACATACCTATGCTAATCGATGCGGCTGTGTTATCTAGCTAGCTAGGGACAAGTCAACAACACAGAGAAACTCATATTGTCTTTGTCAATATTTGCAAGACGAGACAATTTTCAAACAGTGACATGACTATCTAACGGGCAAACATTTGTTACCTTGACAGATGAACAACAGTCGATGTAGTGCTGGGCTGGGCTGGGCTGGGCCGTGTCGCGGAGACAGCAGTGAGCGCGCGCATTCAAATCAAATCAAATTTTATTGGACGCGTCGCGTACACATATTTAGTAAATTATAAACAGTGCAGTAATAGCTGACAATACATGCAAATCCCATAAATAAAAATAATGGAATTAAGAAATATAAGAACGAACAATGTCAGAGTCCGGAATATAAATATCTATATATCTATATGATGGTGTGTATAGACATTATGGGCATTATATGAATAAAAAAAGATGCGTACCGCCGTAGTTATAAAGGATAGGCCTTGACTAGAATACAGTATATACATATGAAATGGGTAATACAGTATGTAAACATTATTAAAGTGACCAGTGTTCAATGACTATGTAATGTACATAGGGCAACAGTTTCTAAAGTGCATGATTGAGTACAGCCAGCTAGCAACAGTGACTAAAGCTCAGAGCAGGGTCCTGGGCAGCAGAGCCGCAGGAAATAGAGGTGCTGAGGGTGATGCAGCACCGCCTGAAAAAATTGGAATAAAAACATAAAAGAATATAACCCCCCCTTCACAAAACTAGTGCACTGGGCATTTTTTAGTCCTCTATTAGCAGACCGATACAGCAAAAATGTATTCTACCCCCCCTAATAAATATACATAAATACATTATTTTATGTCAGAAAATTGCATCAAACATGAAAAGAGTTGCACATAGTCCATTTGGCCTCGCCACTGTTCTCATCTTTGTCCACTACAATATTAAAACTTGTCCGGAGGACATTCTCCTCATCAGCTTCTTTCACTATACTCGTTTATAAGCTATATGTTTTGTTGAGTTGCAATTGGCTGACACATAACAAGCTTACACAGTTCTCATGAGTCCTCACACATTAAAATAACAAAAGGACTGGTCCAGTCGGTAAATCAGTTTAATTTGAACATACCCAAGACCCGTGGCAATTATATCAGACCCGACCCAGATCTGAGACAAAAGTCAGAATTTAGGACCCGGACCTGCTCGGATCCCAGGTCAGATCTCAGAATTTTGGGTCTGGTGGACCCGTGAAGACCTCTACCATCATCTAACCCTACACATATCAACACTATACCTAACAAAAACTATCCCTACCAGATCCTAGTCCAGGCCAATGGCCTGGGAGGATCGAACCAATTCTCTTAACGCCCTTGTAGGTCATCTGCACTAAAATCTTGTACACCCAAATGTCTCTGCTGCTGCCACTACCGCATCTATTTTCTGGGATTTATGCTCCATCAGTGCAGTACAATTAATAACCATAGGATTTCTTGTGTTTCTAGCTATCTTACTAAAGCCCATCCTCTCTATTCAGGCATTCTCACTCAGTTGAATCACGCACCCTTGGGCTATCCTCTTGGAAATGTTAAGAACGTTGAAGCTCATCTACTGCGCTTCTATACAATTTAAAAACTCTAAAAAGCTATTTGGAGAAGAGCACATTGGTTGCTGTGGCTTCATTCACCTCAGTTGATTTATACGGAATAAAATATTAAAATGCAACAATTTCAAAGATTTTACTGAGTTACAGTTCACATAAGGAAATCTGTCAATTTAAATAAATTCATTAGGCCCTAATCTATGGATTTCACATGACTGGGAATACAGATATGCGTCTGTTGGTCAGATACCTTAAAGAAAGAAAAAAAATTGTGGAGTGGATCAGAATACCAGTCAGTATCTGGTGTGACCACAATTTGCCTCATGCAGCGCAACATTTATTTCACATGGAGTTTATCAGGCTGTTGATTGTGGCCTTTTCAATGGTTGTGCAAAGTTGCTGTATATTGGCATGTTGATTCAGAGCACCCCAAACATGCTCAATGGGTGACAATTCTGGTGAGTATGCAGGCCATGGAAGAACTGGGAAATGCTCAGATTCCGGAAATTGTGTACAGATCCTTGCGACATCAGGCAGTGCATTATAATGGAACTCTATTCCACATCAGGTAACTGAAGCAAGCAGTAGAATCAGATTTAAAAAATATTTAAAAAATGCACCTTATGGAACAGCAGTGACTGAAGAGACACACACACATTTACACATAACACACGCACTCTACACACACATGGATTTTGTATTGTAGATGTGTGGTAGTAGAGTAGTGGCCTGGGGGAACACTTAATGTGTTGTGAAAAGTGTTATGAAATGTTATGTCATGCCATATTTGTTATTGTATATAACTGCCTTAATGTTGCTGGACCCCAGGAAGAATAGCTGCTGCCATGAGGATCCTTAATAAATACAAATGTTTTGTACACTCAGTGTATTTTTCTCTGCAAGAAACCATTCTAGCATAGGCCTATACAATGTCTAAGCCATGTTTACATATTGATTTCATTAACATATTGCACTTTATTTTAGTGTTGTTGATGAGTAATCGTGTTTTCATTTAAGAAAATACTGTGTTGGTATTCCTGATTGTGCTCTTATCAGGCATTATGACTCATGATCATATATGGAATCAGGAATACCAACACTTCGTATTTTCTTAAATACACAAAAATGAACTACCGCAAATGTTGGCATTTAATTTTCCACTGTACCCGAAACGTGATTCCAAAACCGCAAAACGTACCGAACTGTAGGTAGGGTGAACCGTTACACCCCTAGACGTAGTACGCAATTTTCATGGACCACTTTTAGGCTTGTGAGATTTACTTTCAGAACTACTGGCTAAATGTGTAAAAAAAAGTACAGGAGAATTCCTTTAAAGGGATGGAGGTCGAAAGAACAACGAAATAAACACAGAGATCACCCATTGTTGCACTGCTATCACACATTTTCCAACTCATAGACCTTTAAGAAAATCACGGATTGTCACCCCCAGGTGAGCCCGACCAACACCCCTGGCTCATGGGCTATTTACTTCTATTCCTGTCTAGTATACAAGATGGCTACTGTACTCATTTTCACCACACTTTGTTTTCAACAGGCCTATTTGTAAATGGTGTAAACTGAGGGGATAGGGGATACTTAAACTGGCTACACATTATCAACATGGCAAAAGCTCCATAGCATATTAATTATCCCTGGACAATATTGCATACTCGGCAGGAAACGTCCAATTCCATTTATAACTGGTATCCCAACTACAAACCATTTTAGTTGTAGGAATCAAACATTTACAGTGGCCTGCGAAGGAATTCACCCTTCTTGGCATTTTTCCTATTTTGTTGCCTTACAACCTGGAATTAAAACAGATTTTTGGGAGTTTGTATCATTTGATTTACACAACATGCCTACCACTTTGAAGATGCTAAATATTGTTTGTAACACAAACAAGACAAAAAAACTAAACATGAGCATGCATAACTACTCACCCCCCCAAAGTCAATACTTTGTAGAGACACTTTTTGCAGCAATTACAGCTGCAAGTCTCTTGGGGTGTCTCTGTAAGCTTGGTATATCTAGCCACTGGGATTTTTGCCTGTTCAAGGCAAAACTGCTCCAGCTCCTTCAATGGGTTCCGCTGGTGTACAGCAATCTTTAAGTCATACTACAGATTCTCAATTGGATTGAGGTCTGGGGTTTGACTAGGCCATTCCAAGACATTTCAATGTTTCCCCTTAAACCACTCGGGTGTTGCTTTAGCAGTATGCTTAGGGTCATTGTCCTGCTGGAAGGTGAACCTCCGGCCCAGTCGCAAGTCTCTGGAAGACTGAAACAGGTTTCCCCTCAAGAATTTCCCTGTATTTTGCACCATCCATCATTCCTTCAATTCTGACTAGTTTCCCAGTCCCTGCCAATGAAAAACATCCCCACAGCATTATGCCACCACCATGCTTCACTGTGGGGATGGTATTCTTGGGGCAATGAAAGGTGTTGGGTTTGCACCAGATAGCGTTTTTCTTGATGGCCAAAAAGCTCAATTTTAGTCTCATCTGATCAGAGTACATTCTTCCATATGTTTGGGGAGTCTCTCACATGCCTTTTGGAGAACACCAAAGATGTTTGCTTATTTTTTTTTTTTAAGCAATGGCTTTTTTCTGGCCATTCTTCCGTAAAGCCCAACTCTGTGCAGTGTACGGCTTAAAGTGGTCCTATAACCCTGAAGGAGTTGCAAAGCTCCACAGCGGAGATTGGGGTATCTTTGGTCATTTTGTTGCCTCTCTGATTAATGCCCTCCTTGCCTTGTCTGTGAATTTTGGTGGGCTGCCCTTTGTGTTGCAGGTTTGTGGTGCCATATTCTTTCCATTTTTTAATAATGGATTTAATGGTGCTCCGTGGGATGTTCAACATTTGGGGTAATTTTTTTTATAAGCCAACCCTGATCTGTACTTCTCCACAACTTTGTCCCTGACCTGCTTGGCAAGTTCGTTGGTCTTCATGGTGCCGCTTGCTTGGTGGTACCCCTTGCTTAGTGGTGTTGCAGACTCTGGGGCCTTTCAGAACAGGTGTATATATACTGAGATCATGTGACATACCATGTGACACTTAGATTGCACACAGGTGGACTTTAACAAATTATGTGACTTCTGACGGGAATTGGTTGCAACAAATCTTATTAAGGGACTTCATAGCAAAGGGGGTGAATACATATGCACACATCACTTTTCCATGTTCTCTTTTTAGAATTTTTTGAAACAAGTAATTTTTTAAATTTCATTTCACCAATTTGGACTAATGTGTAACACCATTACATGAAATCCAAATAAAAATTACAGGTTGTAAATGCAACAAAATAGGAAAAACGCCAAGGGAGATGAATACTTTTGCAAGTTACTATATTCTGATCATTTACAAAAGGGTCAACGGAAAAGACAAAATGCGCATCATTAAGCAAAGGGATTCAATTAGGAGTCCAACACATGATTCTCTAGCTCAAAACAAATACCATCACACACACACATTTTGGGTATACATTTTAGAATATTCGGGAAAATTATATTGTACAGAAATTGTTCTCATCAGCGTTGTGTTCATTGCTCAACTTTTGATTGAAAATTGATTGCTCTTCCTGCACAGTGACATTGCAGTATATTAAATTCCCTTTACATTTAACATCCTACACATTTCCATTACATTATATCAATTTAACTGCTTACAAATTCCCTTTTTACACTAGAATGAACTTCTCACATTCAAAGCCCCTTGAAATAATGGAAATGGTTGCACCCTCTGGCTGGTGTTTTTTTTCTTGCTGAATCTCACAGATTGCACTTGATTTTGGCTTGGAGAATGTAAACAGAATGTAATTTGCTCCATGCTACAATGACACACAGTCCATTCAGATACAATATTGCCGTAAAAATGTGGTATGGCAACTCAAACAAATAAAAGGGCAATCCTTTTGTTGTAAATAATTTGTTGCAGTTGATCACAAACAATGCATTATCACAACCTTGAAATCACAAACGAGAGAAAACACTTTATATTACTGGCCTCAATATTCTAGAAAAACCTGCTAAAAAATATAAAGAACACATTTGATCATTGCTTTTAAATTCACACATGCCTCATCTCTGGTACAGCCTCTTTTGTACTCTGACATGTTTGAAAAAGATCCATGCATTGCAATTTGTTCAGACTGTGCTATTCTTTCTACATAAACAGAGTTTTGCATTTATTTGGTCCCTTTTAACAAAATGGCATTTCAAGAAAAAGGCAGATATCAATTCATTAAAATGTTATTGCAAATACCAAAGACACATGTAGAGCATATTCAGTATTGTTGCAGTACAATAAAAGGGCATTATAAAATGCACAAAAACAACTATTTTCAGTGAATCTCTCTCATTAAAACTGCAATATGTAACTTTTTGGGCGACCCAACCAAAGTCACATAGAAAAGTGAGTTACAGAGCTGTCATTCTCATTAAAAGCAAGTCTAAGAAGCGGTATATCTGTTCTATGTGCACTACTTCTATGCTTCCCGTTCTTATGTTTTGTTTGAGTCTTTCACTTTCGTTTTGGTACACCAGCTTCAAACGGCTAAAAAAAACAATATTTTTGGTTATGGAAAACATATTTTACTAGCGGGATAGATGGTGCAATGATTCTCTACACAATGACTCTTTAGTGACACTGATATAAGGCAAACTATTTGAATTTTAGCAACCAGCAAATGGCAGAGCGATTTCAGCATATTGCACCTTTAACAATCATTACATCGCAAAATCAAACCAAACTTTGGTCTATACTTTTACAGCATATTCCCTTTGTTAGGGGAGTATTTCAGTATCCTTGATTCAGTCTGGCCCTGTTAACCTGCTGTCTGAGCATTATGACAACTTTATTAAGTGTTTGAAGTATCTACAGTTGAAGTCGGAATTTTACATTCACTTAGGTTGGAGTCAATAAAACTCGTTTTTAACCACTTCATAAATGTCTTGCTAACAAACTATAGTTTTGGCAAGTCGGTTAGGACATCTACTTTGTGCATGGCACAAGTCATTTTTCCAACAATTGTTTATAGACTGATAATTTCACTTATAATTCACTGTATCACAATTCCAGTGGGTCAGTTCATGCACTAAGTTGACTGTGCCTTTAAACAGCTTGAAAAATTCCAGAAAATGATGTCATGGCTTTAGAAGCTTCTGATGGGCTAATTGATATCCTTGAGTCAATTGGAGGTGTACCTGTGGATGTATTTCAAGGCCTACCTTCAAACTCAGTGCCTCTTTGCTTGACATCATGAGAGAATCAAAAGAAATCAACCAAGACCTCAGAAAAAACATTGTAGACCTCCACAAGTCTGGTTCATCCTTGGGAACAACTTACAAACGCCTGAAGGTACCACGTTCATCTGTACAAACAATAGTATGCAAGTATAAACACCACGCAGCCATCATACCGCTCAGGAAGGAGACACTTTCTGTCTCCTAGAGATTAACATACTCTGGTGCGAAAAGTGCAAATCAATCCCAGAAAAACAGCAACGGACCTTGTGAAGATGCTGGAGGAAACAGGTACAAAACTATCTATAGCCACAGTAAAACAAGTCCTATATCGACATAACCTGAAGGGGCGCTCAGCAAGGAAGAAGCCCCTGCTCCAAAACCGCCATAAAAAAGCCAGACTACAGATTGCAACTGCACATAGGAACAAAGATCGTACTTTTTGGAGAAATGTCCTCTGGTCTGATGAAACAAAAATAGAACTGTTTGGCCATAATAACCATCGTTATGTTTGGAAGAAAAAGGGGGAGGCTTGCAACCCGAAGAACACCATCCCAACCGTGAAGCACAGGAGTGTCAGCATCATGTTGTGGGAGTGCTTTGCTGCAGGAGGGACTGGTGCACTTCACAAAATAGATAGCATCATGAAGCAGGAAAATGATGGGGATATATTGAAGCAACATCTCAAGACATCAGTCAGGAAGTTAAAGCTTGGTCGCAATTTTTACTATTTTCTACATTGTAGAACAATGGTGAAGACATCAAAACTATGAAATAACACATATGAAATCATGTAGTAACCTAAAAGTGTTAAACAAATCAAAATATATTTTATATTTGAGATTCTTCAAAGTAGCCACCCTTTGCCTTGATAAAAGCTTTGCACACTCTTGGCATTCTCTCAACCTGCTTCACCTGGAATGCTTTTCCAACAGTCTTGAAGGAGTTCCCACATATGCTGAGCATTGTTGGCTGCTATTCCTTTACTCTGCGGTCCAACTCATCACAAAACATCTCAATTTGGTTAAGGTCAGGTGATTGTGGAGGCCAGGTCATCTGATTCAGCACTCCATCACTCTGCTTCTTGGTAAAATAGTCCTTACACAACCTGGAGGTGTGTTGGGTAATTGCCCTGTTGAAAAACAAATGATAGTGGGACTAAGAGCAAACCAAATGGGATGGTGTATCTCTGCAGAATGCTGTGATGTGCCTTGAATTCTAAATAAATCACTGACAGTGTCACCAGCAAAGCACCCCCACTTCTCCTCCTCCATGTTTCACGGTGGGAACCACACATGCGGAGATCATCCGTTCACCTACTCTGCGCCTCACAAAGACACGGCGGTTGGAACCAAAAATCGCAAATTTGGACTCATCAGACCAAAGGAAAGATTTCCACCAGTCTAATATCCATTACTCGTGTTTCTTGGCCCAAGAAAGGCTCTTATTATTGGTGTCCTTTAGTAGTGGTTTCTTTGCAGCAATTTGACCATGAAGGCCTGATTCACGCAGTCTCCTCTGAACAGTTGATGCTGAGATGTGTCTGTTACTTGAACTCTGTGAAGCATTTATTTGGGCTGCAATCTGAGGTGCAGTTAAATCTAATGAAGGTAACTCTGAGTCTTCCTTTCCTGTGGCGGTCCTACTCATGAGAGCCAGTTACATCATAGCACTTGGTTTTTGCAACTGCACTTGAAGACACTGCATTGACTGACCTTCATGCCTTAAAGTAATGATGGACTGTCTCTTTGCTTATTTGAGCTGTTCTTGGCATAATATGGACTTGGTATTTTACCAAATAGGGCTATCTTCTGTATAACAACCCTACAACTGATCAGCTCAAACGCATTAAGGAAAGAAATTCCACAAATTCACTTTCAACAAGGCACACCTGTTAATTGAAATACATTCCAAGTGACTACCTCATGAAGCTGGTTGAGAGAATGCCAAGACCATGCAAAGCTGTCAAGGCAAAGGGTAGCTACTTCGAAGAATCTCAAATATATATTTTACCTTTATTTAACTGGGCAAGTCAGTTAAGATCAAATTCAATTACGTCTCAGGAACAGTGCCCCTGCCTTGTTCAGGGGAAGAACGACAGATTTTTACTTTGTCAGCTCGGGGATTCGATCTTGCAACCTTTCGGTTACTAGTCCAACGCTCTAACCACTAGGCTACCTGCCACCCCATATAAAAATATACTTTGATTTGTTTAACACTTTATTGGTTACTACCCGATTCCATATGTGTTATTAGTTTGTCTTCACTGTTATTCTACAAAGTAGAAAAAAAATAAGAAAAACCCTTGAATGAGTAGGTGTGTCCAAACTTTATATAACTTACAAAATATATATATATATATATATATATATATATATATATTAGGGCATTCCGAAAGTATTCAGACCCTTGACTTTCTCCACATTGTTACATTACAGCCTTATTCAAAAAATGGATAAATAAAATAAAATAATAATCCCCCTAATCTACACACAATATGACAAAGTGAAAAAACAGGATTCTAGACATTTTTTTAAATGTATAAAAAATTAAAAGAAATATATTATTTACATAAGTATTCAGCTATGAGACTCGAAAATGAGCTCAGGTGCATCCTGTTTTCATTGATCATTCTTGAGATGTTTCTACAACTTGGAGACCACCTGTGGTAAATTCAATTGACAAAATTATTTGCGAAGGAACACACCTGTCTATATAAAAGGTCCCATAGTTGACGGGGCATTTCAGAGCAAAAACCAATCCATGAGGTCAAAGGAATTGTCCGTAGACCTCCGAGACAGAATTCTGTCGAGGCACAGATCTGGGGGAAGGTACAAAATAAATTCTGCTTTATTGAAGGGCCTCCATCATTCTTAAACGGAAGAAGTTTGGAAAAACCAATAATCTTCCTAGAGCTGGCCGCCCGGCCAAACCAATCAGGCCTTTACAGTAGAGTGGCCAGACGGAAGCCACTCCTCAGTAAAAGGCACATGACAGGCCGCTTGGAGTTTGCCAAAAGGCACCTAAAGGAATCTCAGAACATGTGAAACAAGATTCTCTGGTCTGACGAAACCAAGCATACAGCCAAAATGCAGGAGTGGCTTCGGGACAAGTCTCCGAATGTCCTTTAGTGGCCCAGCCAGAGCCCGGACTTGAACCCGATTGAACATCTCTAGAAAGACCTGAAAATAGTTGTGCAGCGACACTCCCCATCCAACCTGACAGAGCTTGAGAGGATCTGTAGAGAAGAATGGGAGAAACTCCCCAAATACAGGTGTACTAAGCGTGTAGATCGAGGCTGTAATCACTGCCAAAGGTGCTTCAACAAAGTACTGAGTAAAGGGTCTGAATACTTATGAATTTTTTTAAAATAAGGCTGTAACGAAACAAACTGTGGAATAAGTCAAGCGGTCTGAATACTTTCCAAAGACACTGTATTTATCCCCCCCAAAAGGTTGACCTCTTCTTAAAATTGTTAAATAAATGTTTAACTTCTATGGCTGCTAAAGAATTGGATCAGAATTTGTTTCATCAATAAGGCTGTAATTTGCTCAGTCAACTAACAGATTGGATAATCAGGCCACAAGCTTAACTGGTTCAGTGGTTATTTCAGAGGAACTTTGTCCCGCCTCTGACATCTTTGATCTCCATGGAAACAACTGTGCCCTTTGTGGCAGTAACTCAATTTTCTATAGCTACCGGTTCCATCTTCTCGCTCCCTGCAGTAGGCACCAACTCTATTTCAGCCTCCTCCACTGCAGCGCCATTCATGAGTGGTTTAGCATTTTCGGCTGTGTGGCTAACCGATTCAGGAGACAAAGAGGTTTGTTCAGGTGGCGTGCCTGTTGGACTGCCCTGATCTGCCAGAACCCCATCCATGACTGCCAACTGCTACAGAGGAATGAAAACATTGGAGAAATGTATTCAAGCCACCCGAGAAAGCTTTTACATGTGCCATTAGAAAAATCTATATCCACTTACTCTCTGGAGATCTGTCATTTTCTTCTCACCCTCTGCCTTTTTCTGTGTTATGGTTAACAGGTGATCCAGAATGGACTGCTTTGGCTGCATGCCCTTATCAAAATGATTATACATGCCACACCAAAACCTGTCAAATAAATAATGCAATTGGTATTCTATCAAATTAAACACAAATTCAAATGTTTGAAAAAAATACTCTGTACAGCTATTGCTCATGTACATTGACAATATATTGATTTGCTCATAGTGGAAAACTCAGGAAACCAATGAGAACTTACTTGAAATTCAACGGCAATGTGCTTGGCCTCAGAACCTCCCTCCCTAATGAGCATTTGTGCAGAGGATTTCTGTACTGATGGCGGTTCTCCCAGAGAAACGGCCAAACGGAGAAGGTCCTCTCATAAAGTCTGAAAATTTAAAGGATAAATTGTTCACGAACAGATTAAAACCTCCAAATCGGAAATTACTATTACAGAAAAGGAAATCAGATGTCTGCATAGGCACTGCAGTTTATTTCAGGGACTCCTCACCGCATCTCCTCTCGCTCTCTTTGGCAGTTGCCAATGAAATTTCCAAACTGGCAGGAGTAAACATGGTTGTGGATTTCCAAAAGGTACTTCTCGTTGTACTCAAATCCACAGGGGTACTGCTCCATGAGATTCCAAAGACATTCAATGAACTGGGTGAATACAGGGGACACCTCCTTGGGATCCCCATCCACATGCCCACACCTGCAACTCAATATTATATCTGTTATCTTCTTATGTCCTATGTACACCATGAAGATCTTATGTTAAGATTTATCTGGGTTTTAGCTTGTCCGATAGTTCAGTTGTTTTTGTCTCAAAGTTGTGTAATTTAGTAGACACCAACATGGTTAGATGATTAGCCTTGTTCCAAATATATTAGATGTTAATACCTTTGCGTGAATTTATGACCCATAGATATCCATTCTTTTTCTATCAAAACCTAAAATAAGAAATAAACAGAACGTGAGTTTAAATAGTGTTCAAATTATTATATTTTGTAGACGATAACTGTGCTGTCCAGCACACAAATACTCATATTGTCAAGATACTGTAAGCAAACCACTCTGTTCTCACCATGAGTCCCTTAATGGTACGATAGAAGGGGTCCAAGAGGATGCTGGCCAGAGAACACACCTGGGCTGTGCGATCCCAGCCATCTGAGCAGTGTACAAGCACACTAGCCTTATCCTCAGCCAAAGCCTTAGCAGAGACAAAGGATAGCTCAGAACCACATCATACATGCTAGTTTAAAAAACTAGATGGATACAGAGAAAAAAGGACAATTTGTTTTCATACATTTCTAAGGTTATAGGTACTAAATAAGAATGTGTTGCTGCGTTTATATTGAACTAAGAAGATCGCTACATGGCAGGATGTCTATTACCTTAGCAAGAAATACTCCAGCATCCATCACAGCCTTGATGTGACGCAGCCAACCAGAATTCTCCAGTCCCGTCAAGTAGTCACTCATTGTTGGAGACTTCATAGCACACACTGAAAACAGAAGATGAGAACTAAGCACCTTATAAACTTGACTTTGTCGAGCATGAACTTTGCCTGGTCTTTAGTCCATGCTGCAAAATGACTTTTCACTTTAGTAAATGATTAATAAGTACATCCGATGATTATGGTTCATCGTTTTAATGTGAGAGCAATGACAGTTACCTTCCAAAAGCTTCTGCAGACTGTTCCTCATGACATGGATATTCTCAATGCCCACAAACTGAAAGCGGATGTTTGAGTAGTTGTCCTCATTCTCGTATCCCTTCCCTGCTGCTCTATTGGCCATGGCATTCAACTGGGGAAAAAACAGGATGGTTCAGGTTAGGATGGGGCAAATGAAACATACAGGGGAAATTAGCAATACAATTATCTGAAAGCGTGTTTATTACCTTAGGCCTGGTATCCACCACATACATGAAGGTGCTTTTGGGATTAGCCCGGCTGATTGCCTGTAGCATCTCCTCATCTTCTACACATCGACCACTTAACCCGGACAGGGGCTGGCTACAGCGGCAAATGGCAGCCTGGTAGATGAGGGGGAAACCAAAACAGCTTCACCATGAAGTGCATTTGGAATGCCATTGTAATCATTAACCCTCCTGCTGTGTTCCGGTCGAATTGGACCGATTTACAAGTTCCCACAGAAAAATGTAGTTAATTTAATCTGATTGTCATAAGGTTCCATGACTTTGTCCACACCGGGCATCTGAACACACAAAATACATTTTGATAATTTTCATTACATTTTGTGTGTTTTATTTAACTTTTGTACACCTGTGGTGTTCCCGGTCAAAAATGACCAGTCATTAGAAATGAATGGGTGAGACTACAATTAATGTATAAAATTGAGTTCAGGCACATGCCCATTCATCAGATGGACACGCTTCCTCTCCCAGACCCCCAAATGCATGTGTGTTTGAACACACACACACACACACACACACACACACACACACACACACACACACACACACACCTCACTCCCCTTCTTGGCTTCCATGGCAACCCCCACAGGAACCTTTACCCAATAGAATCTTCCCCCAAACGGGAACCACACCTGTTGGCATTCTCACAAACAATTGCAACATTGTCTCAATAATATATTCAACTTTTCTCACAGCTCTGGTACATAAAGCTTTTTTGAGACCTTGCTCACGATTCATTCTGTGGCAGCACAATGACCAAACGATATACTGTGTGTGAGGCTCTTGACCATATCTTTGATCATGACACTGGTGGGGAGGAGAGTCCTCACCAGTGGACAATATGTTTCATCTGAGTATTTGTAGTCAAAATAATCCAAACATTATGCTTTTTTTTAATTCAAAAACTAGTTGTATGAGTTCAGGTCAATGAGGCCTACAGGCCATAAATAGCAAATAGAAGTTCAAAACATGTGAATGTTCACAAGAACTTAAGTTGATAAAAAGATCTAACAACATTAGGTGATAATATATGTATTATTATGGATTTTTAATCAGTTATAATGGGACGGTAATTTTGGACTGGGAAAACAGAATTAATTAACGTGAAACGAACACAACAGGAGGGTTAACAGATACAGTAAGTATAGCATGAGAGCAGAGATGAGACTGACCTTTGCATTAAATAAGGGAGAGTCTGAACTTACATTACTTTCCTTGTGGTAGTAGGAGAGAGTAGGAATGCGCCCCCTGCTCCTGAATTTGGCACTCCCAAAGACTGTGCCCTTGCTTGCGGTTTTAGGAATGCCCAGTTCTGAGTGATATGTGCTGCAAAGCTAAGCAATCCAGAGGGAACAAAACAATGTGTGCATGCATTAGTTGCAAATGCCTTTGCTTGATGAAAGAGCTAATGCAAAACTAAAGAATTGCATGGGGGAGGCAAGACAGCATTTGTTTGACAAAAAAACGAATCCAATAAAGAGTCTGAAAGGCATATGATTGCTTAACTTACCTCATAGTTCTTGTTGAGGTCTGTCATTTCCCAAAACTCATTGGGCAATCCCATTCTTTTGAAATCCATGGCTGAGTCAATAAAGCCCCAACCATTTCTTCTCTCATCATCATCTTGTTTTGGGTTGTAAAGAAAAGCATACAACTCTTCCACTTTCCCTATAAAAAAAATGTCCAATGTTACTGTAAAGACGAATTGTATAAATATTAACAGTGGATCATAATTGTGTTTTTCCCCGAAAGGGAGGAGGGTTGATCTGGAATGCTACTGTAAGTACCTGGTTGGGAGAGTCTGACCAGGGACTGATGAACATTTTGGCAGTCCCTCTCACTGGAAATGACAAAGTGAGCCACATGGAAATTCTTGCAGGAAATGTGAAGTGGGCATCCCATGGCTGTAAGAGGGAGTTTCTCTACTGTGGCTATGAGATGGTGTAACATCTGGTGAAGATGAGAGAGAAACCAAAAACTATTAATCTTGAGTCCTGGCTTTTAAGTTCCCTACCTTTCAATATTGGCAGAAACCCAGATAGGTGTAGACCTAATATTTGTGGCACCACCCATGCTACCAAGGGGCATATAGTTGCTTACACACCAACTTAGCCTACATCCTATCCAGTGCCTTCATATATGTGAACAGTGACGGTTTACATAGTATGGGAAAGGGCCATGGTTTGCTTTCATACCAGGCAATTACACCCCTTTGGCGCTCAACCCTTGCCATGCTCTCTGAGCAAGTGTCATACCCAGGTTTCCTTGCGAGTGTTACAGGAGGTCTCCACAAAGATTAGATGGGTTGCTGTTAGATAGAGAGTGCCAATGGCTGGCTTCTTTGCAGTGTATCGATCCAACAATTTCACTTCTTCCACCTGTCATTTCAAATAAAAACGACATTAGGACAGATTGAGTCACCACATGCCATTCTCTGAATAACAAATATCAACAGGTGAATATGAATGGCTGAGAAATAATTTCCAAGCACTCTTACTAAAACCAACACCAGGAAATCCTGGAGACCTAGAGGTTCCAACACAATGTGCTGACATGCAGGAATGTAACTTTAGTTAACTAGCTAGCTTACTTGCTGTTGCTTGTTGTGACTGTCCGTCTCATGACAACTATAGTAGCTAGCAAGCTAACAATCAAACATTACTAACTTAACAGTGTTATGTAGCTAAATCAGAGAGCAGGCAGATGATTCCGTTTAAAAACTATCCTATGAAACGTAACAGGCTAGATAACGAAGTCAGGTCATGTTAGCGTAGTTGCTAGCTAACTAACAATAGTTATTGCCAGTTAGCATCACTGGCTAACGTTAGCTAGTGGCCACCTACCTTTGGCGTTAAAATGTGCTCCATCGTCCAATGCCAAGAAATGGGTGCTGGTCTAAACAAGATTCATTTTTTTAAAGCGACTTTTTTCTTATTGTCGGTTGCTATTTCCCGAAGAAACTTTGCACATTCTGTAATTCTGCCTTCCTACCTAGCGCCAGCCAGCCTAGCAATAAAATTTTGGTACGTTCAAGGTCGCCTAATTTGTAAGGAACTTCCTCTACATTTGGAACTTTTAGCAGGGTCCTCCTGTTTCAAGCGAAATGTTACAAAGTTAGTAAAATTTTACAGTGTAGCAGTTTTCAAATTCATGTAGCCATGTGTCATTTGTGCTACAGTAGGACCATTTGCACATGAAAGAAATGCCTACCAGACACATGCATGACTTAGTAGTGTGCCTTTGTACAGCATGTGTATGTGTACAAAATGTCTGGACATCAATTACATGCATTTGCTGAGACAGCTAATTGGCTTTTTCAAACACACCCTCATCACTGTTCCATTTTTGTCAATTTGCTCTGATTTTAGCAAGGGTAAAATACCAAAGTTGTGCTGATGTGAGATATTATTGTACAGCTGCTAAATTGGTACTTTCAATTATATGAAATACAACGCTTGATTAAATCATAAGAACATCCTACTCTTGTTTATGCTTTTGTTGTAATCTCGATGTTGTTTTAAAAAATAATATAACCTAAAGCTTTAATTAATTATGTTTAGAAAATGTTATGAATGCTTTCAAAGAAAATCACTCACTGTATAAACCCCTTTTCAGTACATGACACATACTACGTCACGCACAGAAGCACGGGACTTTAGGACGCAGAAAGAAAGCCATCACCATCTGTACCCGTTATGTATAGCCTATATTTACGTAGTTATTACTTATAAACAACAAAAACGTTTTGGGGTTGTAATACGCTTGCAATGTTATTTGGATTATTGCTTGAAAAATTGCTCAGATTATATTTGGTTGTGATCTTTGCAAAATACCTATTTTGGATGCAGCAGTTGTTAGTTTGAATGCTAACGCTCATTGACAGGCTGGAAGCAAAGCTAGCCAAAGAGCCATTATACTGGTTTATTTGTATTTTTTTTGTAAAACACAGTTGATTTGCGATGATGACACAAACAGTATATTAAGTAGGACATTCATACAGATCTTACAATCTAATTATAATCTAAAAGTATTGTGAAATGCACTCATAAGCAACATTTAAATGTAGTTTTTTTTATTACCCTGGTGGTCTATGAGAACTCCTTGTTTTCTGAAAGCAAATAAACTATGCAAAATATGTTTTGCAAGTGATGGATCAAGTAGCCTGTAGTTTTGTAGACTTTTTGAATGGTCTTCAAGGAGCAAAAACATAGCGCAATGGTCTTCAGCGCAAAAACCTAATGAAAGGGCATCTGGTGGAAGTAAATTGATCCACCATTGTATAGTTAGTTGGCCATTCCTATGGGGGAGGTGAATGGGGATTTGGGGATATACACTGAAAATAAGGTCCGAGGTTAACACAGGTTTAGGAGATCTTATACCTTTTGTTCTATGAGATCATTATCAGTCAGTTAAAATTACTTTCATTAATTATTAAGCCTTTGTGTGCTTTATGTGCTTGTTTTGATTAAATGCTTTAAACATTCACAAAAAGTGATGTTGCAGATTAAGATACTTTCATTCAACAAAATGTATAAGATCTCCTAAACCTGTGTTTACCACAGACCTTATTTTCGGCGTTTATCCAAAAACAGTACAAAAAGCTTATTAATTTTCCCATCGGCTTCGGCCAACGAGCCATGGTGGAGTTAGCCGCCATTAGTCCCTAAAAAAAGACACCATTACTATTGCTCTGGAATGTCAAGATGGATATTTATAATGGGTGTGTTCCTCTGCCCAGGCGTTGCTGATGCATGCCAGATTTTACAGCGCCTGGATATAATATTTTAGATAGGCTACTGTATCAGCTAACCACATCATATATTATAGCAGACGGCACAATCGATGACTGAGACTGCCGCGCAGAAATATCCGCCCACAGAGAGAAGCACGAGATTGAACTTCACTCAACTTTCTAGAGCACTGGTCACCAAACGGTCGATCTCCAATGCATTGCTAAATCGATCGCCAAACATTTCTGTAAAAAACCCAACGATGAAGCCTTGTGTTCCTATTTGGTTTATTCGTTTTGGGCTCTTGGGGGTAGATGCACCTGATTCGACTGCCCTGCGCGCCAGGAAGGCAAACTGTTGACATTTTGAACCATTTCATGTGTCTGAAGGTATAAACTCTGCCTTCCCGGCGGGCCCAGAGAGCAAATCAAGTGCACTATAGGTGTTCAGCTGGCCAATCGAATTGCTCAGATTATCGTGTCTGCAGTATTGTAGCAGGCGTAAGAGAAAGCTACAGCAAAATTGATACTGTGATATTTCAAAACGTTTAAAACCATGACTAGAGAGACTGTCAACGAATACAGAAAATAGTTGCTGTTTTTACGAGTGAGTTCATGTTTAAATTCTTACTCAGCACAGTCAACACTTTGTATTCAACACTTTTATAAGCTATAAAATGTGCATTCTTCCTATTTCCACTCAGTGCTACAACAAGCAGTGCAGCAGTAAAGATTGAGTAGGAGAGTGTATCTATAGGCTTGTGCTGTTGTTATTATTAGCGGCTTGGGTCTTTTTTAATATCGATGAATATTTCACTTTCTCTGTTCATATGAATAAAAACATGAATTTGTGCACGAGGCAAAAATAATGCAGCGAGACTCGATGAGACTCGAGTCGCCCCATCAGCTGGAAGACGGTGTCCCTTTTTGGTCAGTGTCAGTGGAGGAAAGGGAGAGTGGAGGGATGTTGAGAGGCGGACCATCAGTCTGCTGCTCTCTCCCTAAAAGTAAAGAAACCTTAACAGAAAATGACTCAAGTAAAAGTGAGTCACTCAGTAAAATACTACTTGAGTAAAAGTCTAAAAGTATTTGGTTTTAAATATACTCAAGTATCAAAAGTAAATGGAATTGCTAAAATGTACTTAAGTATCAAAAGTAAATGTAAAAGTATAAATTATTTCAAGTTCCTTATATTAAGCAAACCAGACAGCAAAATGTTCTTGTTTTTTTATTGATGGATAGCCAGGGACACACTCCAACACTCAGACATCATTTAAAAACGAAGCATTTGTGTTTAGTGAGTCCACTAGATCAGAGGCAGTAGAGATGACGAGGGATGTTCTCTTGAATTGGAATTTTCCTGTCAAAATGTAACAAGTACTTTTGGGTGTCAGGGAAAATGCATGGAGTAAAGAATATTATTTTATTTAGGAAAGTTGTGAAGTAAAAGTAAAAGTAGCCAAAAATATAAATAGTAATGTAAAGTACAGATACCCCAAAAAACTACCTAAGTATGTCACGCCCTGATCTGTTTCACCTGTCCTTGTGCTTGTCTCCACCCCCCTCCAGGTGTCACCCATCTTCCCCATTATCCCCTGGGTACTTATACCTGTAGTCACTGTTTGTTTGTTGCCAGTTCATCTGGTTTATTCAAGTCAACCAGGGGTTTGTTTCAGCTCCTGCTTTTCCCTCAGTCTCTTTTTTCGCTTCCTCTTGGTTTTGACCCTTGCCTGTCCTGACTCTGAGCCCACCTGCCTGCCCTGACCCTGAGTCGAGTCTGCCTGCCGTCCTGTGCCTTTGCCCCTACTCAGGATTACCGACCTCTGCCTGACCTGGGCCTGGGCTTGCCTGCCGTACTGTACCTTGGCCCCACTACTCTGGATTATCGACCCCTGCCTGCCTTGACCTGTCGTTGTCCTGCCCCTGTTGCAATAAACATTGTTACTACAACATTTGGCACTTGGGTCTTACCTGAAACCTGATAAGTAGTACTTTAAAGTATTTTTACTTTAGTACTTTACACCACAGATGCAGGCACCTCAGCCCAGTAAAATAACAATAAAAGCAAATGATTTAAATGTGTGATAACTCAGCTGTGCCTCACAAGTAATACAACAATGGATCTATTACCGGTCTGATCATATAGCCTACCTCAAATGTTTAAATATAATTTTAAAAAATGGCCCGAACAACAATGCATTGGCAGGTCAATTCAAGCAAAGCCAATATACTGTGATAATGTATTGGGCCTATGGCTTCCTGCACAAACCTCATTGCTACAGTACTGTTTTTAATTGGTTAATGTTGCAACTGCTTACGTTTTTTTTAAAGTAATGTTAAAAAAAATCTGAGAGGTAGATCTCGGCTTGCATTTTGACTCAAAAAAGGTTGGTGGTCACTGTTCTAGAGTGTTTGTAACTGTAGTCTTCGTCCTCCTCGTCTGAGGAGTAAGAAATGTCGGACCAAGATGCAGCGTGGTAAGTATCCATTTTAATAATGATACTTGAAACAACAAACAAAAACAATAAACTGACGAAATAAACGAAAATGCAACAGGCCCGAAATAGTAAACACAGGAACACACGAACAGGAACAATCACCCACAATACAAAACAGGCTACCTAAATATGGTTCCCAATCAGAGACAACGACTAACACCTGCCTCTGATTGAGAACCATATCAGGCCAAACACATAGAAATAGACAAACTAGACATATAACATAGAATGCCCACTCAGATCACACCCTGACCAAACAAAACATAGAAACATACACAGCAAACTATGGTCAGGGCGTGACAGTGTTTCCTGTTAATACTATCAACGTTTCCCTTTACTGTGGCAATTGTGATCGAATCAACACAATATTATATATTAGCAACACAATAATATTTTCAATGCAACATACCGAAACAAAACAAACTATGCAAGAGATTTTGTTGTAGGCAGAACGCATCGGATTACGATTCTATTGCATTGACACACACTACTCAGCTCATACTCTACAGAGACCAGTGCGACATAAACAATCAGAGCTGCAGTAGGCCTATATGCAAATAGACCATTACATATATGGATCTGTGCCATTTACTTTGAACTGAACTGTGTTTACAGCATGAGCGGTCATGAGTAGATGCTTGTTTTGAAATCAAAGCGAGAGCTGCATGTAGCCACGTGTGCACATTTTGATCATATCCTTTGCTAGTTATTGAGTTATTAGCCCAGTTATAGATAATTTGTAGTCAGCAACAGGGGAATGATTGATTCCTACAAGAGCACAAAATGTGTGCATTTCTAGGCATCTTTGAAAAGCAAGTCAAGTAAAGAGCTTTTTTAAAATCTTAACTGGGCAGTGTTGTATTTTGAGACAGGCTTGAATAAGCTAAGTAGCCAATAGGCAAAGGGTAACATAATTTGTCCATTATATGTAATAATGGTATTGGAATAATAATGTATTTTATTTTGTAAAGTGTTTTCTTGCATCAATACAATAACATTTTCAGTCACCCCCTTGTCTGAAGGACAAGTGGATAAACAGGTTAATGTCACGTTCCTGACCTGTTTTTCCTTTTTCTTGTATTTATTTAGTTGGTCAGGGCGTGAGTTGGGGTGGGTTGTCTATGTGTTATTTTCTATGTTGGGATGTTTGTGTTCGGCCGGGTATGATTCTCAATCAGAGACAGCTGTCAATCATTGTCCCTGATTGAGAATCATACTTAGGCAGCCTGGGTTTCACGTGTGTTTTGTGGGTGTTTGTATCTCGTGTCTGTCTTCATGCCACACGGGACTGTTTTCGGTTTGGTCACGTTTGTTGTTTTTGTATGTGTAAGTGTTCAGTTTTACGTTCATTAAATAATGACTACTTTCCACTCTGCGTGTTGGTGCGATCCATGCTCCTCCTCGTCTGAGGAGGAGAACGACTTCGACAGCCGTTACAGTTAATGTCAAGCCCGCAATGTTTTTTTCAAAAGTCTCATGGAATGTAGGCCTACGTTGAACACTACACATTGGCTGCTACTGTAGGCTGAATGATAGAATAGCTATTTCCATGGTAAAATGATATGGGATGCATTTTCTCCATTGTTTTTGATGGTAGGCCACTGGTAGACCTACATTATGATGAAATAGCCACAGTAGCCTACATGGCCACTGTTAAAAAACTGTAACTTAAAGCTGGTACAGCCTCAGTGTTCACAGTAAACACATGCTGGCAGTTGCACAGAATTGTCACAACGTTCAAGCTTGCGCTCAGAGGACCTGAAATTTGCTCAGTGCCAAAATAAATTACAGGGAACATTGGTCATCATGTTATTAGCAGAGATTTGGTATAGCACAAAGAGATTAAATTGCAAACCATTAGCATTCAACTAACAATGCTAGCCAGTTTAGGATTTTGGATGCTAATTTGCAAGCTTGTTTTTACTGAGGCTGACTTGCTAGTAATGTCCCTTAACATTGCAATGGATTTCTCGGATGGGGCATATAGAATATGTATTATTTTCCCCTGCTGTATGATACATTTAAATGTAGAGGGTAGTGATCATTGAAATAAGAATGAATATAACAGGTGTCCCCATTTAAGAGAATGATGGCACAATGGGTGGACAGGCGGCCATTGCGAGTGTATCCATTAGAGCAAAGCAGGAAGTAAAAGCAGGAAGTGTAACCATCAATCTGTGCTGTGATTTGTTGAATCAACTCAAATTACATTTAAAAAAAATACATTCTATTGCATGAGCCAAATCAGTTAGCGTAATTTGAATGAACATTCTACAGTACCATATCAATTATTACATCACTGTCAAATTACCAGGGTTAGAGGTTCCAAACCCATTCTATTCATTCTTATTTCTATAGTAGTGATCCTATAAGGGCATAGAACATATATTGTATCTTGACTGCTATCAAGAAGAAATCTCTCTGAAACACTATTATTACAATACAGCAACAACATTTGATTAGGTTAGTTATGTGTTTATGATATAGAAAGCATACACAAAACAATGTCACTTTCCTTCAGCTCATCCCATATGAAAATATACTACAGTACTTAATATAGAATTCTGTAGTAAACTGTAGAATACTATACTACACACTGTAGTATCACTTGATCATGTGTAGTACTTACTATAAAATGTTGTAGTATAATGTAAAATACTAATACTACAGTATTATCTGAAAAAAACAATGTTGTAAATACTACAGTAATGTCCGCAAAAACACTAAATTGATTTTAACTGCCAATTCCCCTCCCTGTATGCCAATTTGTGCCACCCATAAGTGAGAAACCTACATACAAAGTATAGATCATATATATTTTTTCCTACAAGTTATTGTCACGCCCTGACCTTAGAGAGCCTTTTTATGTCTCTATTTGGTTTGGTCAGGGTGTGATTTGGGGTGGGCATTCTATGTTTTTGTTTTCTATGATTTTGTATTTCTATGTTTTGACCGGGTATGGTTCTCAATCAGGAACAGCTGTCTATCGTTGCCTCTGATTGGGAACCATACTTAGGTAGCCCCTTTCCATCCTTTCAGTGTGGAAGTTGTCTTTGTTTGTGGCACTATAGCCTTAACCTTCACGATCGTTTTTGTATTGTTTTTGTCGGCGTCATCCTAATAAAAAGGAATATGTACGCTCACCACGCTGCGCTTTGGTCCTCTTCATTTGACGGCCGTGACAGTTATAGAAAAGAGCAAAAGCTCTGAACTATCCATTCAGACCCCAGTCCTACCAACCTACAGGTTATGGAAAATTTTATCTTTTAGTATTTACCCATTAGGTTTCCTCAAGTAGAAAGCCTCCACTTGTATGTAAAAGATAATACAACTAAAACACTATGGTAAATACTACAGTATTTTCTGCAGAAATACTACAGTGAATACTACCGAATACTACAGTCCACAAAACACTACAGTATACTACAGTCCAAAAGCACTACCGTAAATACCAAAGCATACTGCAATCTGCAAAAACACAACATTAATTACAGTACTACAGTACATACTACACTATTCACTGTAGTGTTTCTGCTGACTTTAGAACCTAAAACCACTACAGTGAATACTAGTGAATTCTGCAAAAACACTACAGTGAATAATATAGTATTTTTAGTAAACAGTTGAGGGATGGAGCTGGAGAAATGTAACCACTCTCAATCTCTGCATGCAAGAACAGAGTAAAACAAGGTTATATTTTGTTTTTTGATGATGTAAGACAGTTGAACTCAGCTCGTGAAGCATTAATAAGTTGTATTCTTCAAGAATCAATGGGTACATATCATTAATTTAAAAGTAAGAAAATGGATGTAACAATCGCAGATTGAAAGAAAGAAAGTCTACATTGTAGCATTAAACACATCCTCCCTAAACTCCTCCTCACAATTTTTGTTTGCACTGAATGGAGAGGGGTATTCTACAAAGCAGGTTCAACGAGTTCGCCAGCTAATTTGCCTAAATTAAATAATAAAAAATGTACACAGTCTAACCATTATGTGCCTCACACGCAGCCATATGTGAACTATTTGATGCCTCCAGAGCACACAATGCTAATGGTCCAACAGTCTTAGATAGCCACTACATGTACAGACACCAACTGGTCTATTCCATCCCGCAGTCTACAATGCACACAGAATAGTTGTACACAGGTGTCACGATATGATGCGATTACACCTCTATAGACACTTTTTTTTGCCACATGACACAGAAACGAGCAGCAGTAAAATGGTATTTGGAAAACAAACATAGTTGATCATATTGGTGGACACTTTGCATCGTACAGTCATTTGTGAGTCCCCACTTGTTGTACTAAGAGTTATCTATGGAGAGAGTACATACAGTACATTTTGGTAACATGTTTATTATCCACTGATTTCAGTGCATATTTATGTGTAAATAAAATTATTTTCAGCATTTTTGTCCAAACTGATCCTATAATAATGATTCCAAACTGTCTAAAATCCCACCGTAATAAAGGTGACTAATACATAGTGTGACAATCATCCCATAGGCCTATATTGCCAAAATGACTCATGACATTGTAAAATTAATGCCATGGTAGAATGCTAGAACAATAGCCTTCCAATGTTTTGGGCTGCAAACAAGCTATATCTTCAGGATAGCCAGGAGATTTGGAGTTGAAGTATTTGTGATGTATACTATCCTATAACTTTTTAAAAGAGTGTCCTTGCTGGTGTGTGGGGAAAAACAGTGGGAGGGAAGGACAATCTCTTCACACAGAGGAGATTTTTTATTTATTTGTATTTTTTATTTAACCTTTATTTATCTAGGCAAGTCTCTTAGCCTACTAATAGATTGGTAGGCCTTGTCTCTTGAAAATTCGTTTGTGGAAGTGAGGGATAAGTAAATAGCATAAGAGGGTACAGCTGGGGACTGAGAGGATGCACACATAATCAACTACCTTATGACGGTCATTAGTGTTGTTGAGACTAAAAAAGTTTTTACATAGGCCTAACATTTCAGTTCAGCATGCACATCTTTAGATACAATGCCCACCAAACTTAGTTAATGTAATATACTTTGATGCCACACATGAGTCAGCCAACTCGTAGCTTACTTTTTTTGTTGTTTTTTTGTTGCTGAAAATAAATAAATACATAAATAACCAACTTGAATATACAGTTGAAACTGTTTCTGTTGATCAAAGTAACCTGGCTATATGAAGCGGTAGTGATGATCAATTCATTCTCGAGGCATTGTCAAATCTGATCGTCTGCACAGCGGGATAGTAAAAAGACGACCTGGAACGGCACCAGATTATTTCTTTTCCGTTTCACTGGCCTGCCCGGGTGTATGACTTGTTGCTAAGTTACAGTCTGTGGGAGGCAGACAAAAATGATGAAGGGAGGGGATGATGAATGATATTTAGCTATAGTAGCTTGCTAGCTGTGTTTATTATTTGCAGTAATGTTCGTAGATAGACTATAATAGCTAGCTCAATTTGGAACTTTCTGAACAAGACATCATAGCTAAGGTTAATAAATTCGTTTGCATTATATTTGTGGGTCGTTGATTTACCATAAATAAATGGTTTTGGAGCTGGCAGTGCCCGCAAATGCAGGCCCTTTGCTTCACCGCTCCATCCCGCACATTGAGCGTATTTTCCGGGTGAGGATCAGCTACGGATCCGCGGAGTCAAGCTGCGACAGCGCAAATGTCAGCACCAGCAATATCATAATAGTACGTGTCGCGGAGGGCAAGGAAGATGACTACACCAAGGCAAAAGTAAGATAACTTTGCTGGAACGCTACTGTTAATGTTTGCTTTGTGTTTTTTAGCTAGCTACCGGCAACGCGTTAGCCGCATAGAAGCGGTCAACTAGTTAGCTAGATAAGTCAGCTAGCTAGCTAACGTTAGTTGATCTACTCTGGACTGGTGTAGTTAGCTTTCACTACAGGCTAGTGTTTGCTGTTAACTAGCTTGCTTCTTACTGTATTCGCTAGGCTAATATTAAACTAACGTTAATCTCGCTTGTGGTGGATTTGGTAATGTATGACTAGAGCTTCATGTTTACATGTACGTTAACGTTAGTTATTGTTTTCTGGTAGGTAACGTTAGCTAGCTAGTAAGTTTAACTAACGTTACTGCCAACAACATTCTTAGCTAACGTTACTTTCATGAGGCACAATATTAACTGTTTTGTGCTCTAACAAGTGCTAGCTAGCTAAGTTAACTTGTTTGAGTATTTAAAAAATATATATAAATGACTTTTTTTACATAGCTGAAATAATGTTTCTGTTGGAAGCTTTCCAGCCAACTAAGTTAACTGGCTAAGCTAGTCTTTACATGTCTCAGCTACTAGCCAATGTCATCAGAAGGAAGAATTAACGTTAGTACTGTTTAACTAGGTAGATGTGTGTTGTATGGTAAACTATGGTTGTGAATTAACGTTAGCCTAGCTACCTTTTGCAGAAATGTTCCTGAAACAGAGCTTATGCAAAATAAACTATTCGAATCTAACGTTAGTTAGGTAGTTAGCAACGGTAGTTATCTAATCTTATTATTAATCGTTGGTGTCTATGTAATCAGCACTATGAACACTTCTAACAAATTCTGCACACCTAATAGCTACTTCAAAATACCCCTTATTTGACATTTTATGGGGTTTGACTTCCAGGACTTAGGCTACTCATAGTGTTGAACCGTTAATGTTGTGTGCTTCAGAACAATGTTCAGGTGTGTACCTCCATTACTGCAGCATATCTGTACTTTGCATCCTCGCTGTGGGGCCTCAGTTTGGCCAAGCATCTTAGTCCTTCTGACTGCACATGCTCCACTTGTTGCTATGATACAGGGCTGCACAAGCCTGTGCATGTGCAGTGCTTGAGTGGCCTTGCTGTGTCTCAGCCTGTGATGTGGAGGTGGAGAAAAAAAAAAGATGGGGCTTCTTTGTTGTTTCATGCTGCTCTGCTCCTCGACAGTTATGTCATTTTGTTCCAGGAAATTCCAACACATCAGTATTGTTGTGAGGTAGCTACCGGGTTTCCTGCAAATACACAAATGTCTGTGTTGACTTTGTGAGAACACCTATACAATATCTGCCACTTTTGTTATAGAATGGGTTAGCCTCTTCCCAATATGTTTTTTTTAAATATAATGTATAGCCTAGTTATTCTTATGGAAATAAACTACTTTGTCCTTAGGATGAAGTGCAGTAGTTGTGTACTGTCCTGACTCTCACTTTCTATAATAAGAGGTGGGTAAATAAGTATTATTTAGGCTATCCAAGGTTTTAAGCTGTTGTGCACATGTTCATTCGGACGTTAGCTGCATAAGGCTTATCATATGACTAAATCGTAGTAGAAAGACTACTAGAGATGGAAATTTCCTGTTAAGTGGTTATCAAATACCTATTCACAATGTGGAGGTTAAATCTGAAAATAGGATGATGCAATCTGTACAAAACTGGGGGAACGATGTAGCTATGAACTGAATTGTTTGTTTCTTGTGTGCAACTTATTACCTCTGTTTAACATTGTAATTCTCATATTTTTAGGCACGCTACGTTAATCGTGTTTGCCAGGCTGCCTAGAGAAAGATGGGCTCTGTTTTGTGTTAGTCGTGACTGCTAAAAAGCAGTTAGCTGATGACAGGGCTGCGTTGCTAGGCAACCCATGTCATGGGCTGAGCCTCTTGAAGCAGGAATGGAAGTAGCTATCTACTATCTATCTGCAAGACCTGGGAAGTACTGCTTTCAGTAGCACATGCATTTGGTGTCCAGTTTTTTTTTTTTAAGCACTTGCTTCTGTATGCATATTTGGATACAAATTAATAAAGGTTTTTAAATGCTCATGTAATCTCAAATGCATTTCAGTCTTTACATTCTGTCGATTTACAATGGATAAGATTGAGCTATTCATTATTTAATTTAGGGGCTCGAGTGGTGCAGCAGTCTAAAGCACTGCATCACAGTGCTAGAGGCGTCACAACAGACCCTGGTTTGATCCCGGGCTGTAATAGGGAGTCCCAAAGGGCGGCACACAATTGGCCCAGCTTTGTCCTGGTTAGGGTTTGGCCAGTGTAGGCCATAATTTTATATGGGGCGGCAGGTAGCCTAGTGGTTAGAGCGTTGGACAAGTAACCGAAAGGTTGCAAGATCGAATTCCAGAGCTGACAAGGTAAAATTCTGTCGTTCTGTCCCTGAACATGGCAGTTAACCCACTGTTCCTAGGCCGTCATTGTAAATAAGAATTTGTTCTTAACTGACTTGCCTAGTTAAATAAAATAAAAAATACATTTCAATATTTTATTTTATACAATTGCAACATTGGCACCATCATGCATTAGCTTGCACTGATCCAGCAGAGTTCTGAGACATTTTTACAACTCATTGAAACTCTGAAAATAAATACTTGGGCAAATGTTACCAGATATGATGATAATAGGGCTGCATTACGGTAGGCAGCTAATTGTTAAATTACACTTTCCATCCTTACCTTGGAAGGCCACTGTCTCTGCGCTGATCACCTGTGAGTGAGACAACGCTAGCTAGCCAATGGGAGCGTAGTAGAACGCCCCTCTGAATAACTGGGCGTGGTTTTGGCTTAACTGCTTTGGGAAAAGAAAGATGCACCCAGACTATTTGCATTGCCCCCCCCTCTTTTACGCTGCTGCTACTCTGTTATTATCTATGCATAAGTCACTTTAATAACTCCACCTACATGTACATATTACCTCAACTAACCGGTGCCCCCTGTATATAGCCTCGCTATTGTTATTTTACTGCTGATCTTTAATTTTTTTGTTACTTTTTATTTCATTTTTTATAAGGTATTTTTCTTAACTGCATTGTTGGTTAAAGGCTTGTAAGTAAGTATTTGACTGTTTATTCGGCGCATGTGACAATTTTATTTGATTATTTATATTTCAGTTTTTACTTTTCATGGGGAGTTCAGGGGCCTTAGATTTCCCCTAGAGAGGCATTGGGCAACATAGACTGAGCGTTGGCGGTAATCACCTGGTGCAGTTCTGAGTTCCGGTAGACCCTTGTATCACGCACTGTGCTGGGATAGGCACTAAATACATTGGTGAAAAGCATTTTGACGTCGCATAGAGGTGCATAGAATGGAACGACTTTCAGTTGACATGCAGTTTGTCTCAGTATTCTCGGGTGGCCTTGATGGGAATGTGTGTTCCGCAATGGCTCCGATCCCCCCCAGGGAACTTAGCTGCCTTTGTGATGCCACTGATGACTTCTCGTGCTCTGGCCCTTGAGAGATGAGATACAGCTACGATCACCCTTTGGAAGCAGGCTTCGACCGTAGATTTAGAGACATCTAAACTGATGCCGATTCCCCTGCATAAAGGAATATAATGTATATTATGATATTATATAGATTATGATGTAACTGTTATAATAACATAACGCTGAAGCAATTCAATCTTTGCCAACTAGGCCTATCAGTCATGATTTGAGATCAAATCCAAATGATGCTGCAGTAACATGCAGTTTGTCATTACCACCACAAGGCGTCAGAGCTACAATGTACCTTTTTAATGACAGTTGAAAGGTCATGTCAATATAATGTAAACAAGACTGATCGACCATCTAGCAGGATGAATTTCTGGTGAGTTTTATTGCAGATCGCTTGCTGTTTATTTTATAAAATATTTTGTGTAACAGTCTGGCCCTGTTACCCTGTTGTCTGAGCATTATGACAACTTTATTAAAGTGTTTGAAGTATCTACAGTTGAAGTCGGAAGTTTACATTTACTTAGGTTGGAGTCATCAAAACTCGTTTTTCAACCACTCCACAAATTTCTTGTTAACAAACTATAGTTTTGGCAAGTCGGTTAGGACATCTACTTTGTGCATGACACAAGTCATTTTTTCAACAATTGTTTACTGACAGATTATTTAACTTATAATTCACTGTATCACAATTCCAGTGGGTCAGAAGTTTACATACACTAAGTTGACTGTGCCTTTAAACAGCTTGGAAAATTCCAGAAAATGATGTCATGGCTTTAGAAGCTTCTGATAGGCTGATTGACATCATTTGAGTCAATTGGAGGTGTACCATTGGATGTATTTCAAGGCCTACCTTCAAACTCAGTGCTTCTTTGCTTGACATCATGGGAAAATCCAAATAAATCAGCCAAGACCTCAGAAAAAAATGTGTAGACCTCCACAACTCTGGTTCATCCTTGGGAGCATTTTCCAAATGCCTGAAGGTACCACATTCATCTGTACAAACGATAGTACGTAAGTATAAACACCATGGGACCACGCAGCCGTCATACCGCTCAGGAAGGATACGTGTTCTGTCTCCTAGAGATGAACGTACTTTGGTGCGAAAAGTGCTAATGAATCCCAGAACAACAGCAAAGGACCTTTGTGAAGACGCTGGAGGAAAGGGATACACAAGTATGTATAGTCACAGTAAAATGAGTCCTATATCGACATACCCTGAAAGGCTGCTCAGCAAGGAAGAAGCCCCTGCTCCAAAACCGCATAAAAAAGCCAGACTACGATTTGCAACTGCACATGGGGACAAAGATTGTACTTTTTGGAGAAATGTTCTCTGGTCTGATTAAACAAAAATAGAACTGTTTGGCCATAATGATCATTGTTATGTTTGGAGGAAAAGGGGTATGCTTGCAAGCCGAAGAACACCATCCGAACCGTGAAGCACGGGGGTGGCAGCGTCATGTTGTGGGGGTGCTATGCTGCAGGAGGGATTGGTGCACTTCACAAAATAGATAGCATCATGAGGGAGGAAAATTATGGGGATATGTTGAAGCAACATCTCAAGACATCAGTCAGGAAGTTAAAGCTTGGTTGCAAATGGGTCTTCCAAATGGACAGTGACCTCAAGCATATTTTCAAAGTTATGGCAAAATGGCTTAAGGACAAAGTCAAGGTATTGGAGTGGCCATCACAAAGCTCTGACCTCAATCATATAGAACATTTGTGGGCAGAACTGAAAAAGCGTGTGCATGCAAGGAGGCCTACAAACCTGACTCAGTTACACCAGCTCTGTCAGGAGGAATGGGCCAAAATTCCCCCAATTTATTGTGGGAAGTTTGTGGAAGGCTACCTGAAACGTTTGACCCCAAGTTAAACAATTTAAAGGGAATGCTACCAAATACTAATTGAGTGTATGTCAACTTCTGACCAACTGGGAATGTGATGAAAGAAATAAAAGCTGAAATAAGTAATTCTCTCTACTATTATTCTGACATTTCACATTCTTAAAATAAAGTGGTGATCCTAACTGACCTAAGATAGGGAATTTTTACTAGGATTAAGTGTCAGGAATTGTGAAACACCTTAGCCAAATACATTTCAACTCAGTTTATGTAAACTTCCGACTTCAACTGTAGGTCTAATTGTATGTTGTTGGTCTGTGCACGTGTATGGACTACAGTATGTATGGACTAACCCGGACGCTAACCCGGACACTGGGCCAATTGTTTGCCTTGTGATACAGCCCGGGATCGAACCAGAGTCTGTAGTGATGCCTTTAGCACTGAGATGCAGTGCCTTAGACCGCTGCGCCACTCGGGAGCCTCTGCCACATTCATGATTATTTTAAAATGGCACAACAATATTCACCTGAATGAGTCCTGATTTCCTAGTAACCACAGCACAATCATGAGCTGCTTGTCTGCTAGAATGAATGGCAAACAGACTGCCTGGTTGGTTATTTGGGTAGCTGTGTCCTCGCAGAGGGTTTGGAGGTGCCCCTTTTTAATTCTGATGTGCATTTTGAAGTCCTCATCAATGTACATACAGTACCAGTCAAAAGTTTGGACACACCTAGTCATTCAAAGGTTTTTATTTATTTTAAATGTTTTCTACATTGTAGAATAATAGTGAAGACATAAAAACTATGAAATAACACATGTAGTCATGTAATAACCAAAAAACTGTTAAACAAATCAAAATATATTATTATATTTGTGATTCTTCTTCTTCATCTTTTGCCTTGATGACAGCTTTGCACACTCTTGGCTTTCTTTCAACCAGCTTCATGAGGTTGTCACCTGGAATGCATTTATTACCTGGTATGTTAACTGCTCGGCCTCCGACCGCAAGGCACTACAGAGGGTAGGGCGTACGGCCCAGTACATCACTGGGGCCAAGCTTCCTGCCATCCAGGACCTCTATACCAGGCAGTGTCAGAGGAAGGCCCTAAAAATTGTCAAAGACGCCAGCCACCCTAGTCATAGACTGTTCTTTTTGCTACCGTACAGCAAGCGGTACCGGAGTGCCAAGTCTAGGTCCAAAAGACTTCTTAACAGCTTCTACCTCCAAGCCATAAGACTCTTGAACGGCTAATCAAATGGACTATTTGCATTGTGGCTCCCACCCCCTCTTTTACGCTGCTGCTATTCTCTGGTTATTATCTATGCATAGTCACTTAACTCTACGTACATGTACATATTACCTCGACTAACTTATGTACCTGTACCCCTTGTATATAGCCTCGCTACTGTTATTTTACTTCTGCTCTTTAACTATTTGTTCATTAAATTTTTTACTTGACACATATTTTTCTTAACTGCATTGTTGGTTAAGGGCTTGTAAGTAAGCATTTCACTGTAATGTCTACATCTGTATTCGGCACATATGACAAATACAATTTTTGATTTGATTCAATTAACAGGTGTGCCTTGTTAAAAGTTAATTTGTGGAATTTCTTTCCTTAATGTGTTTGAGCCAATCAGTTGTGGTATACAGAAGATAGCCCTATTTGGTAAAAGTCTATTTTATGGCAAGAACAGCTCAAATAAACAAAGAGAAACGACAGTCCATCAATACTTTGAGACATAGTCAGGTAACGCAAAACATTTAAGAACTTTTAAAGTTTCTTCAAGTACATTGCAAAAACCATCATGCGCTATGATAAAACTGGCTCTCAAGAGGACCACCACAGGGTTACCTCTGCTACAGAGGATAAGTTCATTAGAGTTACCAGACTCAGAAATTGCAGCCCAAATAAATGCTTCAGAGTTCAAGTAACAAACACATCTCAACAGGAACTGTTCAGAGGAGACTGCGGGAATCAGCCCTTCATGGTTGAATTGCTGCAAAGAAACCACTACTAAAGGACACCAATAAGAAGACTTGCTTGGGCCAAGAAACACAAGCAATGGACATTAGAATGGTGGAAGTCTGTCCTTCAGTCTGAATTTGAGTTGGACCGCAGAGTGAAGGAAAAGCAGCCAACAAGTGCTCAGCCAATTTCGGAACTCCTTCAAGACCGTTGGAAAAGCATTCCAGATGAAGCTGGTTGAGAGAATGCCAAGAGTGTGCAAAGCTGTCATCAAGGCAAAGGGTGGCTACTTTGAAGAATCTAAAATATATTTTGATTTGCTTAACAGTTTTTTGGGAGTTAGTACATGGTTACATGTGTTATTTCATAGTGTTGATGTCTCCACTATTATTCTACAATGTAGAAAATAGTACAAATCTATAAAAACCCTTGAATGAATAGGTGTCCAAACGTTTGACTGGTACTGTGTGTGTATGTACAGTGGGGAGAAGAAGTATTTAATACACTGCCGATTTTGCAGGTTTTCCTACTTACAAAGCATGTAGAGGTCTGTAATTATCATAGGTACACTTCAACTGTGAGAGACGGAATCTAAAACAAAAATCCAGAAAATCACATTGAATGATTTTTAAGTAATTAATTTGCATTTTACTGAGGGAAGACATGACACTGGAGAAGGATGTCAAACCTACATCAACCACAATATTCAATAGTTACCTGCAACAGACGCATCTGAGTGAACTACAGAGAACCCAAGCTGAGGATGAGTTGTGTAAATAGTAAAAAGAAAAAACGAATACAGACAAGGTGGACAAACAGAAAAGCAGCCCCACCAACTTCAACCATGCTAGCAAGACAGACAAGACCTCTTGATGGCGTATGGCTTGCTAATGAAGGGCAACAGAATAGTCAACAATGCAACAGGAAATTCTGGAGCAAGGACATCAAGGAATCACCAAGTGCATGGCAGCGCACGGCAGTCAGTTTGGTGGCCAGGCCTGTCTAAACCGATAAAGGAGACTGAGACAATGTAAAACTTGTGCAAAGGAAAGCTACAATGCGGCAAAACCTCTGACGCGCCTCTAAATAATAATAATAATTTGGTGGGTGCTTATATTTGTCCTATTAAACACATGTATTGTGTATTATACGCATGTGTGAATTGGAAATGTAATTCCCAACTCTCCCTGAGACATCCTCTGGGGAAAGGGTCACGACCAGGTTCAGCCATGATCAACAGTGACCTTGGCGCAATTAACCTTAAGTGCCTTGCTGACAGATTTTTCACCTTGTCAGCTTGGGGATTTGGACTAGCGACCTTTTGGTTACTGGCCCAACACTGGCTCTACCCTCACGACCACGACAGAAAATAACTTCCAATGGAAGAAGTAGTGGTGGACTACTTCTCTCGCTACATTGAGGTAGCCACTCTGACCACAACCACAACTGTTACAGAGAGGGTGAAAGCAATCTTTGGGAGACATGGGGTCCCTGAGACCATAGTGACAGACAATGGACCCCAATTCTCATGTGACAAGTAGTCCATGTTACCCCCAGAACAATTGCAAAGCAGAGCGGGCGGTGAGAACTGTGAAGGCCTTGCTGAAAATTGAGACGATCCTCACAAAGCGTTCATTGCGTACCATGCCACCCCTATGGCTCATGGTGCGTCCCCTGCTCAGCTGCTGATGTGGCGCAACATCAGAACTCTTTTGCCATTCAGTCCATCTCAACTCAAACCTGAGTGGCCAGACCTCAAGTCCTTTGAGAGGAAGGATAGGGATATAAAGGACAAACAAGCCGCCTGGTTCAACAGACGACGGAGAGCGCAGGAACCACCAAACCTTGTTCCAACGAGTCTGTATCAAGAAGGTCCCCAGCATTGGCATGGTCAGCAGCTCGGCAGACTCTAAAATCCTACAACATCGAGATGCCAACAGGCAGCCTGAGAAGAAACAGGTCTCAGCTACATGTCATCCCACAGAGCGTCCTACCAGACAACCCCACGACCACAAGTTCTGGTTGCATCATAAGACCTCCTTCGAGGATGAACTTATAGAGGCACGAGGGCCAGAATAACCCCCTACCACAGCTTAGAGTTTCAGGCTTCTGCCTTCTGGGGAAAAAAAGAGCTCCTGAAAAATAAATTGGTTAAAGCTGCAATATGTAACTTTTTGGGCGACCTGACCAAATTCACATTAAATGTGAGTTATAGATATGTCATTCTCATTGAAAGTGAGTTTAAGAAGTGGTAGTTCTGTTTTGTGCGTTATTTCTATGCTTCCATTCTTTAGTTTTTGCATCTTTTACTTTGGGTTTTGTACACCAGCTTCAAACAGTTGAATACAATATTTTTGGTTATTGAAAATATATTTCACAGCGGTACTTGCTTGTTTTGTCACAAAAAGAAATTAGTCAAAATATTAGAATTTTAGCAACCAAGAAATGGAGCGATTTCTGCATATTGCACCTTTTAAAAAATATATATTGTAGCGACCCGCACAGACAGCTGTGTGTTATGTGTTAGGCTAGTAGGTGGTTGTGTTGTACTGACCAGTACCCAGTGTTCGCGGGGTCCGACATGTCAATCAACCTGCTATCTGCCAATCACGGAAATGCCTGGAATGTTCTGATGCCGGGCATCCTGGCGGTTGGCGGAGTGGCGTGGTCTTTATGATCTAGTCAGGTCATTACAATATATTTTTAATTTAACCTTTATTTAACTAGGCAAGTCAGTTAAGAACACATTCTTATTTACAATGATGGCCTACACCGGCCAAACCAGGACGACTCTGGGCCAATTGTGCCCCGCCCTATGGGACCTATGGGACTCACAATCACGGCCGGTTGTGATACAGCCTGGATTCGAACCAGGGTGTCTGTAGTGATGCCTTTAGCACTGCAGTGCCTTAGATCGCTGCGCCACTCGGGAGCCCAATGTATCTGCCCTGATCTCAAGAGTTCTTAAAAAGTGTATTGATTTAAATCTGTCTTTACAAAAAGGAGGACATGTAATGGTGCGCATTAATACATGTATACAGTTCTACCACCTCTCCTGTGTCTTTCTTCAGTCCTAAACTCACAGTGGAGAGAGGGAGTGAGAGCTGGCAGTAAAACAGGTAGCCCTACTTTGCAGATACTTTAATTGCAAGAATCAGGATAATAGACATTACTGTTCACCAAATAAGGGTTTTAGAACCCAAAAATCTGCAGTAACGTGTAGCCTAATCACCGGAAATTACCTACCTGCGCAATATATGCTTTGGTAAAGAGGAAGGCGATGTCGGTGTATGTAATTTTTCGTTTTATCGTCCCAGCTCTTTCTTAACATTTACACATGCATTAGACATTAGTGATGGGGGAAAAATCAATACGATTACATATCACAATATTATTTTGGCATGATATTGTTTCGATAATTTGACTCTACTTTTTGGCTAGGTAATGTTAGCTAGCGCTAGTCAGCTGTACCTGGGACAAAACTACTGTATTTGTCATTCAATATCTTGTTCTCGATCTTCTTTTTAAATGGTGAGCCATCATGTTTTCAACACTTTTATTTCCATGACCGATACACTATATAATGCTCTCTCTTGTCTCTGCAGCAGACATATAGTGAGCAATATGTTTCGAAATTCAAATCGCAAAAAAATCGCAGGACGGAATCGCAATGCATATAGAATCGCAATACATATCGCATCGGCACCTAAGTATCGTGATAATATCATATCGTGAGGTCCCTGGCAATTCCCAGCCCTACATGCATTGAATTTTTTACTTTTAGGCAGGGATGACATTTGGCCAGTTTGGCGTTTTTATCGACAATCACCCTTTGTTTTTTTCCAGGATTACATAGTTTCCTTAACTTCGCCAGCTCACCGAAAGAGAGAGCATCTAACGTTGGCTCAACACAAACAGCTGGTTGCGCTGAAGCCAGTCATCGAGTATGACTCTCAGGCTGTGGTGGAGGTGAGGGAGCATGTGGTGGACATCTCCGGTGGCGAGAGGAACGTGATGACAGCATGGTCGATGGTGGAGAAGATCAAAATGGAGAAACACCCTTGCACGGAAGAGGCCTCTGAGCTGACTGAGGCCCAGCAGCCCAGTGGGGAGTCGGAGGAGGGGAACAGCTCAGAGAGTGAGTCAGAGCATCAGCTGCAAGTGAACAGCGGCAGCTGTAAGAGGAAGGAGCTCTTCAGTGCCACCAAGCCTCACCGCCAGCTCTGTCGCTCTCCATGCCTGGACCGGCCCAGCTTCTCACAGAGCAGTACTCTACCAGAGCTCCGCCCTGACGACACTAAGGCCGCCGCAGTCCTCAAACAGGCCAGTGACAAGGTGTACCAAACCAAGATGGAGTTTGCCTTGAAGCTGGGATACTCAGGTGAACAGGTGGAGACAGTGCTGAACAAGTTAGGGGCTGCTGCCCTCATCAATGATATTCTGGCTGAGCTTGTGAGGCTTGGTAATAAAGGTGAACTGGAAGTTCAAGCAAGCAGTAACACAGGCATGTTGGTCTCCCGTGGAGGCCCCTGTGTCAAAGAGGCTGTCAGTCCGGAGGTGTCACTTGAAGATGATTCCGTGGATCCTTATGATAATCTCAGGCCTATTGTCATTGATGGATCAAATGTGGCAATGAGGTAAGTCTCTATTAGAATGTGGCAATGAGGTAAGTCTCTCATTTTGTACCTTACATCGTGCAAAATTAGTTCTGAACCATCTGTTTTTGAATGGCTGTACTTGAATTACCTTTACCAGCAGACCTTTTTACTATGTGGTTGTTTTGTTTTGTAGCCATGGAAACAAAGAGGTTTTCTCTTGCCTTGGTATCCAATTGGCTGTTGATTGGTTTGTGGAGAAAGGGCACAAAGACATCACAGTGTTTGTTCCTGCCTGGAGGAAAGAGCAGTCGAGACCTGACGCCCCTATTACAGGTACTAAAACTCTACTACAATTAGCCACATTTAGACGTACAAGCCCGAGATATTTTCTAAAAAGGTTGTCTATGTTTTGGGGGGAGAGTGTGTGTGTGTGTGTTTTATCAACGTGTGTGACC
Source organism: Salvelinus fontinalis (assembly GCF_029448725.1). NCBI lineage: Eukaryota > Metazoa > Chordata > Actinopteri > Salmoniformes > Salmonidae > Salvelinus > Salvelinus fontinalis. Next base: position 37,298,118 of record NC_074677.1, read on the forward strand.
ATTGAGCGCAATTTTCCAGTGCAAAAAAAGCACCCACAGTGAGAAATTATTGTTACCATTTTAAATAGATAATTTTAAATGAACAATTATTTGAGTTTGGATTACGTTGGACTGCAATTTGTTTGTTTACAAATGTAATGGATATGAAAATATCAATGTGTAATCACGCAAACCACAGGTACATAGGCCTACAGAGTTCTGTGTAACAATTTGTACACTGCTGTTCTTGACTGATGTTTTAACTTTCATTTCACAGACCAAGACATTTTGCGGAAGCTGGAGAAAGAAAAGATCCTAGTGTTCACCCCATCTAGAAGAGTCCAGGGGAGGAGAGTGGTGTGCTATGATGATCGCTTTATAGTGAAACTGGCCTGTGACTCTGATGGCATAATTGTGTCAAATGACAACTACAGGGATTTACAGAATGAGAAGCCGGAGTGGAAGAAGTTCATAGAGGAGCGGCTGCTGATGTACTCATTTGTCAATGATAAGTAAGTCATCAAAGCCCTTAGTTACTTGGGTAATGAGTGTAATTAACTACACAATAACTAAGCATATTCCCGTTTTATGTTTTAGATTCATGCCACCTGATGACCCTTTGGGAAGACACGGTCCAAGTTTAGAGAATTTTCTCCGCAAGCGTCCTGTTGTCCCAGAGCACAAAAAGCAACCTTGTCCATATGGTAGGTAGTCTCAACAAATAATTATATTGTATTTTTGTGGTTGTACTGCTGATGTATATATTGTTTAATTTGTGCTCTCTTTTATATCACCTTAAACAGGGAAAAAATGCACTTATGGACATAAGTGCAAGTACTACCATCCAGAGCGTGCAAACCAGCCCCAACGGTCAGTGGCTGATGAACTGAGGGCGTTTGCCAAGTTGTCTGCTGTGAAGACAATGAGCGAGGGGGCCCTGGCCAAGTGCGGCACTGGACCCGCCACAGCTAAGGGGGAGAGTGGCTCTGAGGCTAAACGTGTGACCCCGAAGCGCCAGTCTGACCCCAGCATCCGCTCAGTCGCCTGCGAGCCAGAGGAGAGACTGTCCGCTGTCCGTAAGCCTGAGGCAAATTCTGTTCCTTCCCTTGTGTCTGCCCTCAGTGTGCCCACCATGCAGCCTGCAAAGAGCCATGCGGCTGGTGCCTTGAACACACGATCAGCCAGCAGCCCAGTACCCGGCTCCCTCCAGTTCACCCACAGCTCTCTGGAGCACATGTCTAGTGTACAGTACCCACATCCACCCATCCTAGTCACCAACAGCCATGGGGCTTCTGTCACTTACAGTGAACAGTTTCCTAAGTACGATTCTGTGAGCACGGACCACGGATACTACTCTATGCTTAGTGATTTTTCTAACATGAGCATGAGTAGCATGCACAACGTGGACAGCTTCTGTAGCATGGAGCATGAGCACGGGGTTTATCTGAGAAATCCCAGCCAGCATTGCCCTGAGCCCTGCCTCAGCCACTCTAACAGTGACTCCTTTTCCTCTTATGGGGAATTATACATGAGTTCAGTGGACAGTAGCCTGGATGAGAGCATGAAGGCACAGCAGTCTCCTGCACAGAGCAGACTCCAGGCCTTCTCCCATGGGGGATTCCACCACGAGGCCCTGACCCGGGTGCAGAGCTATGGCCATGAGGAGCCCAAGCAAGGTCCATGCAGGAAGCAGTCCATATCCCACCTGGCACCGCATGTCCAGCACCCTGTTGTTGGGGCCCGGTCCAGCTGCCCAGGGGACTACCCCTTACCTCAGAATGTCCTCCCGTCCCAGTCCTCGCAGCCGGGACGCTCCCTGGGCATGACACGTATGGACAGCATCTCAGACTCCAGGCTGTACGAGAGTAACCCCATGAGGCAGCGCAGACCCCCACTGTGCCGCGAGCAGCATGCCAGCTGGGACCCGCTGCCCTGTGGCAGTGAGTCCTATGGATACCATTCGTACCCCCTGAGTAACAGCCTGATGCAGCCGTGTTGTGAGCGGGTGATGGTCCGCAGCATGCCTGACAAGATGGAGCAGATCTGGAGGTCTCCGTGGGAGAACCCGCCTCAAGCCGAGCACCAGGAGCGCCATGTCATCCCAGAGCACCTGTACCAAACATACCGCAACCTCTGCAACATCTTCCCCGCTTTCGTGGTGCACTCTGTCATGGAGAAAAACCCTCAACTGACCGACCCACAACAACTCGCTGCCGTCATTGTCACGAAGCTGAGGTCTTGCCATTGAGTATTTATTTTATTTTTGAATCTACAATTGTCTGAATAGTATTAGTACTCTACATTTGAAGTAAGTTATTTGATTGTCATCCAAACAATTTGTCCTCATGAAATTCACTAATGACTCACTTTGACTGATGGTTCACTCAACTCACTTTGACTGATGGTAAGATATTGAATTTGAATGAAGTCGTCCATTTTAATACAGAGCAGAATTATTTCACTATACGTAGATCATATTGTGCATATCTGACATTGCTGTAAATACTACGTGACTTTGTTGTTTGTGCAATTATTATTTTTGGGTAAAAGACAGAGGGAAGTGAGTGCAAGCATACCTCAGAGCATGAACTTTCACGTTTAATGGCCTTATATCTGAATGACCTCACTGCTCCAGTCATTGTTTAACGGGTTTCAATTAATATCCTAATGTAGTTGAGTTCAGTCTCCTTTGTGTTTTAAATGTTAAGCACTAAGTATTTAGAATGATATATATTTTCTCAATCTCACTTTACAAAGCTACTATTTTGATAGAACTTGCGAGTGCACGTACATAAGCAAGCCAAACTACAACTGGGAAAGATTATACTTAAAACATCTGTGCACATATAAAACACATGAAAGCCATTTAAAAGACATTTCAAAGCTGCTGAAATAATGCCAAAAATTGAGAATGAACCTTGTCATTATAAAGCGATCGTAGTTTTGATGCAGACAATTGATTGGGTAGTAGTGTAACATCACATCAGTGTTGTAAGACTTAACTGTTGATGTATTGTATGGCTGGCTGTGTTGATTAGTTACCTTAATGTAACTGTTACATGGAAATGATTGGGAACACTTTTGAGCGTGTATATATTCTTGTCTTGCACCTTGGGACCTGGCATGTGACTTGATGGCACATCCAGTGTTTAACCTGACTTATATTTGTAATTACTAAGGAACTGGTGAAGTCTCATCTGCAAAATGCTTTAAAGAAAAGCATCAATTTCCTTATTTATGCTGAGAGACAAGCCATGTAAATGAACACATAAAACGAAAACATCTCTGAATGTTATTTGCCCAAAATATTTTTCGGGCTTTGTTGAGTTTGTTTTTTCATGAACTAAGAGCAGGCCATGTTGGGCCTCTTGTCTCTTCATGAGAAGGTGTGACACACTGCCTAAATGTTTCTTCCTGTGAAACACTCAGAAAGCGAGGCTGCCGTCAGGGTTGTTTCTGGCATTTGGCTTACAGTTTGCGTGCCTACCTTTCCCCACACTACTTTCCCTCAAGTTTGAAAGGCTTCATAATGGTAAAGAAATAAAGACCCCCCCCCACACTTACACTAAGTGACATAAAAGTGGAAATAGACTACTGAAATGTGAAATTTGTTGGTTATAATGTAATCTGTCACGGAATCATGTTTCTTTTCTCAGTGAGTAAAATATCATGATCTGAAATCAAGGTCTTGGGCCATATCCAATGCACATTAGAATTTAGTTTATTTTGACATGGCATGTGCATGTTTCATACTTTTGATGATAGCAGAAAGACCCCCCACCCTCGCCTTTTGAAGTGCCGCAAACGACAAAGCCTAAAATGTCTAGAAATGACATTTGTTTGTTGATACAAATTGTATCTATTTTTTGATTGTAAAATATATTTATGAAATGTATAGTATATTATAAAAAAATGTTTTATTTAAGAAGAAAAAAATACAATGCCATAATGTTTGTGACACTATGTGTCACTGGGAGTAGCCCATTGGTATGTATTATTTCTTACTGGGCACAGTAGTTTATTTACAGGGACACTTACGTGCTACATAGAAGTGCACAGATACCCTGTGTGTAGCTGTAAGCATTGTGTCCTCTCTCTTTGTGTGTGTGTGTGTGTATACTAAAATTACCACTCAATGTACAGTTTTAATGTGCTATTAAACTTGTTGCATTAAAGTTTTTTGCTGTGTTGTAACCCAAGCAGCTTGATAAAAATATATATTTTCTGCTCTTTTCCTACATTGATACCATCCGTATTTAAATGTATTGACATGTATACATTGAAAAACATGCCAAAATCTGGTTACATTTTAGTTGCTTCACAGAAAACTGAATAGATTGAAATGCCAGTCATAATTGCTTGGGTTACGAAACTTTGGGGGTTATTTGTTAAATTCTATAAAGAAAAAAGGATTTTACCCAGATAATACTATATTCAACTCTTAGTCTACTGACACAGTAAAGTCAAGTGACTGTGTGTCAGTATGATTAAGTGAGTATTTGAGACCGGTAATTTGTATTACCTCTGATTGGACAAGGGTAAAACGTGTGGAAAGGGATTTGATGAATAACCCTCTTTTTTTTGGTAACAAGATTATATCTTTATTGATGTATGGTTTACTTTGGTAAATCTGTCACTCTCACAAATGGCACTTGATCTAGCCTTAAGTATTTTAAAGCATGTGAGATATTGGTTTTAGTTATATGTTTCAACTGAGAAATGTTATTTTAGCCCTGAGCATTTGTAATTACATTTGAATTTAAAAGATAGGCCTATGTTTGTGATGACTGATTTCACTCTATCTTCATATTGGTGGTCTCAGCAACTAGGCTTGCGGTTGATTTTATTGTTGGAATTGAACACAGCAGATAGAGGGTTGAAAAGCTACAGATATTTTCAATGTGTAGATTAACCTTGAATCAATGTTCTAAATAGACCAGCTCACCTGAAATTGTAAATTCTCTTATACACCACAATAGCAATTCTCAGGTACTATGAGATTTACTGCGAATTACTTCAGAAACAATATTATTGATGTGTGCTATTACTATAACTGATAAATGCGCTTACAAAGTCAGATTTGTGAATAAGTTCAGGTCTCATGTCCTAAAGCTAAATTGAACTGTCTTGTATTGTGGTTTTGCAATGTAAAAGGGTTATAAGAGTGAGTTGACAACTAGGTCATGTGTTATGAGCTGCAGTAGTTTGTTCTATTCTATGTTGAATGAAACGCATTGCTTTTAAATTGTTTTAAGTAAGAAAACAATTACAAAAAGACAAAAACACTGAACTCTTTGGGTCTGTTGGCTCAAACAAAATGTAAGTCTCTATGACCAAGTGTGTTTGTTTCTTCAAATAAAGCAAAACTATGTTTATAAGGTGTTATTTTGTTGGCCCTATCAAGCATTTCATCTTCTTTCAGATGTCACATTTTTAACAGCATTTTGATATTCTACAGCAGTCCCTCATCCAAGGGCCAGCAGAGGGGTGCAGGATGGCTGCTGACAAGTCACCATTGTATAGTCACTGAGGAGAGCTTGCAAGTATCCAGCTCATGTCTGCAAAGTAGTGTACAGTGTACACTACTCTGTATTCTGTGCTTATGACAAATTAACTTTGATTTATATGCCACTAGATTTAAAAAATATATAATAATAAACTGTTCTGACTGACTATAATTCATAAGAATTTATCAATTGTAATTCAGATACATATTAGTGGCATAAAAGTGAAGAGGGGAACCTTATGTTTGCATTGATCTATTGCTTACTCATAGATGGGTTGGCTGAAAACGTCACAAACGATGTGCGTGCTTCCATGGGGCAGAGGTCAGCTGGTTGTGATTTTACTGGCTAAATTGATAGCAAGAATGATAAACTGCAATGTGTGCAATCGTAAGTGACTCGTTTCATCTTATTACTATGTCTTGTTTTGAGTGATTTCATGTCAATGTTAAAATTCGCTAGCTAGTGAACCAACAACTGTAACGATGTATTTAAAATATAAGTGCTCATTGTGCAAATGTATTTGTTTTCATTAAACAGTGGAGATGAAATATAGCTTACATGTTGTCAACAATGTAAGCCAGCCAACCTCATCTGTTTTGCCCCATGGTTGTGCACGCAATGTTTTTGTTGTTAAACAACCAACCCTTCTATATTTCTAGTTATATTTCTATGGAAGCCAACTGATTTAGAGTATAACTGATGTTTTGTTGTTTCTTAGCCTGCATGTGCATCGTGCTGACTTGTAATCTCCACCTGATGGTCAAACACGGTCATGGTAGAGAAGTCATTCACCATCAGGCCGGTCCTCGGCCTTGGACTTTCCCAAGTGTTCTTTCACTGGACTTTGTCTAAAGAGGCGAGAACACAAAATGCATTGTAAGATGATTATTGCTTATCAATACAATCCTATTTAAATATAATGAAATAACATGGAATCAGAATATCCAATCACATTCATGTTCTGCAAATTGGCATGACAACTGAACTGACCTGTGCAAAGTTGCCAGGGAGAACCCCTGAGTTCCGCGGCCCTCTCGGCCAGGACAAATGGGCTCAGGTACTCTTGGATGTCCTCCATCCTCTCTGGCTGGGCCTTGCATGGGTCAGACACGGTGCCTGGGCACATCGTGTGACCCTGGCATCTGGCCTGCAGCCGCAGCTTCTCATGCAGGCTCTTCAGGGTGTAGATACAGCTAGGTTGAGATACAGCTAGGCTGAGATACAGCTAGGCTGATCTGCGTGCTCAATGGAAGGATTATACCCTGAGTCTGCTCCCTGGGTGTAGATACTACTCAGTCTGAGTAGCTTCTGTCAGGTGTCCAAAGGCATCAGGTGCTCCATGTCCACCAGGATACCAAAAGTTCAAACAGTAAGTCATTTTCAAACATAATGGCAGAAAATATTTTTCATAAGCTGGTACAGCGCAGTAGAGAATACAATAAGTGATGTGTGTTTCTTCCTTGGTTTTGGCCTTTCTGCTGGAGCAGGTGAGGCATGGCCACACGGAGCGTTCAGACATGCTGCAAGGAGTTGCTGCCACCTCAGCTTGATACGATTCATGAAGATCTTGTCCTCCAGTCTGGCATTCCTTTGGCTTTTTTGATTCATAATGTTATCAGGTAAATCGGGCACTGTTTTGTCTTTAAATTTAGTTTATTATTCGGGTAGAACATGATTGTACAGTTGGCGTTGCGGAGGATGACCTCAGAGATCCACCCAGCAATATAGAAGGGTCTGTGTTTCTGGACTTCTTCAGAGAGCTGCTTCAGCTCCACAAACATTTTCTCCAGGAGGAAGTGAATAAAGAGCTGAGAGTTGAGAGCCTTCAGGAGGGGCAGCCAGAAATGCAGGACGACTCGAGGAAGGCCGGGAGCAGTGGGGTAGGCATTTTCTTAAAAAACTAAGGCATTCTTCTCTTAGTAAGGTAAGTGTGTATGGCTTACACTATTTTTGACATGACCCCAGTATTACTACAACATCCATTCATCAATAAATTAATCATAGAATTTACACAGATTTATTTTAAGAACTTTATTCGGGGAAAACAACCTAATCCCAGTCTTACCTGAGGGGTCAACACCAAGTGACTTCAGCTGTACAATGGTTGGAACCATGACTCCATCCTCCATCAATGCATATCTTAGTATTTCACTATGTGGGAAAAAGAACAATGAGGGCCTGGAGCTTTTCCATTTCAATACAATTATTATTTGTTAAATACAATCTGATGCAGTTTGTCGAGTTGACATAACTATTACAATACCAATGAATGTGTTAACTGACTCAGACTAGGGCAAAGTGCTTGATCTGAAGGATCCAGCTCATGTCTGCAGAGGGTGCTGGCCACAAGCTCTTCTGTTTGTCTTCCTCTAGAAATCCTTCAAATCAAATCAAATGTATTTATATAGCCCTTCTTACATCAGCTGATATCTCAAAGTGCTGTACAGAAACCCAGCCTAAAACCCCAAACAGCAAGCAATGCAGGTGTAGAAGCACGGTGGCTAGGAAAAACTCCCTAGAAAGGCCAAAACCTAGGAAGAAACCTAGAGAGGAACCAGGCTATGAGGGGTGGCCAGTCCTCTTCTGGCTGTGCCGGGTGGAGATTATAACAGAACATGGCCAAGATGTTCAAATGTTCATAAATGACCAGCATGGTCAAATAATAATAATCACAGTAGTTGTCGAGGGTGCAACAAGTCAGCACCTCAGGAGTAAATGTCAGTTGGCTTTTCATAGCCGATCATTAAGAGTAACTCTACCGCTCCTGCTGTCTCTAGAGAGTTGAAAACAGCAGGTCTGGGACAGGTAGCACGTCCGGTGAACAGATCAGGGTTCCATAGCCGCAGGCAGAACAGTTGAAACTGGAGCAGCAGCACAGCCAGGTGGACTGGTAGTCCTGAGGCATGGTCCTAGGGCTCAGGTCCTTCGAGAGAGAGAAAGAAAGAGAGAATTAGAGAGAGCATACTTAAATTCACACAGGACACCGGATAAAACAGGAGAAGTACTCCAGATATAACAGACTGACTCTAGCCCCCGACACAAACTACTGCAGCATAAATACTGGAGGCTGAGACAGGAGGGGTCAGGAGACACTGTGGCCCCATCCGATGATACCCCCGGACAGGGCCAAACAGGCAGGATATAACCCCACCCACTTTGCCAAAGCACAGCCCCCACACCACTAGAGGGATAACTTCAACCACCAACTTACCATCCTGAGACAAGGCCGAGTATAGTCGAACAAAAGCAATTTCGATCAAAAGAGTCCATATTAACAAAGGAAATTGAAGGACTAACAGTACAGTTAGATAACAATAAAAACGGTACCATAGAGGCACAGAATAAGTTAGAGGAAAAACAAAAAGAAATGGAGGAACTTATTCAAGAAAGATCCAGTGTAATATATTACAAAAATAAAGCGAACTGGATGGAATATGGGGAAAAATGCACCAAATTCTTTTTCAATCTTCAATATAGAAATGCTACCAAAAAAAACCAATTAAAACTTGTTACAAATGATTGAGTCACGCATGATTCACCAAATGATATTTTGAAAGAGGAAGTAAAGTACTTTAAGAATATATTTTCGTTTCAGGCTCCTCCATCTCCACTAACTGAAACTAATTGTATGGATTTTTTCCCTAATAATAATGTAAAATTAACATCTGTACAGAAAGACTCATGTGAAGGCCTAATTACAGAGGAGGAACTACTTGATGCAATTGGGGCCTTTAAGGATGGGAAAACTCCAGGACTGGATGGCATACCAGTGGAAGTATACAAACATTTTTTTGATATACTCAAAGGACCATTATTAGCTTGTTTTAACCACTCCTATATAAATGATAGATTATCAGACACGCAACAAGAAGGTGTGATATCATTATTACTGAAACAGGACCCAAGTGGTATATATAAAGATCCAGTCCATTAAAAAAATTGGAGACCTCTTACACTTCAGTGTTGTGATGCAAAAATCCTAGCAAAATGCTTGGCGCATAGAATAAAAAAAGTTTTGTCAGATATTATTCATCCTAATCAGACAGGTTTTTTACATGGACGATACATTGGAGATAATATAAGACAAGTACTGGAAACAATAGAACACTATGAAATATCGGGGACACCAGGCCTGGTTTTCATAGCTGATTTTGAAAAGGCTTTTGATAAAGTACGACTGGAGTTTATATATAAATGCCTAGAATATTTCAATTTTGGGGAATCTCTTATAAAATGGGTAAAAATTATGTATAGTAACCCTAGGTGTAAAATAGTAAATAATGGCTACATCTCAGAAAGTTTTAAACTATCTAGAGGAGTAAAACAAGGTTGTCCACTATCGGCATATCTATTTATTATTGCCATCGAAATGTTAGCTGTTAAAATTAGATCAAACATTAATATTAAGGGATTAGAAATCCAGGGCCTAAAAACTAAGGTGTCATTGTACGCTGATGATTCATGTTTTCTTTTAAAACCACAACTAGAATCTCTCCACGGCCTCTTAGAGGATCTAGATACATTTGCTATCCTCTCTGGATTAAAACCAAATTATGATAAATGTACCGTATTACGTATTGGATCACTAAAAAATACACATTTTACATTGCCATGTAGTTTACCAATTAAATGGTCTGACGGTGATGTGGACATACTCGGTATACAAATCTCAAAAGAAAGAAATGATCTCACTCCAATAAATTTTTATAGAAAGTTAGCAAAAATAGATAAGATCTTGCTACCATGGAAAGGAAAATACCTGTCTATTTGTGGGAAAATCACCCTGAATAACTCTTTAATCATATCACAGTTTACCTATTTGCTTATGGTTTTGCCTACACCTAGTGACCTGCTTTTTAAATTATATGAACAAAAAATATTCAATTTTATTTGGAACGGCAAGCCAGATAAAATTAAAAGGGCCTATTTATATAACGAATATGAATTCGGAGGGCAGAAATTATTAAATATTAAATCATTAGACCTCTCACTAAAGGCATCAGTCATACAAAAGTTATACTTAAATCCAAACTGGTTCTCTAGTAGATTGGTACGAATGTCTCATCCTATGTTCAAGAAGGGCCTTTTTCCCTTTATTCAGATTACACCTGCTCACTTTCGGTTGCTTGAAAAGGAAATAATCTCCAAAATATCTTTATTTTTTAAACAAGCCTTAGAAAGTTGGTTGCAATTTCAGTTTAATCCACCTGAAAGGACGGAACAAATAGTACAACAAATCTTGTGGTTAAATTCAAATATAGTAATTGATAAAAAAACTGTATTTATCGAAGAAATGTTTAAAAAATGTATAATTTTTGTGAATGATATCATAAATAGGACTGGTGGAGTAATGTCACACATGCAGCTAACACAGACATATGGAAATGTCTGCTCTACCCAAAATGACAACCAATTAATTGCAGCATTACCACAAAAATGGAAGAGGCAGGTGGAAGGGGATAAAAGTAAGGAACTTGTATGTCGGCCTTATATTAAAGAACATAAATGGTTAAAGAAAAGTGTGATAAATAAAAACATATACCAATTTCATTTAAGGACCAAAAAACTTACAGCTGTGCCATATAAATTGCAAAATAGTTGGGAAGAGATTTTCGATGTACCCATTCCATGGCACATGGTTTATGAATTGATACGCAAAACAACGCCGGATTCAAAACTTCTAATTTTTCAATTTAAATTATTGTACAAAATTCTTGCAACTAATAGAATGTTATATATATGGGGGATACAATCTTCCCAGCTCTGTAGATTCTGCTGTGAGGAGGCAGAGTCATTAGACCATTTATTTTGGTATTGCCCGCATGTAGCTCGTTTTTGGTCACAGGTCCAGGAATGGTTGAAGAATTGCAACATTTGCGTAGAACTAACGCTACAGATAGCAATACTGGGGGATTTGAAAAGCCATAGTCAATCAATCAATAATATAATAATTATTTTAGCAAAAATGTTTATTTTTAATTTACAATCCGTGGAAGCTATGAGAATAGGAAGATTCAAATCTTTTGTGAAGCATCACAGCACAGTTGAAAAATATATGGCAAATAAAAATCCGAAATGGATGATGTTGGAAGATAGATGGGAAAGGTTGAGTGGAGCTGAAGGGTGTGACTAATAACAAGATAAACAATGTAGGGCATACGGGATCTGTGAAATGTGTATAGGTGCGGAGCTATTGTGAAATAGCACAGTTACAAGTGGAAATCAAACTGGATGGACAACAGAAATAGAGGAAGGACTAAGAACAAACAAGAGAGAACTATTATAAAGTAGACTGTGTCTGTAAAATGTGTATAAGATGTATAAATTGAAGGTAAAAACAGAAATGTTTATCAGTTTACTCCAATTGGGGGATCGGTGGTAGGGTTTGCGGGGAATAATAATAAAGGTATACTCTTTAAAAAAAGTATGTATGTCTATGTAGGTATGTGTATGTATATATGTGTAAATGTATGCATACGTGAATGGATATATATATTTACCCCCAAAAATATGGGGGATTGGAAATGATGCAGACAATTACATTGGAAGCAACATTCTTTCCGCAATATTAAGCTGATCCACCCCCCAAAAGAAAAAAAAAAGAAAAAAAGAAAAAAAAAAAAGGCAGAGTATAGCCCACAAAGATCTCCGCCACGGCACAACCCAAGGGGGGGGGGGGGGGGCGCCCACCCAGACCGGAAGATCACGTCAGTGACTCAACCCACTCAAGTGATGCACCCCTCCTAGGGACGGCATGGAAGAGCACCAGTAAGCCAGTGATTCAGCCCCTGTAATAGGGTTAGAGGCAGAGAATCCCAGTGGAGAGAGGGGAACTGGCCAGGCAGAGACAGCAAGGGCGGTTCATTGGTCCAGAGCCTTTCCGTTCACGTTCACACTCCTGGGCCAGACTAAACTCAATCATATGACCTACTGAAGAGATGAGTCTTCAGTAAAGACTTAAAGGTTGTGACCGTCTGCGTCTCTCACATAGGTAGGCAGACCATTCCATAGAAATGGAGCTCTATAGGAGAAAGCCCTGCCTCCAGCTGTTTGCTTAGAAATTCTCGGGACAATTAGGAGGCCTGCGTCTTGTGACCGTAGCGTATGTCTAGGTATGTACGGCAGGACCAAATCGGAAAGATAGGTAGGAGCAAGCCCATGCAATGCTTTGTAGGTTAGCAGTAAAACCTTGAAATCAGCCCTTGCCTTAACAGGAAGCCAGTGTAGGGAGGCTAGCACTGGAGTAATATGATACATTTCTTTGGTTCTAGTCAGGATTCTAGCAGCCGTATTTAGCACTAACTGAAGTTTATTTAGTGATTTATCCGGGTAGCCGGAAAGTAGAGCATTGCAGTAGTCTAACCTAGAAGTAACAAAAGCATGGATACATTTTTCTGCATCATTTTTGGACATAAAGTTTCTGATTTTTGCAATGTTACGTAGATGGAAAAAAGCTGTCCTTGAAACAGTCTTGATATGTTCGTCAAAAGAGAGATCAGGGTCCAGAGTAACGCTGAGGTCCTTCACAGTTTTATTTGAGACGACTGTACAACCATCAAGATTAATTGTCAGATTCAACAGAAGATCTCTTTGTTTCTTGGGACCTAGAACAAGCATCTCTGTTTTGTCCGAGTTTAAAAGAAGAAAGTTTGCAGCCATCCACTTACTTATGTCTGAAACACAGGCTTCTAGCACGGGCAATTTTGGGGCTTCACCATGTTTCATTGAAATGTACAGCTGTGTGTCATCCGCATAGCAGTGAAAGTTAACATTATGTTTTTGAATGACATCCCCAAGAGGTAAAATATATAGTGAAAACAATAGTGGTCCTAAAACGGAACCTTGAGGAACACCGAAATTTACAGTTGATTTGTCAGAGGACAAACCATTCACAGAGACAAACTGATATCTTTCCGACAGATAAGATCTAAACCAGGCCAGAACTTGACCGTGTAGACCAATTTGGGTTTCCAATCTCTTCAAAGGTGGTGATTGATGGTATCAAAAGCAGCACTAAGGTCTAGGAGCGCGAGGACAAATGCAGAGCCTCGGTCTGACGCCATTAAAAGGTCATTTACCACCTTCACAAGTGCAGTCTCAGTGCTATGATGGGGTCTAAAATCAGACTGAAGCATTTTGTATACATTGTTTGTCTTCAGGAAGGCAGTGAGTTGCTGTGCAACAGCTTTTTCTAAATTATTTGAGAGGAATGGAAGATTCGATATAAGCCAATAGTTTTTTATATTTTCTGGGTCAAGGTTTGGCTTTTTCAAGAGAGGCTTTATTACTGCCACTTTTAGTGAGTTTGGTACACATCCGGTGGATAGAGAGCAGTTTATTATGTTCAACATAGGAGGGCCGAGCACAGGAAGCAGCTATTTTAGTAGTTTAGTTGGAATAGGGTCCAGTATGCAGCTTGAAGGTTTAGAGGCCATGATTATTTTCATCATTGTGTCAAGAGATATATTACTAAAACACTTGAGTGTCTCTCTAGATCCTAGGTCCTGGCAGAGTTGTACAGACTCAGGACAACTGAGCTTTGGAGTAATACGCAGATTTAAAGAGGAGTCCGTAATTTGCTTTCTAATGATCATGATCTTTTCCTCAAAGAAGTTCATGAATTTATTACTGCTGAAGTGAAAGCCATCCTCTCTTGGGGAAAGCTGCTTTTTAGTTAGCTTTGCGATAGTATCAAAAATACATTTTGGATTGCTCTTATTTTCCTCAATTAAGTTGGAAAAATAGGATGATCGAGCAGCAGTGAGGGCTCTTCGATACTGCACGGTACTGTCTTTCCAAGCTAGTCGGAAGACTTCCAGTTTGGTGTGGCGCCATTTCCGTTCCAATTTTCTGGAAGCTTGCTTCAGAGCTCGGGTATTTTCTGTATACCAGGGAGCTAGTTTCTTATGACAAATGTTTTTAGTTTTTAGCAGTGCAATTGCATCTAGGGTATTGCGCAAGGTTAAATTGAGTTCCTCAGTTAGGTGGTTAACTGATTTTTGTCCTCTGACGTCCTTGAGTAGGCAGAGGGAGTCTGGAAGGGCATCAAGGAATCTTTGGTTTGTCTGAGAATTTATTGCACAACTTTTGATGCTCCTTGGTTGGGGTCTGAGCAGATTATTTGTTGCGATTGCAAATGTAATAAAATGGTGGTCCGATAGTCCAGGATTATGAGGAAAAACATTAAGATCCACAACATTTATTCCATGGGACAAAACTAGGTCCAGAGTATGACTGTGACAGTGAGTAGGTCCAGAGACATGTTGGACAAAACCCACTGAGTTGATGATGGCTCCGAAAGCCTTTTGGAGTGGGTCTGTGGACTTTTCCATGTGAATATTAAAATCACCAAAAATTAGAATATTATCTGCTATGAGTACAAGGTCCGATAGGAATTCAGGGAACTCAGTGAGGAACACTGTATATGGCCCAGGAGGCCTGTAAACAGTAGCTATAAAAAGTGACTGCATAGATTTCATGACTAGAAGCTCAAAAGACAAAAACGTCTTTTTTTTGTTTGTTGTTAAATTGAAATTTGCTATCATAAATGTTAGCAACACCTGGCTCCAGGTCATCTATAACTCTTTGCTAGGTCAAATCAAATCAAATTTTATTTGTCACATACACATGGTTAGCAGATGTTAATGCGAGTGTAGCGAAATGCTTGTGCTTCTAGTTCCGACAATGCAGTAATAACCAACGAGTAATCTAACCTAACAATTCCACAACTACTACCTTATACAGACAAGTGTAAAGGGATAAAGAATATGTACATAAAGATATATGAATGAGTGATGGTACAGAACGGCATAGGCAAGATGCAGTAGATGGTATCGAGTACAGTATATACATATGAGATGAGTAATGTAGGGTATGTAAACATAAAAGTGCATAGTTTAAAGTGGCTAGTGATACATGTATTACATAAAGCTGGCAAGATGCAGTAGATGATATAGAGTACAGTATATACATATTCATTATATTAAGTGGCATTGTTTAAAGTGGCTAGTGATACATTTTTTATCAATTTCCATTATTAAAGTGAGCTGGAGTTGAGTCAGTATGTTGGCAGCAGCCACTCGATATTAGTGGTGGCTGTTTAACAGTCTGATGGCCTTGAGATAGAAGCTGTTTTTCAGTCTCTCGGTCCCTGCTTTGATGCACCTGTACTGACCTCGCCTTCTGGATGATAGTGGGGTGAACAGGCAGTGGATCGGGTGGTTGTTGTCCTTGATGATCTTTATGGCCTTCCTGTGACATCGGGTGGTGTAAGTGTCCTGGAGGGCAGGTAGTTTGCCCCCAGTGATGCGTTGTGCAGACCTCACTACCCTCTGGAGAGCCTTACGGTTGTGGGCGGAGCAGTTGCCGTACCAGGTGGTGATACAGCCCGACAGGATGCTCTCGATTGTGCATCTGTAGAAGTTTGTGAGTGCTTTTGGTGACAAGCCAAATTTCTTCAGACTCCTGAGGTTGAAGAGGCGCTGCTGCGCCTTCTTCACAACGCTGTCTGTGTGGGTGGACCAACTCAGTTTGTCCGTGATGTGTAGGCCGAGGAACTTAAAACTTTCTACCCTCTCCACTACTGTCCCGTCGATGTGGATAGAGGGGTGCTCCCTCTGCTGTTTCCTGAAGTCCACAATCATCTCCTTTGTTTTGTTGACGTTGAGTGTGAGGTTATTTTCCTGACACCACACTCCGAGGGCCCTCACCTCCTCACTGTAGGCCGTCTCGTCATTGTTAGTAATCAAGCCTACCACTGTAGTGTCGTCCGCAAACTTGATGATTGAGTTGGAGGCGTGCATGGCCACGCAGTCGTGGGTGAACAGGGAGTACAGGAGAGGGCTCAGGACGCACCCTTGTGGGGCCCCAGTATTGAGGATCAGTGGGGTGGAGATGTTGTTACCTACCCTCACCACCTGGGGGTGGCCCGTCAGGAAGTCCAGTACCCAGTTGCACAGGGCGGGGTCGAGACCCAGGGTCTCGAGCTTGATGACGAGGGTACTATGGTGTTAAATGCTGAGCTGTAGTCAATGAACAGCATTCTCACATAGGTATTCCTCTTGTCCAGATGGGTTAGGGCAGTGTGCAGTGTGGTTGCGATTGCGTCGTCTGTGGACCTATTGGGGCGGTAAGCAAATTGGAGTGGGTCTAGGGTGTCAGGTAGGGTGGAGGTGATATGGTCCTTGACTAGTCTCTCAGAGCACTTCATGATGACGGAAGTGAGTGCTACGGGACGGTAGTCGTTTAGCTCAGTTACCTTAGCTTTCTTGGGAACAGGAAATGTGGGAACAGCAGACTGGGATAAGGATTGATTGAATATGTCCGTAAACACACCAGCCAGCTGGTCTGCTCATGCTCTGGGGACGCGGCTGGGGATGCCGTCTGGGCCTGCAGCCTTGCGAGGGTTAACACGTTTTAATGTTTTACTCACGTCGGCTGCAGTGAAGGAGAGTCTGCAGTTTTTGGTAGCGGGCCGTGTCAGTGGCACTGTATTGTCCTCAAAGCGAGCAAAGAAGTTATTTAGTCTGTCTGAGAGCAAGACATCCTGGTCCGCGACGGGGCTGGTTTTCTTTTTGTAATCCGTGATTGACTGTAGACCCTGCCCCATACATCTTGTGTCTGAGCCGTTGAATTGCAACTCTACTTTGTCTCTATACTGACGCTTAGCTTGTTTGATTGCCTTGCGGAAGAAACAGCTACACTGTTTGTATTCGGTCAAGTTTCCGGTCACCTTGCCCTGGTTAAAAGCAGTGGTTCGTGCTTTCAGTTTCGCGCAAATGCTGCCATCAATCCACGGTTTCTGGTTTGGGAATGTTTTAATAGTTGCTGTGGGTACGACATCGCCGATGCACTTTCTAATGAACTCGCTCACCGAATCAGCGTATTCGTCAATGTTGTTGTTGGACGCAATGCGGAACAAATCCTTATCCACGTGATCGAAGCAGTCTTGAAGTGTGGAATCAGATTGGTCGGACCAGCGTTGAACAGACCTGAGCGCGGGAGCTTCTTGTTTTAGTTTCTGTCTGAAGGCTGGAAGCAACAAAATGGAGTCGTAGTCAGCTTTTCCGAAAGGAGGGCGGGGGAGGGCCTTCTGCGACGCGGAAGTTAGAATAACAATGATCCAGGGTTTTACCAGCCCTGGTTGCGCAATCGATATGCTGATAGAATTTAGGGAGTCTTGTTTTTAGATTAGCCTTGTTAAAATCCCCAGCTACAATGAATGCAGCCTCAGGATATGTGGTTTCCAGTTTACATAGAGTCAAATAAAGTTTGTTCAGGGCAGTGGATGTGTCTGCTTGGGGGGGAATATATACGGCTGTGATTATAATCGAAGAGAATTCCCTTGGTAGATAATGCGGTCGACATTTGATTGTGAGAAATTCTAAGTCAGGTGAACAGAAGGCCTTGAGTTCCTGTATGTTGTTATGATCACACCACGTCTCGTTAATCATAAGGCATACATATCCCCCCGCCCCTCTTCTTACCAGAAAGATGCTTGTTTCTGTCGGCGCGATGCGTGAAGACACCAGCTGGTCACTAGTGTAACCAGGGGGTGAGGCGTCATTTAACACAGTAAATTCATCAGGCTTAAGCCATGTTTCAGTCATGCCAATCACATCAAGATTATGATCAGTGATAAGTTCATTGACTATAACTGCCTTTGAAGTGAGGGATCTAACATTAAGTAGCCCTATTTTGAGATGTGAGGTATCACAATCTCTTTCAATAATGGCAGGAATGGAGGAGGTCTTTATTCTAGTGAGATTACTAAGGCGAACACCGCAATGTTTAGTTTTGCCCAACCTAGGTCGAGACACAGACACGGTCTCAATGGGGATAGCTGAGCTGACTACACTGACTGTGCTAGTGGCAGACTCCACTAAGCTGGCAGGCTGGCTAACAGCCTGCTGCTTGGCCTGCACACTATTTCATTGTGGAGCTAGAGGAGTTAGAGCCCTGTCTATGTTGGTAGATAAGATGAGTGCACCCCTCCAGCTAGGATGGAGTCCGTCACTCCTTAGCAGGCCAGGCTTGGTCCTGTTTGTGGGTGAGTCCCAGAAAGAGGGCGAATTATCTACAAATTCTATCTTTTGGGAGGGGCAGAAAACAGTTTTCAACCAGCGATTGAGTTGTGAGACTGCTGTAGAGCTCATCACTCCCCCTAACTCGGATGGGGCCAGAGACAATTACTCGATGCCGACACATCTTTCTAGTTGATTTGTTTCATCCTAACATCGTTGGTGCCGACGTGGATAACAATATCTCTATATTTTCTACACTCGCCAGTTTTAGCCTTAGCCAGCACCATCTTCAGATTAGCCTTAACGTAGGTAGCCCTGCCCCCTGGTAAACAGTGTATGATCGCTGGATGATTCATTTTAAGTCTAATACTGCGGGTAATGGAGTCGCCAATGACTAGGGTTTTCAATTTGTCAGAGCTAATGGTGGGAAGCTTCGACGTCTCAGACCCCGTAACGGGAGTAGTAGGGACCAGAGAAGGCTTGGCGTCAGACTTCGACCCGTTGCTTAATGGGGAAAACCGGTTGAAAGTTTCTCTCGGCTGAATGAGCGTCACCGGTTGAGCATTCCTACAGCATTTCCCTCCAGAAGCCATGAGAAAGTTGTCCGGCTGCGGGGACCGTGCGAGGATTTACACTAACGTTACTATCTGTACTTACTGGTGGCACAGACGTTGTTTCATCCTTTCCTACACTGAAATTACCCTTGCCTAACGATTGCGTCTGAAGCTGGGCTTGCAGCACAGCTATCCTCGCCGTAAGCCGATCGTTCTCCTGTATATTATGAGTACAGCGACTGCAATTAGAAGGCATCATGTTAATGTTACTACTTAGCTTCGGCTGTTGGAAGTCCTGACGAACCATGTCCAGATAAAGCGTCCGGAGTGAAAAAGTTGAATGAAAAAAAGTTCAGTGAGGGAAAAACAAAAAATATAAACGGTAATTAAAAAGTAAAAACCGTAAAGTTGTCAGGTAGCAAAGTAAGGTTGGCAACAAAACGCACAGCAACACATAAACAAGTCTGCAAGTTGTGACCGGAAATGACGAAAAATCAAACGTCTACACAACAAAAGAACACCGCAATGGTGACCAAGCTCACAATTCATGTTCTGGGACCGAATGTATAGATCATAGAATTGAAAAGAGAAGTATAGTCTATGATTGCTTTGAGCCCTATTGCGTCACAACCGAAAAACACACATGCCACCTGTTTATTGCACCCACCCTACCCCTCAACACAACTTAATGGCATCACAGTAAAAGGCTGGGATGAGTACACTACCATATGCTATACAAATTACTCTACAGTGATGTTAATAACAAAATGTCTCTCTTGAGAGGCCCTTGTGTATATGTAACGGATGTGAAATGGCTAGCTAGTTAGCGGGTACGCGCTAGTAGCATTTCAATCAGTTACGTCACTTGCTCTGAGACTTTAAGTAGGGTTGCCCCTTGCTCTGCA
The DNA here is from genome assembly GCF_029448725.1 of Salvelinus fontinalis. Taxonomy (NCBI): domain Eukaryota; kingdom Metazoa; phylum Chordata; class Actinopteri; order Salmoniformes; family Salmonidae; genus Salvelinus; species Salvelinus fontinalis. The sequence goes on from NC_074677.1 coordinate 37,318,085, forward strand.
AGGGCCGCAGCTTTTGTGGAGCGATGGGTAACGACGCTTCGTGGGTGTCAGTTGTTGATGTGTGCAGAGGGTCCCTGGTTCGCGCCCGTGTCGGGGCGAGGGGACGACGTAAAGTTATACTGTTACATATAGATGTGGGAGAGGAGATGCTGTGACGACTAGAGAACAGACAGAACGTCTTGACCCTCTATTAATATAGTATATTGAGTTGAGTGCACAAGTCTCACAAATCATAGGAAAAGTGTTATGTGGTTATAAATGAATTACATTTATTGGTCACATACACATATTTTGCAAAAGTTATCATGGGTGTAGCGAAATGCTTATGTTCTTAGCTCCTACGGTACAGTAATACCAGGCTGAATCACATCCGGCTGTGATTGGGAGTCCCATAGGGCGGCACACAATTGGCCCAGTGTCGTCCGGGTTTGGCTGGGGTAGGCCGTCATTGTAAACAAGAATTTGTTCTTAACTGACTTGCCTAGTTAAATAAAGGTAACATTTTTTTTTAAACAATACATACAAATCCCAAAAATAAAAAGAAAGGAATAAAGAAATATAGAAATATTATAATGAGAAATGTCAGAATCTGGAATATAAATATAATGTGCCTTCAGGAAAGTATTCGTACCCCTTGACTTATTCCACATTTTTTGTTACAGCCTGAATTTAAAATGGATTAAATAGATTGTTTCTCACCCATCTACACACAATACCCTATAATGACAAAGTGAAAACATGTTTTTAGAAATGTTAGCAAATTTATTGAAAATGAAATATCTAATTTGCATAAGTATTCACACCATTGAAGCAATACTTTGTAGAAGCACCTGTGGTGGTGATTATATCCGTGTCTTTTTGGATAAGTCTCTAAGACCTTTGCACACCTGAATTGTCATAGATTTTCAAGCTGATTTAAGTCAAAACTGTAGCTAGGCTAGAACTAGAACATTCAATGTCGTCTTGGTAAGCAACTGCAGTGTAGATTTGGCCTTGTGTTTTAGGTTATTATCCTGCTGAAAGGTGAATTTGTGTCTGTTGAAAAGCAGACAAACAGGTTTTCCTCTAGAATTTTGCCTGTGCTTATAGCTGTATTCCGTATATTTTTATCCTAAAAAACTCCCTAGTCCTTACCGATGACAAGCCTACCCATAACATGATGTAGCCACCACTATGCTTGAAAATATGAAGTGGTACTCAGTGATGTGTTGTGTTGGATTTGCCCCAAACATAACGCTTTGTATTCAGGAAAAAAAGTTAATTTCTTTACCACATTTTTTGCAGTGTTACTTAAGTGCCTTGTTGCAAACAGGATGCATGTTTTGGAATATTTTCATTCTGTACAGACATCATTTTCCCTCTGTCATTTAGGTTAGTATTGTGGAGTAACAACAATGTTGTTGATCCATCCTCAGTTATCATATCACAACTATTAAACTCTGTAACTGTTTTAAAATCTCCATTGACCTCATGGTGAAATCCCTTAGCAATTTCCTCCCTCTCTGACAACTGAGTTAGGAAGGATGCCTGTACCTTTTTAGTGACTGGGTGTATTGATACACCATACCAAGCCTAATTAATAACTTCACCATGCTCAAAGGGATATTCAGCATTTATTTTTTAAATGTTCTATCAAAAACCTTCCTTGTCATTGTGGTTGAATCTGTGCTTAAAATACACTATTCAATTGAGGGACCTTACAGATATGCGGATGTGTGGGGTACAGAGATGGGGTAGTCATTCAAAAATCATGTTAACCACAATTATTGAACATGGAATGAGTCCATGCAACTTTGTTAAGCACATATTTACTCCTGAATTTATTTAGGCTTGCCATAACAAAGGATTTGATTAGTTATTGACTGAAGACATTTCAGCTTTTAATTGTTTGTTAATTTCAAAGATTCCGCTTTGACATTATGGGGAATTGTGTGTAGATCAGTGACACAAAATCAACATTTTAAAAACAGGCTGTAAAACAATTTTTTTTTAAATGGTGTGAATACTTTCTGAAGGCACAGTGCATTACAGCCTTCTTCTAAAATGGATTAAATAGTTTCCCCCCCTCATAAATATACACACAATACCCCATAATGACAAAGAAAAAACAGGTTTTTAAAAATCACATTTACATAAGTATTCAATCTCTTTACTCAATACTTTGCTGAAGCACCTTTGGCAGCGATTACAGCCTCGAGTCTTCTTGGGTATGACGCTATAAGCTTGGCACACCTGTATTTGTGGAGTTTCTCCCATTTTTCTCCGCAGATCCTCTCAAGCTCTGTCAGGTTGGATGGGGAGTGTCGCAGCACAGCAATTTTTAAGTCTCTCCAGAGATTTTCGATCGGGTTCAAGTCCAGGCTTTGGCTGGGCCACTCAAGGACATTCAGAGACTTGTCCTGAAGCCACTCCTGCATTGTCTTGGATATGTGCTTAGGGTCATTGTCCTGTTGGAAGGTGAACCTTCGCCTCTGTCTGAGGTCCTGAGCGCTCTGGAACAGGTTTTCATCAAGTCTCAATACTTATGGAAATAAGCTATCTGCTTTTACATTTTTAATATATTTGCAAAAATTCAAAAAATCTGTTTTCACTTTGTCATTATGGAGTATTGTGTGTAGATTGATGAGGATTTTTATTTATTTAATCAATTTTAGAATAAAGCTGTAACGTAACAAAATGTAGAAAAAGGGATGGGGTCTGAATACTTAATCATATCTCTGATGATTATATTTCGGATTCTGAGCCTCAGCCTGAACCTATCCAGGCTGTATCACATCCGGACGTGATTAGGCCGGGATAGGCCATCATTGTAAATAAGAATTTGTTCTTAAAGGATTTGCCTAGTTAATAAATTCATAATAAATTAAATTAATAAAATACACCTCCGAGGCCTTAGCACAAAAAAGACATAACGGTGCGCACTGCCTGTGCCACCAACAAATTAAACTGTGGCACCGTTTGGATTATCAGGATTATAAACACAAAATGTCATCACTGGATAATATACGCCATTTAGCACACACTTTTATTCAAAAGAGAGAGCAGGCCCTACATATAAAGCAGAAAAACAACATCACCAATGCACTCACCAGATTTTGTTGTTTGTAACATGCACATGCTCCAACTGATACCATTGCGTGAAGACAAAATCTGACTAACTGCTGTCGTGTCATATTGACACTTATATTCATTATAATGCCATTATTGCTTTTGTATATGATTTTCACTATTAATCAAGCACACTTGGCGCTTATACTGTAATGATTTTTAGGCTACTGATGTTTTCATAATTTGACCGAACATCTTGCTGACCATAGGTCTTGGTGGTTGGTGTTTCAACACATGCTTTCTGTTTGATAGTTGTAACAAAGGCAATAAAATATATTGAACACTTGAATTTGTGTTGTTTTTACATAATTTACATTAACGTAAACTAATAAAATGCTTTTGTGTTATTTGCTCAAAAAATCATATTCTACTGTTACCTAAGACCTTCATAAACACAACCAAATATTTATTTTTGCTTTAGCAAATATCACATGTATTAATTACACTGTTAGAATTAGCTTGAAGGGGCGGTTTTAGTTAATTTTTTATTTTTTATTGTGCAGTGTACAAATAAGAGGCAACGTGAAAAAAACGTTCCCTCCTATGGAAATCAAATGCCCATCCATTTCAGGTTCATGATAGAAATGAGCGGACCAAGGCGCAGCGTGCGTAGAGTTCCACATATTTATTAAAGTGAACCTTCAAACAATAACAATGATAAAACGAACGTGCAGTACGTAATGCACATTAGCACTAAACGAAACGATATCTTACAATGCAGGTGGGAAAGGGCCACACTAAGTATGATCCCCAATTAGAGGCAACGATCATCAGCTGCCTCCAATTGGGAACCATACTCACACCAACATAGAAATTAAAGACTAGAACACCCCCTAGTCACGCCCTGACCTAAAACACCATAGAGAACCCCGAGGGCTCTCTACGGTCAGGGCGTGACAATCCAGCTGATTCATTCTGCCTCCGGCCCTGCAATCACCCTACATTGTTGATTGTGTGAGTATTATTTGTAACAACGATTGCAAACAATACAGCTGCCAACCTGTCATGTGACATAATGTAACATTTGAATATTGAAACAAGTTAACAAAGCAATTCACATAGAGTTAGGACACTATGGCGATTCCTAACTCACGAGCGCTGTTCGATAAAGCAAAACCAGGTCGCCAGTGTGAAGTTATCCTGATCTGTCAAGTATCTGACATCTGACCAGGTTTGCTGTGCTTTCTAGATCGATGTGAGTGTTGTCGGCATACCAATATTTTACATCAAGGAACCGCTGTTTTTTTACCGGAAAACAGCGGTGCAACCTCAACTGAACACAAACTAGCTACAAGCTAAGCTAACGCAGATCAACTATTCTGTGATTATCTAACAAAATAGTCATTTTGCAACAGCATAACATTATATGAAGATCAAATACGTGTATCCCTTACCTAGCCAGACCTAGCTATCTAGCTGGCCGGCCGGACCTAGATTTCTGATATGCTGGAAGGCCAGCCGAAACTAGGTGTCTGACGTCTATATGCCCAGCCCGCCGGACCTAGCTTTCCAGCATGCCGGCCGGCAGGACCTAGCTATCTGGCCGGACGGCAGGAACTAGCTATCTGGCAGGCCAGATATATTTACATTTACATATTTCCGTTAGGGAACGCCTACTAAACGCCATTTAAAAAAAACTTTTGCAAAGGGTAAAGTCTACAACATGTAGTCCACTATGTAGTAATATTTCTTGAATTTTGAATAAAACCCCAGACTGCTATTCAATCATACAGTAATGAGGTGTAATTTATTCTCATACGTCTGCTGGCTGTTGTGGATTATAGGCCTATACAGGAAATCAAATATATTGTAGGCTACTATTATTATAGCTTTTGTACAGTACAGTCTATCTTACTGGTATCGACATCTGGCCCATATTTGTATGAGTGGTTAAAGGCCTATCCTATTTCTGTAATTATTTCAGTAGGTGTCCATATTTGTCCATGGGTCAGGGGAAGTGGAATGAGGCTGGATGCAATGAGGTATTTGCATACACAAAAATTCACTTCATATGAAATTCAGATGATTGTATTGCTTGAAAGTCGACTTCAATAGGCCTGTTTTTCATATGGGTGTTATACATGTGTAGGCCTGACTATGTGTCACAATACAAAACTCCTCTGAGGTTGAATCATTTTTGTAAAACTGTTCTTTATATTCAATCCATTATAGAAATTGAGCTCTAGATGTTTGTTGAAAAGAATAGGCAATAGGCAATGGCAGTTATCAAATAAACAATCCGGTGTGCCTGTCCCCGAAACAGTGTCGCTTAGGTGACTTTAAAAATTGCATTATTATAGCTTGATAAACTGGAGTAAAATTAAATGGCTACTTATAGTAGCCTAGCTGCCTAGTTTTAGGGTATGTGGGAAATTACATCAATCAGAATTCGGAGGGATATCCTGGCTTTAATTTATAGTCCAGGAATTTATACTGAACAAAAATATAAACGCAACATGTTAAGTGTTGATCCCATGTTCATGATTTGAAATAAAAGATCCCCAAATTTTTCCATACTGTCACGTTCTGACCTTTATTTCCTTTGTTGTGTCTTTATTTAGTATGGTCAGGGCGTGAGTTGGGGTGGGCAGTCTAGTTTTGTATTTCTATGTTTTTCCTATTTCTGTGTTTGGCCTGATATGGTTCTCAATCAGAGGCAGGTGTTTTGTGTTGTCTCTGATTGGGAACCATATTTAGGTAGCCTGTTTTGTGTTGGGTTTTGTGGGTGGTTGTCTTCAGTCTTTGTGTGTCTGCACCAGATAGAACTGTTTCGGTTTTCACGTTTGTTGTTTTGTATTTTTGGAAGTGTTCAGTTTATTGTCTTTTATTAAACATGATGAACACTAATCACGCTGCGCTTTGGTCCTCTCCTTCTTCCACAGACGAAAACCATTACACATACGCACAAAAAGCTTATTTCTCTCAAATTTTGTGCACAAATTTTTATTACATCCCTTCTAGTGAACATTTCTCATTTGCCAAGATAATCCATCCACCTGACCAGGTGTGGCATATCAAGAAGCTTATTAAACAGCACGATAATTACACAGACGCACCTTGTGCCGGGGACAATAAAAGACCACTCTAAAATGTGCAGTTTTGTCACACAACACAATGCCACAGATTTCTCAAGTGTTGAGGAAGCGTTCAATTGGCATGCTGACTGCAGGAATGTCCACCAGAATTGTTGCCAAATAATTGAATGTTCATTTCTCTACCGTATGCCACCTCAAACATCGTTTTAGAGAATTTGGCAGTATGTCCAATCGGCCTCACAACCGACCATGTGTAACCACGCCAGACCAGGACCTCCACATCCGGCTTCTTCACCTTCAGGATTGTCTGAGACCAGCCATCCGGACAGCAGATGAACCTGAGGAGTATTTCTGTGCTCCTGCCCAGTTATCAGTGGGGGGAAAAGTACCCAATTGTCATACTTGAGTAAACGTAAACATGTTATTATAAAATGACTCAAATAAAAGTGAAAGTCACCCTGTAAAATACTACTCGAGTAAAAGTCAAAGTATTTGGTTTTAGATATACTTAAGTATCAAAAGTAAATGTAATTGATAACATGTATTTAAGTATCAAAAGTAAAAGTATAAATCATTTAAAATCCTTTACAATAAACAAACCAGATGGCACCATTTAAAAAAATGTTTTTTAATTGACGGATAGCCAGGGGCACACGACGCCAACACTCAGACATAATTTACAAAGCATTTGTGTTTAGTGAGTTCGCCAGATCAGAGGCAGTAGATGACCAGGGATGTTCTCTTGAGAAGTGTGTGAATTAGACCATTTTCCTGCCCTGCTAAGCATTCAAAATGTAACGAGTACTTTTAGGTGTCGGGGAAAATGTATGGAGTAAAAATAACATTATTTTCTTTAGGAATGTAGTAAAGTAAAAGTTGTCAAAAATAAGTACGTAAGTACTTTACACCACTGCCAGTTATGTGAAATCCATAGATTATTATATCTTTTTTTTTTTTTTTTAACCTTTATTTAATCCGTAATCCATAGATCCATAATTTATTTATTTCAATTGACCGATTTCCTTATATGAACTGTAACTCAGTAAAATCGTTGATATTGTTGCAAGTTGCTCTTATATTTTTGTTCAGTATAGTTAAACTATTTACGTTTAACGGGAGTTTTACAAAGGCATAACGGGTCATGAGAATACAGGCGGAGTCTGCTGAAAACTACTTTTAGTATGTCTTCATTGCGTTGGGTGTGGTTTTTCAGTCACAGTGCTATTAGCAGGAAATCAAGCTCTGGACCACGACTTTGAGGCGAAACACAGAAATAGTAAAATACGAGTAGCCTTCTTTAGGTTGTGGGAAAAGTTTGAAATCAAACATTAACTGAACGTGACTGACGCTATTTCAGATTGCGCACCTTATCTAATGGACAAACGTTTTAGTTGACTCCATTGTTGCCATCATCCAATTCCTGACATCAGTGATTGAAGACCGAGAACTGCAAAAATGCCTAAAACGGTGAGTAATTTTTTTAGTGTTTGGGAACAGTTTATTTCCAACGTTCACATATACATAGACGTTATTTAAAACGCCGCTCTGGTCAAAATGTATTCCGGTCTTGTTAGGTCGAGAAAGATAATTTAGCCCATGATAGAAGGTCAAATGTTTGGATTGACTACACTATATGTCTTCATAAGCATCTATTCGACGCAATAAACTAAATTAGGATACTGAATTTGTCTGACTTTGTATCCTAAAGTAGCCTAGAGCTATGGGTTCCGAAAAAGTTTCGCGCGCATCAAATGAATGAAACGTTTATTGTCTAAATCGCTGTCACCTATATTTTCCCTGCAGCATCTCCAAAACTTGTTTTATTAACGATTTCAATGAATTGATAGCTTACAATGTTTCCCAGAGTTATTTTTTGTTAACCTATGTTTGTGTCAATTCTATTAACCGTTATTTTGTGTCAACCTATGCGCTATCGACAATCCCCCCTTCCTGGAACGTGATTGGCTTCCGAATGAACTTTAAAAGAAGTTGAATGGCGCTTCGTTGTGTTCATATCATCTCTATCCCTGTTCATAAACAATTGTCAGACATTTTTTACGTTATTATTCATATCAATGCGGCCTATTAGTTTGGGTTTTGTTTGCTGTGGGTTTACCGGAGGTTCCCATGGCCCATTCGTAGACGTTGTGTTTGTCTTTGTGGTACCCAGTAGTACAACAGCTAGCCTGACAGATGCACTCTTCAACAGTGAACTCCTATGGTAGTCTGTCCTATAGGATTGCTATTGAATGATGCAGGTCAGGTCACATGCAATCTGCTCTATCAAAATGTAGTCTATACAGAATCTAATAGTACTTAAAGTTTGATCTATGGCAAACCTTTGTTAAGTTTACCAGGCCTGTGTGATTAGGTTTTTCCTACATAGCCGAGCCCAGGGAAATTTAGTTCAATGTAGAATCCACTGAATCAGTTCTATTGATGTTACATTGCATTGCATCTGTAATTGATATCATTTCTACATTATCTTTATCAAGTATTTACATCAAATTAGGAACATTGAATATGCTATTCTGTGTAGCATAGGCCTACTACATGATTCGCAAGACAGAAAAGTAAGACATCAGGATTTAAAAAAAAATCACTGCGATCAAATGCGCCTCAGGTAATGACAGTAAAATAAAGTGCAGTGTTGTGACATTTAGCTTTTAAGACTTTTAACTCATGAGAAGATTATAGTTTTATTTATTTGTTATCTTTGTATTTGTATTAACATGTCATTCATGTGTCCCCCTACCATTAGTGTCTTCTTTTGGCATTGTTACAGTTTCCCAAGGAACTGTAATCTAGTGACTCAAGGTTTCTGAGATTACGTCAGTTCCTTTTTAGCTATTTCCTGGCCTGCAGTCTCTTGACACTGCCACTGAAAGCCTTATTTGGTGTTTCACAGTACAGACTCCCCCTTCTCCGCCCTGCACAACTGCAACTGCATGGTCCTCAGCCATCGTTTCAGCACTTGAGAGTCGTTCTAGTAATTTCAGCAAGCCATGACGCCCACCATCTCAGATTGTTCTGAAATTGCTTCTGTAGTTAGAAACAGATAAGACTGGCATTCCTGCAACATTATTTATTGCATTATTTACCATAACTTTAAGGTAGTTGATTGTCCCCGAATTAGCCCTTTTAACCGTATCAGTCCCGATACCCCAGCAAAACCCAGGCTTTTCATTCATCTGCAGCCCTTATATTTAGCCTCACAATGAAGTGTTTTACCATTTTCTTTCTAGGACAGCCAGGGTTTTTTATTTTTATTTAACCATTATTTAACTAGTCAAGTCAGTTAAGAACAAATTCTTATTTACAATGACGGCCTACCAAAAGGCAAAAGGCCTCCTGCGGGGATGGGGGCTGGGATTAAAAATACAAATAAATTAAATAAAAAATATGGGACAAAACACACATCATGACAAGAGACAACACAACACTACACAACATGGCAGCAGCACAACATGGTAGCAGCACAAAACCGGGTACAAACATTGTAGGGCACAGACAACAGCACAAAGTGCAAGAAGGTAGAGACAACAATACATCACGCAAAGCAGCCACAACTGTCAGTAAGAGTGTCCATGATTGAGTATTTGAATAAAGAGATCGAGATAAGATTGGGTTACTAGTAGAACGCAAAACAATTTGACATAAACAGTTGCAGTCATGGTCTGCCAAAGCAAAAACCTGATAAAAATACATTAATATGAATGCTGTAAGTACAGAAATAGTTTGCTCAGTGGGAAATTAATATCCAACCAGTCAGTGACAACTGTGCAGAGTTTATGACAGCAACTGTGAGCTTATTACAGTATTATGACACTCTGTCCTGAGATTTCCTATGGTGTTCTATGTAGAAGAACCCCTTACCTTGTAATAATTCTTGTGTAGCTTGTGAGCGTCATAGAGCAAACATGTTACACGTGCGTGTTTGTGAGATTATCAGCTTTTCATAGATAGCGTAATAGTTTTTAGCTCAAAGACTCAACAGGCATTTTTGTAAAAAGACCCCGCCCCGGGCTCCTTCGGGATCAGCCATTGTCTCACAAACACCTCTCTATCTCAGCCCCCAATGGATACAGAAGAAAAAGATGAATCCAATTGTACAACCAATAAGTCTGTAGCTCAAACACACAATGTTTAAAAGTGGTTAAAAGTCTTAAATCACGCCCGCACAATAGTGTGATTCATTGAATTAATTTATAGGATTCCCATAATATTTAATAATTATAGTACCCAACATCCGATTTGGATCAAACTTCTTCCTACTATTGAGTAAGACAGGAGGAATACAATAAAATAGCCACCAGTGGACACCCTACACCTATCCCACCCCAACAACCAGTATACAGTATAGTAGGTCTCTATGTCTGACAAGTAGTATGGAGCTGCAGCTTGGAGAATTACTTCTTCATCCTGTGTAATGTATTTCCTTTGAATATGGTGTTGTTGTTTTTTTATCCTGTTAAGAGAGATTAGCCATTGTAAGCCAGCAGCATACCACCCTGCATACCACTGCTGGCTTGCTTCTGAAGCTAAGCAGGGTTGGTCCTGGTCAGTCCCTGGATGGGAGACCAGATGCTGCTGGAAGTGGTGTTGGAGGGCCAGTAGGAGGCACTCTTTCCTCTGGTCTAAAAAATATCCCAATGCCCCAGGGCAGTGATTGGGGACACTGCCCTGTGTAGGGTGCTGTCTTTCGGATGGGACGTTAAACGGGTGTCCTGACTCTCTGAGGTCATTAAAGATCCCATGGCACTTATCGTAAGAGTAGGGGTGTTAACCCCGGTGTCCTGGCTAAATTCCCAATCTGGCCCTCAAACCATCATGGTCACCTAATAATCCCCAGTTTACAATTGGCTCATTCATCCCCCTCCTCTCCCCTGTAACTATTCCCCAGGTCGTTGCTGCAAATGAGAACGTGTTCTCAGTCAACTTACCTGGTAAAATAACGGTAAAATAAAATAAATAAATAAATATATAAAATTCGCATTAGTGTGAAAGTACCAGTTTTTGCCCACTAGGTGCCGCTGTTCCTCCTACCGCTACATCATTTTATCAATGTTGCTGGTCTTTTGTGTTTATTAAATGGAACACAACATTTTCTTTGCGACTTTGGGCAGAAAACAAATAGCTTTTGCTAATGATGAAAATAAATTGTGTAGTCATCCTCACAAGTCAAGCCAGTCCTCCATGAAAACATTTTACTTCCTCCATGAAACCATCACCAGATTCACAGGGAATACATTACATAAGGTGAAGACCAATCCTTCAAGGCTCAGCTCTATACTATTTGTTAGACATAGCGAACTGATACTGTATACTGGTTGTTGTGGTGGGTTTGGCATGTGGTGTGGTGTGTCCGGGGTTGGTCCGGGGTTGGCTTCCTCAAGTCTTATTCATTGTTGAGAATCAGATGTTAGGTGCTATATTTATTTAAGATTACTAAAGAATCCTATAAATTAAAAGGACAATTTGGGTGCAAATAGAGGTGCACTGATATAAAATTTTTGGCCGATATCCGATATTTTCCTTGACAAAAAAACAAATACCGATAACCGATATTTACAATTTTAGTGGCCTTTTAAGCATTCTAGTACAGTTAAATAGTTAACACACACACATGGACACAGCGGTCTAAGGCACTGCATCTCAGTGCAAGAGGCGTCACTACAGTCCCTGGTTTGAATCCAGGCTGTATCACAACCGGCCGTGATTGGGAGTCCCATATTGCGGCGCACAATTTGCCCAGCGTCGTCCGGGCCGTCATTGTAAATAAGAATTTGTTCTTAACTGACTTGCCTAGTTAAATAAAGTTTACACACACACACACACACACACACACACACACACACACACACACACACACACACACACACACACACACACACACACACACACACACACACACACACTGACCAAAAAGTAATTTTGTTGGCATTTACGTATGTCCCCATTACCAGTAAAACATAATCAAAACCTATTTCTTTCACTTATTTGCTGTGCTGTTTCGTTGTTCATTTGTTCAGTTTAGAGGTCGACCGATTATGATTTTTCAACGCCGATACCGATTATTGGAGGGCCAAAAAAAGCCGGTGCCGATTAATCGGGCGATTAATCAAAATAAATAAAAGGTATTTGTAATAATGACAATTACAACAATATTGTATGAACACTTATTTTAACTTAATACATCAATAAAATCAATTTAGCCTCAAATAAAATGAAACATGTTCAATTTGGTTTAAATAATGCAAAAACAAAGTGTTGGAGGAGAAAGTAATAGTGCAATATGTGCCATGTAAAAAAGCTAACGTTTAAGTTCCTTGCTCAGAACATGAGAACATATGAAAGATGGTGGTTCCTTTTAACAGGAGTCTTCAATATTCCCAGGTAAGAAGTTTTAGGTTGTAGTTATTATAGGAATAATAGGACAATTTCTCTCTAAACAATTTGTATTTCATATACCTTTGACTATTGGATGTTCTTATAGGCACTTTAGTATTGCCAGTGTAACAGTATAGCTTCCGTCCCTCTACTCGCCCCTACCTGGGCTCGAACCAGGAACACATCGACAACAGCCACCCTCGAAGCAGCGGTACCCATCGCTCCACAAAAGCCGCGGCCCTTGCAGAGCAAGGGGAACAACTACTCCAAGTCTCAGAGCGAGTGACGTTTGAAACGCTATTAGCGCGCACCCCGCTAACTAGCTAGCCATTTCACATCGGTTACACCAGCCTAATCTCGGGAGTTGATAGGCTTGAAGTTATAAACAGCTCAATGCTTGAAGCACAGCGACGAGCTGCTGGCAAAACGCACGAAAGTGCTGTGTGAATGAATGCTTACGAGCCTGCTGCTGCCTACCATCGCTCAGTCAGACTGCTCTATCAAATCATAGACTTAATTATAACATAATAACACACAGAAATACGAGCCTTAGGTCATTAATATGGTCGAATCCGGAAACTATAATCTCGAAAACAAGACGTTTATTCTTTCAGTGAAATACGGAACCGTTACGTATTTTATCTAACGGGTGGCATCCGTAAGTCTAAATATTCCTGTTACATTGCACAACCTTCAATGTTATGTCATAATTACGTAAAATTCTGGCAAATTAGGCGGCCCAAACTGTTGCATATACCCTGACTCTGCGTGCAATGAACGCAAGAGAAGTGACACAATTTCATCTGGTTAATATTGCCTGCTAACCTGGATTTCTTTGAGCTAAATATGCAGGTTTAAAAATATATACTTATGTGTATTGATTTTAAGAAAGGCATTGATTATGGTTAGGTACACATTGGAATAAGACAGTACTTTTTCGCGAATACGCACCGCATCGATTATATGCAACGCAGGACACGCTAGATAAACCAGTAATATCATCAACCATGTGTAGTTAACTAGTGATTGATTGATTGTTTTTTATAAGATAAGTTTAATGCTAGCTAGCAACTTACCTTGGCTTCTTACTGCATTCGCGTAACAGGCAGTCTCCTCGTGGAGTGCAATGTAATCAGGTGGTTAGAGCGTTGGACTAGTTAACTGTAAGGTTGCAAGATTGAATCCCCGAGCTGACAAGGTAAAAATCTGTCATTCTGCCTCTGAACAAGGCAGTTAACCCACCGTTCCTAGGCCGTCATTGAAAATAAGAATGTGTTCTTAACTGACTTGCCTAGTTAAATAAAGGATAAATAAAGGTGTAAAAAAATAAATACAAATTAGGCCAAATCAGTGTCCAAAAATACAGATTTCCGATTCTTATGAAAACTTGAAATCGGACCTAATTAATCGGCCATTCCGATTAATCGATCGACCTCTAGTTCAGTTGTTTCATTCTCAACCAGGATTTCTATGGAATGCCATTTGGGTCTTTGAATGTCAAAAAATATACACGTCAAATACCACTATTTGACGTGTCAAATAACGCAACATCTGTTTCAGTAGCTATAGTTAGCTAGCTAACTATTTAGCTAGGTGTCATCATCTAAAATAACCCTAGTTTATAAGACAGTTCTTATTTGATTAATGGTGGTCGGACCCATCTATGTGAAGCTTGCCACAATAAGGATTAGACATAATAGTGGACTTCAAAATAAAAGTATGGCATAATTCTACTATTTGTATTCATTTGCATTACTGTCAATGACATACTTTTACTTGGAAGGCAAACCGCAAATTCCACTGTTGTGCCTAATCCTTATTGTGGCTTGCTTCACAACACATAACCTGGTGCATTTACATTTACATTTAAGTCATTTAGCAGAGCGACTTACAAATTGGTGCATTCACCTTATGACATCCAGTGGAACAGCCACTTTACAATAGTGCATCTAAATCTTTTAAGGGGGGGGGGGGGGGGGGGGGTCAGAAGGATTGCTTTATCCTAAACAAGCTAGATGAAGCTAGCTGGCTGCTTATAACGTTAGCTTTGGGCAACAGAGTTAAGTTGCTGAATAGCTATTTATTTTCATGAACTGAAGTTCAACTTCAATAGGCGAACATCAAGTGGGAACCTAGCTAATACTTACAAGGATTCCTAAATCATTGCTAAAAATAATGAAAATGACTGCAGGTTCTACTGGTCATTGTTTTCAGGCTGGTTGTATTGGTGCTAGCTAGGTACCAAGCTAAAGCTAGCTACTCCAGAAGTTGCGGTTGAACAAATTATTCTTTATTACCAACGGGGTATTGTAACACATCGTGGCTGGTGTTTGCTTGTTTGCAGACTTTTTTTGTACAGCTTTGACAGTGCTACAGTATCTTTTTTGACACTCATAGACCCAAACGGTGTTCCGTAGTGTGTATGTCGTGAAGCTAATAGCAGTGACGCCATTACTGTGTAACTCCGGTAGGGCAAGATCTGAAAAATAGCTCACTTGGTAGTGTGTACCGGTGCTCGACCAGTCAGCGAAAGCCAACATCACCCACGACAGAGAACGGTTGATTGTCAAGGGCAATATCTTGGCTTTAATGGGTTTCGCCTTTGAGTTGTCTCGCTGAAATTTTGTTACTCGTTCAAATGACTGCTCGATCCACACAGCAGACATTGTGGGCTAGTTTAGGAATCCTGTGTTACACGTATAGCGCACCATTTTACGTGGCGTCATTACGTCATGTGCCTACGTTATATAGGTATGCACGTCAGCTTTGACATCGGTTTTGCACATCGGGGCGTTAAACTAGACATCGGCCGATACCGATGTTGGCATTTTTAGCTAATATCGGCCGATTCCGATATGTTCACTGATATACCGTGCATCCCTAGGTGCAAATCAATTAGCTTAATTTCTCAGAGATCAAATTATATTTAAATAAAATGCTAATCTTATTTGTCTCTAACTACAGAAACGATTTCAGCACAATCTGAGATGGTTGGTGTCAAGCCTCTTTCTTGTGCTTTTTTGATGTGGAATGACCCTTGATGTTTTTAAGCACTTCTACAGGTCACCCCATGTCAGAAACCAAGTTGACTCCTGTCTTGTTAACAGATTACCCAGATAATGTTATAGTACATATGTTATAATATGCTATTTTACATAAAATAAAACTTCTTATTACATTATAAGACCCTTTCATCAATAAAACGTTACTTGCACTCTGGTTAACTTTCCTTTTGATGTACCTTTAGACTATATAACTCTACACATCACTAAGAAATGTGTTGGTATTCTATGAGGTTACTTTCCTTCAGAAATATGATATTCTAATCAACAGCCATTTCTACTTCTTACCGTCCATGCAGTGAACTACTATATTGGCTTGAGTATAATTGTGTTAGCTGAAAAGTGTTAGTTCTTCACAAACAACAAGAAACAGAAACAAATGAAGTGGAAAGACCAGTGCTATGTAAGAAAGGGATTAAGCAGCTCTGTAAATGCACATAGCAGAGTTGAGATTAACAATTTGTAATAAACTAAGCCACAGGCGGTAGAGTGTGTGAAAGGCAGAAATTATGCAAACCTTTGGGGGCTTTAGCCCGTAAATGGAGAGTAACTGTGTGGCAGGTCTGGCACGTCTCTCCCTGTCTGCAGAAAACCAACCAGTGAGTTGTCGTTTGTTGTTTTTTGTGTTTTTTTGTTGTTGATTTTGTTGTAATTTTGTTTCTAACAAACCTTGTGTTTTACATAGGATCTCACCCTTGGTTAGCATAAAGCACTGCAGTATTACTTAGTAAGTGAACGATAATGATTCTGATAATGACCTTGTCAATATGTGCTGAAGTAGTTGCTTTTAAGATGTTTGAATACACAGGAGATGGCATTATCTGTGATTCATGAACCTGTTTAGAAAAAAGGATAAGTCATAGTACAATGAGTTTAACTGACTTGAATCTAATAGAGACTCACACATTCAACCTGAAAAATATCTACATAATTGAAAATGTAGTGATTCTGTAAAACTGACTTTAGTGGTAGTTTAGAACATGTTTGCTCTATGGAGAAGAGAGGTAATAGTTTGAGGCTAACCTAAATCTCAGAATTTCGTGAAATTAGAGTGAGCTTTTAGCTTCTACTTTGTGAATGGTTAAAATTCACCACAAAACAGATACAAGTATATGTTACCAAGAATCTCACCACATAGTACTGTATAGGGATTATTCATCAGTTCCTGATTTCCACATATTTAGGATTTTTAAAATCCCCTTCAAAGTTTATTTGTTTGTATTTCAATCATCATATCAGTGAAATATTTGGCTTTTTTGGCTTTGCCGAATTAAAAAAGACAGATGTCTCGAGGAGATAGTTAAAGGAGGCATTCCGAAATGTTGGAAATAATATTTTTTCTTTTCTCCCAGTTTATAATACTTTGCTGTCATAAAGTGTGCATACTTTACTGAAATACAGTCTATAGCTAAGGTTTTTTATAGCTTTGTTTTCTGCTCAGTATGAACAAACTCCCTTTACAAGACAGAAAAGGCATTGAATGTTCCGAAGGGCAAAATGGAAACATTAACATGTATCCTTGGTCCTGTTATAATGAGTGATGTTTTGCTGCTGTTCTAATAATAGTGTGTGAGAAGTTTTTTGAACTCTGGCCATGCGAGACCCACCCTTACCGGGCAGAACTGCACATTCTTAGTTCCCTTTTCATGTGAGAGATGAACTATTTTTACCCAGAAAAGTCACTTCTTAACAATGACTGGCAGCCAAGAACCTGTTGGCCTGAACTACACAATGAAATCATGTCTAATCGGTAGGCTATGTCATGTTAAGCAGTCTGTTTGGTTGGCTGGGAAAATAGACAGTATAGTGTAAGATTTAGGTGATTCATCAAATCATTAATGCAAATCCATTTTTAGCATAGTGACAGAGACACAATGTAGGCCTTACATGATCTTGTAGGGCAATTAACAAAGTTCAAAGAATCACTGAAGTTAGATTCAACTCACATTTGTGGTGTGACTCAGTTCATAGTTTATACCATAAAATAAATGGCTATGGTAATAGATAGTTATAGGCCCTAACTTGTTTACAAATATAAGTTGTCACTCATGGAATAGCCTTGTATCTTAATCATGGTGAAATATTTCCCAGTGCTCTGCAAATGCACTTAAAGCTTAATTTCACTGGCAAATGTTATGTTCATGTTGCCAAGACATGGATAGAGGAAATTATGAAATATCATCAGGCTAACCACTCCATAGAAAACTGGGCTCTGACTTTGTCAGAAATACACAGTTGCTTTATTCATCTCTCGCCCTACAAAGTTAGGTAAAATCTTTATGAGAAATGTGTCCCAGATATTGTTAAATCATACATTTAAAAAAAACAAGGAATTCAAATATGCACTGTTGAAGTAGAGTTGTGTTTGTTTGAAAACCAACCATGTCAAGGGTTTGTACTATTCACTTGTAGATGGCTGAATGTGTCTGGGTCCTAGTTAGTTCCTGCTCCTACAGACCTTGGCCCAGTCACAGCTCTACTATACAGCCCTCTTGTCTGTGTGACGCCGCCAGGCCTCATTCCAGCCAAAGCTTTACTCTCTCCAGCTCCCTGCTCTGTCCCACCGACCCGCCGGTGATGATAGGAAGTGGCAGGGTGACAAGTGGCCTGACCAGCGAATCGGGGCCTGCTGACACAGAGGGGAAAGAACGCAGCCCTAATCAGCCACACAACTGGAAAATAAGGCATGCTGTTGTGGCTCAGCTCAGGCGTACTGTCACCCCCCGTCCACTCCACACACACTGAAATACAGGCTGGCTGATTGTGCATTTACCTTTTTGAGAGGAAAGAGAACATGGGGCCTTGTCAATATAGCTGTATTAATCACTCTCACAGCATAGGAAATATGTTTAGGGTACACAGCAGGAGAAAGCTTGTATACCATAAAACATCATAAAACAGACATAAGACTTAAACACTTTTTTTTGCATTCCTTTTATGGTCATACTGGCTATAAGTCTGCTGTGAGTGTTGGGCCATGATGTACAGTGCATTCGGAAAGTATTCAGACCCCTTTACTTTTTCCACATTTTGTTACGTTACAGACTTATTCTAAAGTGGATAGAAAAAAATCCTCGTCAATTTACACACAATAACCCATAATGTCAAAGCAAAAACAGGTTTTTAGACATTTTTGCTAATGTATTACAAATAAAAAACATATCTTATTTACGTAAGTATTTAGACCCTTTGCTATGAGACTCGAAATTGAGCTCCGGTGCATCCTGTTTCCATTGATCATCCTTGAGATGTTTCTACAACTTGATTTGAGTCCACCTGTGGTAAATTCAATTGATTGGTCATGACTTGGAAAGGCACCAACCTGTCTATATAAGGTCCCACAATTGACAGTGCATGTCAGACCAAAAACCAAGCCATGAGGTCGAAGGAATTGTCTGTAGAGCTCCGAGACGATTGTGTCGAGGCACAGATCTTGGGGAAGGGGTATCAATAAATGTCTACTGCATTGAAGGTCCAAGAACACAGTGGCCTCCATCATTCTTAAATGGAGGAAGCTTGGAACAACCAAGACTCTTCCTAGAGCTGGCCGCCCGGCCAAACTGAGCAATCGGGGGAGAAGGGCCTTGGTCAGGGAGGTGACCAAGAAGCTGATGGTCACTCTGACAGAGCTCCAGACTTCCTCTGAGGAGATGAGAACCTTCCAGAATGACAACCATCTCTGCAGCACTCCACCAATCAGGCCTTCATGGTAGAGTGGCCAGACCGAAGCCACTCCTCAGTAAAAAGCACATGACAGCCTGCTTGGAGTTTGCCAAAAGGCACCCAAAGGATTCTCAGACCATGAGAACCAAGAATCAACTCTTTGGCCTGAATGCAAAGCGTCACATCTAGAGAACCTGGCACCATCCCTACGGTGAAGCATGGTGGTGGCAGCATCACGCTGTGGGGATGTTTTTCAGCGGCAGTCACTGGGAGACTAGTCGGAATCGAGGGAAGATCAACGGGGCAAAGTACAGATAGATCCTTGATGAAAACTTGCTCAGGACCTCAGACTGTGGCAAAGGTTCCCCTCCCAACAGGACAATGACCCTAAGCACACATCCAAGACAACGCAGGAGTGGCTTCGGGACAAGTCTCTGAATGTCCTTGAGTGGCCCAGCCAAAGCCTGGATTTGAAACCGATCGAAAATCTCGGTAGAGACCTTAAAATAGCTGTGCTGTGACGCTCCCCATCCAACCTGACATAGCTTGAGAGGATCTGCAGAGAATAATGGGAGGAACTCCAAAAATACAGGTGTGCCAAGTTTGTAGTATCATACCCAAGAAGACGTGAGGCTGTAATTGCTGTCAAAGGTGCTACAAAGGACTGAGTAAAGGGTCTGAATACTTACAGTACCAGTCAAAAGTTTGGACACACCTATTCATTCAAGGGTTTTTCTTTATTCATACTATTTTCTACAATAGAATAATATTGAAGACATCAAAACTATGAAAAAACACAAATGGAATCATTCATTAACCAACACTAGTGTTAAACAAATCAAAATATATTTATTTTTGAGATTCTTCAAAGTAGCCACCCTTTGCCTTGATGACAGCTTTACACACTCTTGGCATTCTCTCAACCAGCTTCACGAGGAATGCTTTTCCAACAGTCTTGAAGGAGTTCCCACATATGCTGAACACTTGTTGGCTGCTTTTCCTTCACTCTGCGGTCCAACTCATCCCAAACCATCTCAATTGAGTTGAGGTTGGGTGATTGTGGAGGCCAGGTGATCTGATGCAGCACTCCATCACTCTCCTTCTTGGTCAAATAGCCCTTACACAGCCTGGAGGTGTGTTTTGGGTCATTGTCCTGTTGAAAAACAAATGATAGTCCCACTATGCGCAAACCAGATGGGATGGTGTATCACTGCAGAATGCTGTTGTAGCCATGCTGGTTAAGTGGGCCTTGAATTTTAAATAAATCACAGACAGTGTTCCCAGTAAAGCACCCCACACCATCAAACCACCTCCTCCATGCTTCACGTGGGAACCACACCACACTACTCTGTGTCTCACAAAGACATGGCGGTTGGAACCAAAAATAAAACATTTGGACCACAGGACAGATTTCCACCAGTATAATGTCCATGGCTCGTGTTTCTTGGTTCAAGCAAGTCTCTTCTTCTTTTTGGTGTTGTTTAGTAGTGGTTTCTTTGCAGCAATTCGACCTTGAAGGCCTGATTCACGCAGCCTCCTCTGAACAGTTAATGTTGAGATGTGTCTGTTACTTGAACTCTGAAGCATTTATTTGGGCTGCAATCTGAGTCTGGTAACTCTAATGAACTTATCCTCTGCAGCAGAAGTACCTCTGGGTCTTCCTTTCTTGTGGCTGTCCTCATGACAGCCAGTTTCATCATAGGGCTTGATGGTTTTTGTGACTGCACTTGAAGAAACGTTCAAAGTTCTTGAAATGTTCCGTATTGACTGACATTCATGTCTTAAAGTAATGATGGACTGTCGTTTCTCTTTGCTTATTTGAGCTGTTCTTGCCTTAATATGGACTTGGTCTTTTACCAAATAGGGCTATCTTCTGTATACCACCCCTACCTTGTCAGAACACAACTGTTTGGCTCTAAAGCATTAAGAAGGAAAGAAATTCCACAAATTAACTTTTAACAAGGCACATCTGTTAATTGAAATGCATTCCAGGTGACTACATCATGAACCTCAGTGTTCCTGAGTGGCGCAGCGGTCTAATGCACTCCATCCCAGTGCAAGAGGCGTCACTACAGTCCCTGGTTGGGATTCCAGGCTGTATCACATCCGGCCGTGATTGGGAGTACAGTAGGGCGGTGCAAAATTGGCCCTGCGTCGTCTGGGTTTGGCCGGGGTAGGCCGTCATTGTAAATAAGAATTTGTTCTTAATTTAACTGACTTGCCTAGATAAATAAAGGTTACAAAAAAGTTGGTGGAGAGAATGCCACGTGTGTATAAAGCTGTCAAGGCAAAGGGTGGCAACTTTGAAAAATCGAAAATATATTTTGATTTATCTAACACTTTTTTGGTTACTACATGATTCCATATGTGTTATTTCATAGTTTTGATGATTTCTGTTTTTTATATATATTTGCACAAAAAAATGACTGGTATTTTGCTTTGCTTTGGGGTGTTGCATCATTATGCGGTATTGTATGTAGATTGATGAGGATTTTTTTTTAAATACATTTTTGTACAAGGCTGTAACGTAACAACATTTTGAAAAAGTCTAAGTTTCTGCATACTTTCCAAATGCACTAGTTGTCTGGACTGAGGTGATGATGGCTAACTCATCAGGTTTTGTATGCCTGCTGTTATATGAATCATTCTTCAATCAATTTGTTCATTTTTTTAAAATTCCAGTTTTGGTATCATGATTAAGATAACCCAGTACTAGTATATGTGTTGAATAACCCAAAGCTAGTATATGCAAGTGTTTTTCTGTACATGACCAGCTACTTTGCTCATTTAAATGAATCTGTAGATAGTCTTTCATCATGTGTTTCAACATTCCAGAGTTAAAAACCAAGTCTTTAAATAGGCTACTATTCCTTATAACACTTGTGTAATTACAAAAATGGTAGAGCTTGCTGTTACAAAAATGTTCGTATTAGAGCAACGTTTTATCATAATCACATATTAGCCTACAGTAAATGTCGAATGAGAGCAGAACCGTGAGATAGAGAGCTATCCTCTTTGCTTGCATGTACGTGTGTGTGGGTGTTAAAAAAATCTAAAAGAGAAATTGTGCTGGTGTAATCACATCAATCAAGTGATCTCTGAGAGGCAGGCAGGCAAGCAGAAATGTGATGAATTACAGGATGCAGTCTCAGTGAGCCGCATGTTGGGTGGCTCGCCCTCGCCTTGCGAGGCCCAGCTACCAGAGGATGTGGTTACTTCCTGTAGTGGAGCAGCTTAGTAGAGAAAGAGCTGGGGGAAAACATGTCCCCTTAGTATGCTACAACCAAAAATGTTTTTCTGCTGCAGCTACTCATTCAGAGAGGTATACTCAGAGGCTCAACTCTTTCATTTGACACAGTGCCAGTATAGTAGCTATATAGAGATTGTTTTTACTTCTGTGTAAAATCTTCTCCCAATAAATTCTGTTCAGTGTTCTGTTATCAAATTTCTGTTAGTGAACAAGGTTTAATGCATCATTAAGAGAAAAGACTGATATATTTTCCCTTTGGTTTCTATGGAGTCAGTGTGCCTCTTTTTCTAATATAAGCTGATAATACCTCCCTCAGTAGGTTTCCTGACATTATTATTATAACATTTTTGGGTGGTTTGAGGCTGATCAATAATTTTTGTCCCCTTGTGCAATCGCCTCTCTCCCATACCTTTGAAACATTGTTATTGTCTGCCCCACCCTCCCCTCTCTAGTGAGTAAGGGAGTGTAAATTAACATGCAAGTAGTATTTAATGGAATAGTATGAACATGCAAAAAGTATCTCGAATTAATACAAAAATGTTTCACGCTGCTTTGATAAAAGTTGTAGTTGAATATCAGCCTAAATCGTTGTATCAAATCAAATCAATTTATAAAGCCCTTCTTACATCAGCTGATATCTCAAAGTGCTGTACAGAAACCCAGCCTAAAACCCCAAACAGCAAGCAATGCAGGTGTAGAAGCACCGTGGCTAGGAAAAACTCCCTAGAAAGGCCAGAACCTAGGAAGAAACCTAGAGAGGAACCAGGCTATGAGGGGTGGCCAGTCCTCTTCTGGCTGTGCCGGGTGGAGATTATAACAGAACATGGCCAAGATGTTCAAATGTTCATAGATTACCATCCGACGATACACCCGGACAGTGCCAAACAGGCAGGATATAACCCCACCCACTTTGCCAAAGCACAGTCCCCACACCACTAGGGGGATATCTGTATTATGGTTGTATTATGGCTTTTGTTTACCGCCGTCGAAGTAGTATTTGGAACCTAACTGATGTACTATGATGCATTAGCTGCCTGCTCATTAATCTGTTCCACTGTGATATTTTGGTCACCATTTATTCTGAAACTATGTGTATCCACCCTGCTATAACTCAAAATCTTTCAAGAGATGTTATAAGTTACTCTGACAAAATGTGTAATCAAAAATAGTTTTTGCGAAGTTAGTGTGCTTATTTTCCTGGCCCTGTATTGTCATGTAGGTTCACTCCTGACCTGCTGTGAAAACCCTAATGCCTGGGGTCATAGGCAGATGATGGTTCATTCTAATGCCTATA
This sequence comes from Salvelinus fontinalis, assembly GCF_029448725.1. Lineage (NCBI taxonomy): Eukaryota > Metazoa > Chordata > Actinopteri > Salmoniformes > Salmonidae > Salvelinus > Salvelinus fontinalis. Next base: position 37,341,887 of record NC_074677.1, read on the forward strand.
AGGCCTATTCCCCATTGATCAATCAAAACATTACTTTTGTAGTTGCATAAATCACTGTAAGGAACTCTATAACAGTCTTTCTCAATCGGAGGCATCAAATTTCTAAGCACATTTGTTGTAAATCAGTTATACCATCACATGTAAAAAGTAATATTTATTTTGACCGAATTCATTGGTTGTCACTCATAGCGTACTAACTCTATTATTTTGGTTTCCTCAACAGATTAGTGTGCGAGTTACCACCATGGATGCAGAGTTGGAGTTTGCCATCCAGGCCAACACAACGGGAAAGCAACTCTTCGATCAGGTAAGAACATTGCTTGCTCTACTGAAACAAGGCAAATTACATGTTATTGCTGTGCTTTCATTCATTGCCAATCAGTGTAAATTGCAAGCAGGGGAATGGAAGCCCAGTTGTGGGACTGGAGTGGAGGGTCTATTTTAAGAGGAACTCTCACCCTCTCACTGTTCCTTTCATTGAGTCAAGCTGTGCTCTATGGCGTAGGCTCTAGTCTCTCTTCAGTTGCAGACAGAATGTTAGTCATAGAATCCACTGGCAGCACAAAGGAACTCCATTTCCAAGACAATAAAGGCACGCTTTGTCCTGTTAACTTTTCATTTGCACTTGCTTTCCAAGTGGGCAGAGTAATTTCCCCTGGTGAACATGTGCTCTCTCATTGAAATTACACCATTAGAAATACACTACATGACCAAAAGTATGTGGACACCTGCTCGTCGAACATCTCATTCCAAAATCATGGGCATTAATATGGTCCCCTATTTTATTTATTTGTATTTTTTATTTAACCTTTAACTTGGCAAGTCAGTTAAGAAAAAATTCTTATTTTACAATACAGTACACCCTTTGCAGCTATAACAGCCTCCACTCTTTTGGGAAGGCTTTCCACTAGATACAGGAACATTGCTGCAGGGACTTGCTTCCATTCAGCCACGAGAATTAGTGTCACACCTAGGGTTGTACATTTTGGGGAATATTCAGAGGTGGAAACTTTCCGTGGGAATTAACGGGAATATATGGGAAGTAACTGGAATATATGGGAATTAACAGAAATAAATGCAAATGAATATCAGTACCATTTAAATGTAGATGTTTTTTGCATTGGATATATTTATCATATCATATAGAGACAGAAACATAAACCTTTTACCTTATCATAAGTAGACATAATTGCAAATGATGAAATCCTTCCAATAGAAATAATTAAAAAAACATTTTAGTTACGAATTAAACTTTAATTAAGTGAGTTGACTCTTCACATGGGATGATTTCACTGAACAACAAAATAAAGAGAATATTGAATGATCCTCAATGATCCATTGTATCTCCCAAAAACGTTTTCAACATACATCTGTAAAATGATAGTCTAGAAACTAAAGCTTTGGTTGTCTTCCTCTCATGTCTTCTCCCTGGACCTCCTCAATGTCCACCTCTTGAACATCAGACTCTGAGGCCTCATGTTCACTGTCACTTTCCAACCCTGTTGAGGATCGCTCGTTGTCCGGCTCAAAAAGCCTCAAATTCGCCCGGATGGCCACCAATTTTTCAGCCCTTGTATTGGTCAGCTTGTTGTGTGCTTTGGGGTGTGTGTGTTCCCAAACAAGGACCAGTTGTGCTCTGAGGTGGCTGATGTTGGTGGGATTTGGAGGATGAATGTAGGCAACAGGGGAAAGAGCCTCAGATCCACAAAGTCCCTTCCACCAGGTGGCTGATGAGATATGTTGGCACGACTGCCATATTGCATCTCCATCACAAAGCCCTTGCTTGGAAGTGTACTTCTCCAGAATGCCAAGAACCGTGCCCTCATCCAGGTCAAGGTGGCGAGACACAGTAGTGATGACACCATAGGCCTTGTTGATTTCTGCACCAGACAGGATGCTCTTGCCAGCATACTTGGGGTCCAACATGTATGCTCCGGCGTGTATGGGCTTCAGGCAGAAGTCTTCACGCTTTTTGATGTATTTCAGAACTGCAGTTTCCTCTGCTTGGAGCAACAGTGGGCAGGGCACTACGGATTTCTTCTCTTACATCTGCAAGCAGATTCTGAACACCAGACAGGATGGCATTGTCTCCCTCAATCCATGCAATGGCTACTGCTATATGTTTCAGGAGTTTCAGGCTGCTTACCACTCTCTCCCAAAATACATAATCCAGGAAGATCCTCTTGATGGGGCTGTCCATATTGGCAGACTGTGATATGGCCATTTCTTGGAGAGACTCCTTCCCCTCCAGGAGACTGTCAAACATGATGACAACACCACCCCAATGGGTGTTGCTGGGCAGCTTCAATGTGGTGCTCTTATTCTTCTCACTTTGCTTGGTGAGTTAGATTGCTGCTATAACTTGATGACCCTTCACATACCTAACCATTTCCTTGGCTCTCTTGTAGAGTATATCCATTGTTTCAGTTTTCAGGGGCAGAGTCAATGCATGAGCAGCACAGCCAATGGGTGTGATGTGAGGGTAGGACTCCTCCACTTTAGACCAAGCAGCCTTCATGTTCGCATCGTTGTCTGTCACCAGTTAAAATACCTTCTGTGGTCCATGGTCATTGATGACTGCCTTCAGCTCATCTGCAATGTAGAGACTAGAGGTCGACCGATTATGATTTTTCAACGCCGATACCGATACCGATTATTGGAGGACCAAAAAAAGCCGATGCCGATTAATCGGCCAATTGTTTATTTATTTATTTGTAATAATGACAATTACAACAATACTGAATGAACACTTATTTTAACTTAATATAATACATCAATAAAATCAATTTAGCCTCAAATAAATAATGAAACATGTTCAATTTGGTTTAAGTAATGCAAAAACAAAGTGTTGGAGAAGAAAGTAAAACTGCAATATGTGCCATGTAAGAAAGCTAACGTTTAAGTTCCTTGCTCAGAACATGAGAACATATGAAAGCTGGTGGTTCCTTTTAACATGAGTCTTCAATATTCCCAGGTAAGAAGTTTTAGGTTGTAGTTATTATAGGAATTATAGGACTATTTCTCTCTATACGATTTGTATTTCATATACCTTTGACTATTGGATGTTCTTATAGGCACTTTAGTATTGCCAGTGTAACAGTATAGCTTCCATCCCTCTCCTCGTCCCTACCTGGGCTCGAACCAGGAACACATCGACAACAGCCACCCTCGAAGCAGCGTTACCCATGCAGAGCAAGGGGAACAACTACTCCAAGTCTCAGAGCGAGTGACGTTTGAAACGCTATTAGCGCGCACCCCGCTAACTAGCTAGCCATTTCACATCGGTTACACCAGCCTAATCTTGGGAGTTGATAGGCTTGAAGTCATAAACAGCGCAATGCTTGAAGCATAGCGACGAGCTGCTGGAAAAACGCACAAAAGTGCTGTTTGAATGAATGCTTACGAGCATGCTGGTGCCTACCATCGCTCAGTCAGACTGCTTGTCACGATCGTGTGGAGGATTGACGGACCAAAACGCAGCTTTAGGAAAATAAGCCATCTCCTTTTTATTAACGAAGAAGGCAAACGAAACAAAAAACACTTAAACACTAAACAAAACAAGAAAACGATCGTGAAGCTAAACAACGATGTGCACACACACTGGCTACAAACGTATCACATAGACAACTACTCACAACAAATGAAAGCCTATGGCTACCCTAAATAAGGCTCCCAATCAGAGACAACCGAAATCAGCTGTCTCTAATTGGGAACTCATTCAGGTAACCATAGACTCTCCTAGATAACTAAACATACATAGACAACGCTAGACACATGAACTCAACACAAACCCATATACTACACCCAACAACCCCTTTACCATAGAAACACCCAAAACCAACAAAACACAAACATTCCCCATGTCACACCCTGACCTAACTAAAATAATAAAGAAAACAAAGAATACTAAGGCCAGGGCGTGACATAACCCCCCCCTTAAGGTGCGAACTCCGGGCGCACCATTAACCAGTCTAGGGGAGGGTCTGGGTGGGCTTCCATCCACGGTGGCGGCTCCGGCTCTGGTCGTGGTCCCCACGTCACCACAGTCCCTAACCGCCTCCTTAGCTTCCTCCAAATGACCCCCCTCCACATTAACCCCACTGCATTAAGGGGCAGCTCCGGACTAAGGGGCAGCTCCGGACTAAGGGGCAGTACCAGGGTAAGGGGCAGTACCAGGGTCAGGGGCAGCTCCGAACTAAGGGGCAGTACCAGGGTAAGGGGCAGTACCAGGGTAAGGGGCAGCACCAGGATAAGGGGCAGCACCAGGATAAGGGGCAGCACCAGGATAAGGGGCAGCTCCGGACTGAGGAACGGCAGCTCCGGACTGAGGAACGGCAGCTCCGGACTGAGGAACGGCAGCTCCGGACTGAGGAACGGCAGCTCCGGACTGAGGGACGGCCCATGGCTGGCTGACGGATCTGGCTGCTCATGGCTGGCTGACGGATCTGGCTGCTCATGGCTAGCTGACGGATCTGGCTGCTCATGGCTAGCTGACGGCTCTGGCTGCTCATGGCTAGCTGACGGATCTGGCTGCTCATGGCTAGCTGACGGATCTGGCTGCTCATGGCTGACTGACGGATCTGGCTGCTCATGGCTGACTGACGGATCTGGCTGCTCATGGCTAGCTGACGGATCTGGCTGCTCATGGCTAGCTGACGGATCTGGCTGCTCATGGCTAGCTGACGGCTCTGGCTGCTCATGGCTAGCTGACGGCTCTGGCTGCTCATGGCTAGCTGACGGCTCTGGCTGCTCATGGCTAGCTGACGGCTCTGGCTGCTCATGGCTAGCTGACGGATCTGGCTGCTCATGGCTAGCTGACGGATCTGGCTGCTCATGGCTAGCTGACGGATCTGGCTGCTCATGGCTGACTGACGGATCTGGCTGCTCATGGCTGGCTGACGGATCTGGCTGCTCATGGCTGGCTGACGGATCTGGCTGCTCATGGCTGGCTGACGGATCTGGCTGCTCATGGCTGGCTGACGGATCTGGCTGCTCATGGCTGGCTGACGGATCTGGCTGCTCATGGCTGGCTGACGGATCTGGCTGCTCATGGCTGGCTGACGGATCTGGCTGCTCATGGCTGGCTGACGGATCTGGCTGCTCATGGCTGGCTGACGGATCTGGCTGCTCATGGCTGGCTGACGGATCTGGCTGCTCATGGCTGGCTGACGGATCTGGCTGCTCATGGCTGGCTGACGGATCTGGCTGCTCATGGCTAGCTGACGGATCTGGCTGCTCATGGCTAGCTGACGGATCTGGCTGCTCATGGCTAGCTGACTGCTCTGGCAGATCCTGTCTGGTTGGCGGCTCTGGCAGATCCTGTCTGGTTGGCGGCTCTGGCAGATCCTGTCTGGTTGGCGGCTCTGGCAGATCCTGTCTGGTTGGCGGCTCTGGCAGATCCTGTCTGGCGGGCGGCTCTAGCGGCTCCTGTCTGGCGGGCGGCTCTAGCGGCTCCTGTCTGGCGGGCGGCTCTAGCGGCTCCTGTCTGGCGGGCGGCTCTAGCGGCTCCTGTCTGGCGGGCGGCTCTGTAGGCTCATGGCAGACGGGCTGCTTTGCAGGCTCATGGCAGACGGGCGGCTTTGCAGGCTCATGGCAGACGGATGGCTCAGACGGCGCTGGGGAGACGGATGGCTCAGATGGCGCTGGGGAGACGGATGGCTCAGATGGCGCTGGGGAGACGGATGGCTCAGATGGCGCTGGGGAGACGGGCAGTTCAGGCATCGCTGTGCAGACGGCAGACTCCTGCCGGCTGAGGCGCACTGTAGGCCTGGTGCGTGGTGCCGGGACTGGTGGCACCGGGCTGGGGACACGCATCTCAGGGCTAGTGCGGGGAGCAGCAACAGGACGCACAGGACTCTGGGGACACACAGGAGGCTTGGTGCGTGGTTTAGGCACTGGTGGTAAAGGGCTGGAGACACGCACCATATAGCTAGTGCGTGGAGGAGGCACTGGTGGTACTGGGTTGGGGCGGGGAGGTGGCGCCGGAAATACCGGACCGTGCAGGCGTACTGGCTCCCTTGAGCGCCGAGCCTGCCCAACCTTACCTGGTTGTATGCTCCCCGTCGCCTGACCAGTGCGGGGAGGTGGAATAACCCGCACCGGCCTATGTAGGCGAACCGGGGACACCATGCGTAAGGCTGGTGCCATGTACGCCGGCCCGAGGAGACGCACTGGTGACCAGATGCGTTGGGCCGGTTTTATGACATACGGCTCAACGCTCAGTCTAGCCCGGCCGATACGTGGAGCTGAAATGTACCGAACCGGGCTATGCACGCGTACAGGAGACACCGTGCGCTCTACTGCGTAACACGGTGTCTGCCCGTACTCTCGCTCTCCACGGTAAGTACAGGGAGTAGGCGCAGGTTTCCTACCTGACTTCGCCACACTCCCTTTAAGGCCCCCCCCAAGAAATTTTTGGGTTGTACTCACGGGCTTCCAGCCTTGTCTCCGTGCTGCCTCCTCATATCGCCTCCTCTCGGCTTTAGCTGCCTCCAGCTCTTCACGAGGAAGGCGATATTCTCCCGGTTGTGCCCACGGCCCATTACCATCCAGTATCTCCTCCCATGTCCACGAATCCTGTGTAGGTGGGTCCTGTTTCCGCTTTCCATGCCGCTTGGTCCTGTAATGGTGAGTAGTTCTGTCACGATCGTGTGGAGGATTGACGGACCAAAACGCAGCTTTAGGAAAATAAGCCATCTCCTTTTTATTAACGAAGAAGGCAAACGAAACAAAAAACACTTAAACACTAAACAAAACAAGAAAACGATCGTGAAGCTAAACAACGATGTGCACACACTGGCTACAAACGTATCACATAGACAACTACTCACAACAAATGAAAGCCTATGGCTACCCTAAATAAGGCTCCCAATCAGAGACAACCGAAATCAGCTGTCTCTAATTGGGAACTCATTCAGGTAACCATAGACTCTCCTAGATAACTAAACATACATAGACAACGCTAGACACATGAACTCAACACAAACCCATATACTACACCCAACAACCCCTTTACCATAGAAACACCCAAAACCAACAAAACACAAACATTCCCCATGTCACACCCTGACCTAACTAAAATAATAAAGAAAACAAAGAATACTAAGGCCAGGGCGTGACACTGCTCTATCAAATCATAGACCTAATTATAACATAATAACACACAGAAATACGAGCCTTAGGTCATTAATATGGTCGAATCCAGAAACTATAATCTCGAAAAAACAAAACGTTTATTTCAGTGAAATACGGAACCGTTACGTATTTTATCTAACCGGTGGCATCCATAAGTTTAAATATTCCTGTTACATGGCACAACCTTCAATGTTATGTCATAATTACATAAAATTCTGGCAAATTAGTTCGCAATGAGCCAGGCGGCCCAAACTGTTGCATATACTCTGACTCTGCGTGCAATGAACGCAAGAAGTGACACAATTTCACCTGGTTAATATTGCCTGCTAACCTGGATTTATTTTAGCTAAATATGCAGGTTTAAAAACATACACCTATGTGTATTGATTTTAAGAAAGGCATTGATGTTTATGGTTAGGTACACGTTGGAGCAACGACAGTCCTTTTTCGCGAATGCGCACTGCATCGATTATATGCAACACAGGACACGCTAGATAAACTAGTAATATCATCAAACATGTGTAGTTATAACTAGTGATTATGATTGATTGATTGTTTTTTATAAGATAAGTTTAATGCTAGCTAGCAACTTACCTTGGCTTCTTACTGCATTCGCGTAACAGGCAGGCTCCTCGTGAGGCAGGTGGTTAGAGCGTTGGACTAGTTAACCGTAAGGTTGCAAGATTGAATCCCTGAGCTGACAAGGTAAACATCTGTCGTTCTACCTCTGAACAAGGCAGTTAACCCACCGTTCCTAGGCCGTCGTTGAAAATAAGAATGTGTTCTTAACTGACTTGCCTAGTTAAATAAAGATGTAAAATTTTTTTTTAAAGAAAATCGGAGTCCAAAATTACCGATTTCCGATTGTTATGAAAACTTGAAATCGGCCATTCCGATTAATCGGTCGACCTCTAGTAGAGACCGGTGTGCCTGTTGTCCCTTGTGTCTGTTCTCTTGTAGAATACTGGTTGAGGGGTGGAGATGATGTAATTAATTATTCATTGCCCACGAACATAGTGAGTGTTGCAACTGAGGACAGATGATTTTTACGTGCTTCAGCACTCAGTGGTCCCGTTCTGTGAGCTTGTATGGCCTACCACTTTGCAGCTGAGCCATTGTTTCTCCTAGACTTTTCCACTTTACAATAACAGCACTTACAGTTGACCAGGGCAGAAATTTGACGAACTGACCAGTTGGAAAGGTGGCATCCTATGATGGTGCCACGTTGAAAGTCACTAGGCTCTTCAGTAAGGCCATTCTTCTGCCAATGGTTGTATATGGAGATTGCATGGCTTTGTGCTCAATTTTATAAACCTTCCAGCAACGGATGTGGCTGAAATAGCCAAATCCAATAATTTGAAGGGGTGTCCACATACTTTAGTATATATATATTGTACATCGTGATTTTAAACTGCCTTGACTGAGGTTTGGTGATGGTGTGATGTGCAGGCGTGATGTGCAGGCAGTGGTGGTGTGTATAAACATTGTCTTCTTAATGGGAAACACCCCGACCAGGCTGTTGACACAGCCAATGTAAACACAGCAGATGTTTCTTGAAGGCATTCAGTTGTACAACTGACTAGGTATCCCCCTTTCCCTTTCCTTTCTCCAAGGAATTTAATGCATGAGTGGTTATCAGTCCCTAACCGTCTCAAACTTTTCTGCAATGCCTGTTTGTGTGAGGAGAGGAGAGGTTTTGGTCCCACCAGTTTTACAGTGGCTCTCTCAGACAGAAATATGTCATGGCTGTATGGCAGGCCAGCCTGGCCTCAGAGAATGTCTGTATTGTTTTAGCAAAAGTGCCAGACTCTTGAATCACCCCCAAGGCATCCATCACCAATGTTATTATGGCTGTTGTGTCATCCCTATTTCACTTCATGCTTATAATCACATAGATTTTTTGTTTCTCTTACATTTATTATGATAGATGTTTATATGAAGTGTGGACTTTGCTGTCCTGACATATCTATGTCAAGGCGGCCCACAGACCCCTCCCTGTAAGTGGCAGTTGGTGTAGTGGGCAATCTGGGCAGAGGACTAGATGACTCCCTCCACAGCCATTAGATAAGAGTTTCCACTGTATTTTTACTCGGTCTATCAGACAGTGAGCTGTAGTGGGCAGAAATTTTTATTTTACCTTTATTTAACTAGGCAAGTCAGTTAAGAACAAATTCTTATTTTCAATGACGGCCTAGGAACAGTGGGTTAACTGCCTGTTCAGGTGCAGAACGACAGATTTGTACCTTGTCAGCTCGGGGATTTGAACTTGCAACCTTTCGGTTACTAGTCCAACGCTCTAACCACTAGGCTACCCTGCCGCCCCAAATGCTGGAGCACAAAGTTTAACGTGTGACTCAATTCTTATTTCAATCTAGTTTTGATAATACATACAATGGGTGCCTTTCACTAGTTAGCCTAATAGATCCAAATCTTCTGTTTGTTTGTGTGTGAGTGTGAGAGAGAGATGATCTACTGATATAACAAAAAAAGAGTACCAATGTTTAGGGTAGAACATGAGGAGTTAAGTTATGTTGAGCTTAAACTGTTGTTCACCACGTAGGTCCAAGCAATTACTCCTAGGAAATGGCTGGCAACTGCATTATCCCTCAGGCCAGCATTTATTCATTTATATCCAATTTTGTGAATGAGTTCAGTGTGTTTAAAAATTCAAGCAGTTAGCTTACTATTTTAGCATTGTCGATAGGTTTAGCTTTGAAATGGGTATTTGATTCTGTATTTTTTTTAATCTGAAAATGAAATCAAGCACGTTATTCATTTTAAAGATAAAGATTCCTCTCCTTGTTCAGGCGGTGCTCGGCGGTCGGCGTCGCCGGCCTACTAGCCATCACCGATCCATTTTTCTTTTTCCGTTTGTTTTGTCTTTGGTTCATTCACACCTGGTTTTCATTTACTTTAATTTCTGTGTGTATATTTACTCCTGTTTCCCGCTTAGGTTTGTGCAGGATTATTTTCATGTTGCTCGTTGAGGTTTTCCTCAGTTTATTCACGTGTGCACAGTGTTGTAGGAAAGTAAGGAGCATTGTTTTTTCTCCTTCCGTGAGTGACTGTGTGTTCCTATGTCTTGGCTGTTTATTGGTATTGTACCTGACCCAATTTGGACTTGCCTATTGAAGACGCTACTTTGACATCTCTGCTCTCCTGCGCTTGACTACCTTATCTGTAGCGACTTTGTACTGAGGTAGCAAAGTTGAATATCTAAGTACTAAGCTAAGATGTTTCTGTATTTATTTCCTCAGTATAATTTGATATAACTGTATAGAAAGACTAAACTTGAGAGGATTAAATCTTCAGATTCTTTTAAATTAATGACTGAACCATCATGCACCATTACCTAAGTTAAAACCTGACCTGAAACAAGAATGTCATGTAACACTGTTTTCACAAACAATTTAACACAGTTAACCCCTGTTAAGAGTTGGGTTACATTTAAAAAAAATTGTGTGCCCTAAGGTTGTGAAGACAATCGGACTGCGGGAGGTGTGGTTCTTTGGTCTGCAGTACCAGGATACAAAGGGTTTCTCGACATGGCTCAAGCTCAATAAGAAGGTGAGCGCCTCCATTTAAACAAGGATATAGTGAACAAGGATTCCGTGCCACCTTAAGTAAAAGAGAAACTGCTCCTGGCGCCTCTACTCATCTTTGACCCCTGGCCCTAGGTGACAGCCCAGGATGTAAGGAAGGAGAGCCCACTGCTGTTCAAGTTCCGGGCCAAGTTCTTCCCTGAGGATGTGTCAGAGGAGCTGATCCAGGAGGCCACCCAGAGGCTGTTCTTCCTGCAAGTAAAGGAAGGGATCCTCAACGATGACATCTACTGCCCCCCGGAGACGGCTGTGCTGCTGGCCTCCTACGCCGTGCAGGCCAAGTACGCCGATTACAACAAGGAGATTCACTTGCCAGGATACCTGTCCAGTGAAAAACTGCTGCCTCAGAGGTGAGGCCTCCATCATCTCTAGAGTCTACATAACACCTTTTAATTGCACCTTCGTACTCTCTCATGTTTTTATGGTGTCATATAATTTTGTCTTTGTGTTTTTAGGGTCTTGGACCAACACAAGCTCAACAAGGAGCAGTGGGAGGAGAGAATCCAGGTGTGGCATGAGGAGCACAAGGGCATGCTCAGGTACTGAATCACACACACACATTACTTACTCACCCCTCCTAGCTCTGTTGTCCCTGGCCTGAGAAACATCTCTATTGGTTTCAATTGAAAGTTGAGTATCTCTGCACAGTAGGACATACCACATCATGGTGAAAATTGCTTAAGCTTCTGTCATAGAGTGAATAGATTTGCACTCTGAGAGCTTGATGATGTGAAAGCATGTGCTGTGATGTTTTGAAGCATCCTGACCATCAACTCCTATTAACAACTATGGCAGCTACCTAGCTGGAAGTCTTCAAATAACTTAACTGCTTGTGTTCCTTCTGTGCTTACTTTGGTGCATTTTTTAGATGTAAGTGGCGTATTTTCAAAACTCTTGAAGGCCCAGTGCAGTCAATAACGTGATATTCCTGTGTTATATGTACAGTATATTTCCACACTATGAGGTTGTGAAATTGTGAAAATAATGATAATGCCCTTTTAGTGTAAGAGCTGTTTGAAAAGACCGGCTGAAATTTCAGCCTGTTTTGGTGGGATGGAGTTTTGGCCTGCCTGGTGACATCACCAGGTGGTAAATTAGTTAATAGACCAATAAGAAAGAGTGTTCCAAATCTCTTTGCCAATAACAGCTAGATTTCAGTTTTTCCCTCCCCACTTAGACCACTCCCAGATTTTGTAAATTATTTTTACCATTTGAATTTAAATCAATCACAGTAATGTACTTAATTGTTACCCGGAAAGGATTTGATATTGAGATAAAAACGTCTGCATTGGACCTTTAAAAACTGGAAACTAGTGATGGGAAACCAAGGCTTTCTAAACCCTTTTGGGGCTTTCACCAAATTGTGGTGCCTTTTTTTTTATTACACTGATCTTTTAACACATTATTGACATCTGCTGAACAGGAATAAATTAGCGTTTTTTAAATGTTCATATAGACCTGTTTTCCCATTGCATCTATCAAAACTTTGTGGCGCAATGGATGGGTGTGAGTGTTGGTAAACTAAATTTTGTTAGAGTATGGGGTTTGCATCCCACATTCTACTTCCCCTATTTGCCTCCAGGTACGCTATGTTTTCTAAAACTCTGCATCCGTGGTATTATTTAGGATGCTGAAGACAAAAGATGATCATAGGCTACACTAAATAAAACAAATTATTTGAACAACAGTGGGAAGATGGGTTCACAGTAAATTATTTTTTAACTATAGCCAAGATTCAATCTTGTGCCTATGCTGGTGTCTTATCCCAAATCTCCCTACCTGCTGAGCTACCGTTTAGGTGCTAGAAACTGAAAAACATCTAAGTAAATTGGTAAATAAGGTGTCCAGTAGAGGTTGGTGTTTGAAAGCAACTTTGTATCAAAGAAAGCACCACGGCGAAATCAGTGGGATCTCGCATTTTGCAACAACAGTTTCGAAAAAGCATGTGATCAACCGAAGCTTCAGACGCCATTGATCATGTGGTAATGTTACTTTGAAATGATCCGTCAATGGTATATGCTTCGAAACTAGTAATAAATCAGTAGTGTGACGTTCGAAGCTTCAAACGTCATCATCACGTGGCATTGTTACTTTGATACAAGCATCGTTACATTGTGTCCAATCAGTAGTGCTTTGAAAACTGCATCGGAGCGTCGGACCTCTGGTATCAATCGTCCAATCACTACTCTAAACTGATAACACTTGTAATGCCCCCTATGTTATGTTCAGAACATTTGATTGTGTATTCATTGGAGTTTAACACATCTTTCACCCCTGAGTCATTCATGCAAAATCTAGGTTTTTCGTGAATCTTTTGTGAAATATCATGAGAGCATTTTACCGTAACTTGACATGCACATTTATTTGTTTGCAAACCACAATTTGTTTCATTTTAATCCAATGGCATGTTGTGAGCATGTTGAGAAATACATTTTTATTATCCTACTAGGGATATTGTTAAGTAGTTGGCTATGGTAAAAACAGAAGGAGTTTGAATGGCTGATGAGCTTTCTAAAACTCCCATCCATATAGAAATTAAATATGACATGAAATTACTCGGGATCTATATACAATGCCTTCGGAAAGTATTCAGACCCCTTGACTTTTTCCACATTTTGATAGGTTACAGCCTGATTGTAAAATTGATTAAAATGTCCCCCCCCCCCCCCCCCCCTCAATCTACACACAATACCCAATAATGACAAAAGAAAAACTGTTTTAGCGATTTTTTTTTTTCTTCAATTTTTTTGGCTGGAAATATGACATTTACATAACTATTCAGACCCTTTACTCTGTACGTTGAAGGACCTTTGTCAGCGATTACAGCCTCGTCTTCTTGGGTATGATGATACAAGCTTGGCATACCTATATTTTGATGTTTCTCACATTCTTCACTGCAGATCCTCTCAAGCTCTTTAAGGTTGGATGGGGAGCGTCGCTGCACAGCTATTTTCACATCTCTCCAGAGATGTTTGATCTGGTTTAAGTCAGGGCTCTGGCTGGGCCACTCAACTATATTCAGAGACTTGTCCCAAAGCCTTCCAGTCCCTGCCCCTGCCCCTGAAAAACCTTCCCACAGAATGATGCTGCCTCCACCATGCTTCACCGTAGGGACGGTGCCAGGTTTCCTCCAGATGTGACGCTTGGCATTCAGGCCAAAGAGTTCATTCTTGGTTTCATGAGACCAGATAATCTTGTTTCTCATGGTCTGAGAATCCTTTAGGTGCCTTTTGGCAAACTCCAAGCGGGCTGTCATGTGCCTTTTACTGAGGAGTGGCTTCCGTCTGGCCATTCTTCTATAAAGGCCTGATTGGTGGAGTGCTGCAGAGATGGTTGTCCTTCTGGAAGGTTCTCCCATCTCCACAGAGGAACTCTGGAGCTCTGTCAGTCACCATCGGGTTCTTGGTCACCTCGCTGACAAAGGCCCTTCTCCCCCGATTGCTCAGTTTGGCCAGGTGGCCAGCTTTTTCTTGGTTGTTCCAAACCTCTGCTACTGTGTTCTTCCCCAGGTCTGTTCCTAGACATAATCCTGTCTCAGAGCTCTATGGATAATTCCTTTGACCTCATGGCTTGGTTTTTGTTCTGACATGCACTGTCAACTGTGAGACGTTATATAGACAGGTGTGTGCCTATCCAAATAATTTCAATCAATTGAATTTACCACAGTTGACTCCAATCATGTTGTAGAAACATTTCAAGGATGATCAATGAAAACAGGATGCACCTGAGTTCAATTTCGAGTCTCATAGCAAAGGGTCTGAATACCTACAGAAGCAAAAAAAGTATGTGCACCCTTTGGAAATACCTGGATTTCTGTGTAAATTTGTCATAAAATTTGATCTGATCTTCATCTAGGTCACAACAGTAGACAAACACAGTCTGCTTAAACTAACAACACACAAACAATTATACGTGTTCAGGTCTTTATTGAACACACCGTGTAAACATTCACAGTGTAGGGTGGGAAAAGTACATTTTGGACATTTCCTCTTCAAAAAACTGTTTCAGTTCAGCAATATTTTTGGGATGTCTGGTGTGTTGATTTACTTCTGTGTTTTGGGTCATTGTCCTGTTGCATCACCCAACTTCTGTTGAGCTTCAATTGGCGGACAGATAGTCTAACATTCTCCTGTAAAAAGTCTTTATATACTTGGGAATTCATTATTCCGTCTGATAGCAAGTTGTCCAGGCCTTGAGGCAGCAAAGCAGCCCCACACCATGGCGCTCCCTCCACCATACTTTACAGTTGGGATAAGGATTTGATTTTGGTGTGTTGTGCCTTTTTTATCCACATATAGTGTTGTGTGTTCCTTCCAAACAACTGAACTGTAGTTTCATCTGTCCACAGAATATTTTGCCAGTAGCGCTGTGGAACATCCAGGTGCACTTTTGCAAACTTCAGACGTGCAGCAATGTTTTTTTTGGACAGCAGTGGCTTCTTCCGTGGTGTCCTCCCATGAACACCATTATTGTTTAGTGTTGTACGTATCGTAGACTCGTCAACAGAGATGTTAGCATGTTCCAGAGATTTCTGTAAGTCTTTAGCTGACACTCTAGAATTCTTCTTAACCTCATTGAGCATTCTGCGCTGTGCTCTTGCAGTCATCTTTGCAGAACGGCCACTCCTAGGGAGAGTAGCAACAGTGCTGAATCCAGGCTGCATCACATCCAGTTGTGATTGGGAGTCCCATAGAACGGTGCACAATTGGCCCAGCGTCGTCCGGGTTTGTAAATAAGAATTTGTTCTTAACTGGCTTGCCTGGTAAAATAAAGATTCAATTAAAAATAAATGAAGTTCAGATCAAATTTGATATTTAGAAATTTAGGTCATTCCAAAGGGTTCACATTCTTTTTCTTCTCACGGTATATAAATAAGGTATTTCTGTTTTGTTTTTTATATAAATGTGCAAACATTTCTAAAAACCTGTTTTCGCTTTGTCATTATGGGGTATTGTGTGTAGATTAATGAGGATAAACAAACATTTTTTTTAGATTAAGACAAATGTAAGAAAATATTGAAAAAGTCAAGGGGTCTGAATACTTTCCGAAGGCACTGTACGTCCATTCATTTTTTATAACTGGTACCGTTTACCTTCAGACAAGTCCCGTGGCACGCGTGCGTCAATAGACTATTAAGGATTCTGGAATAGTGACTCGAACAAAACTATTTATAAAGTGATATCTGATTAAATGTATGGTGGTGAAGTTGCATACCACAACACTGATCCCTGCAGACACTAAAGAGTGCATTCAAAATCTACTCAGTACACAATTGACAGAGATACTGCATGGTTGATTTCTGTATGACGTTTACCAGTGCGTGCTGTAGTAAAGTGGCGCTGTTTTGCTAAAAGTACATTTTGTCTTATGCCTAATTGTCTTGATGAAGAGAGTTTAGAACACTTTTTATGCAACTGCTACAGAACTAAAGAAATATGGGATCTGATGAGAAGTTTTGATTTTGATGTAGGTGTCTTCGATACTCATATAGAGGACAATACTAAATGATGGTGGACAATAATATGCATTGTGAACAATAAGATTTGGAAGACAAGCTGCATTGACTATGAAACAACTTTTTGTCCCCTCGAACTCTATTTTTAAACAAATCAAAACAGAACTAGGGCGGCAGGTAGCCTAGCGGTTAAGAGCGTTGGGCCTGTAACCGGAAAGTTGCTGGTTCAAATCCCTGAGCTGACATCTGTCGATGTCCCGTTGAGCAAGGAACTTAACCCTAATTGCTCCTGTAAGTTGCTCTGGATAAGAGCATCTGCTAAATGATTTAAATGTAAACTAAAAAGAAGAAAGCTGGCCTACAGAAACCTCCATGGACACTATTAAATCTGTAAACTATGTAATGTAATTATGAACGCATGTATTGATGTAGAAGCTAAATTGTATTTATATGAACTAGCCTATTATGATTGTAAAAAAAACTTAAATAAGTGATTTTAAAGATGTATGTTGGTGTAGCATGGGGTTGAATGCCATTTCTGCCCCATGCAACATTGTACAAGATCACCTTTTCCACATGACTTGACAACTGATACAGTATCGCCTTTCTCTCTAATTGATTCATCAATGAAATTCAGATTTGTGGAATATATTGCTATATACAACCATTTATTTCAGCAGTGCATTGTACACTACACTATAATTCCAAATGGTAGCACATACAGTGACTTGTTCCACTTTGTCCTATTAAAACACACTGGCTGATGGAGAATTATGATATAGTATTTACAGCCACATCCATATATGATTTGGTTTTACCTTCCAACATAAATTGATGTCAAATTGATACATTTATTTTACAGTGTTCAGCAGTTATCAAACTATATACATGTACGTAAACTAGGCACTACATCATTTTTGTTCAGTAGTTATCAGTTTAGAACAGTTTGATTAAGTGATAGTTAAAGGTATTGTTTACAAATGACAAGCAAATTATATCAAAAGTAATGTGAATATTACATTTTGAAAAGCAGATACCTAGATTGAATATGTATGCAAATTGAAAGAGTGATTTGGTGTAGTGAACAAATTACTTTGACTTTGTTATTTTGTACTCAATCAATTGAAAATGTACTTGTTTTTGAAACATCTGTTTTGATTTTTGTGCTTACAGTTGTGAAAATGTACCACATACTTGTGAACATTGCACGAGTCATTGAAAAAAAAGAAAGGATTTAATGTAATTTGTAATACTTCCACAGAGAGGATTCAATGATGGAGTACCTGAAGATCGCCCAGGACCTGGAGATGTACGGTGTCAACTACTTCAGCATCAAGAACAAGAAAGGATCAGAGCTGTGGTTAGGAGTGGACGCCCTGGGACTCAACATTTACGAACAGAATGATAAGTGAGTGAAATATACCCCACAGGGGTACTCAAACATATGGGACTGAAATATGTTAAACATATGCTGTACAAACTTAGGTACAATGGTTGTTTTCTGATTATGACTAAGTGCAAAATAGTGCAAATATCACTGTTTATATGTTATTTTTGCCTCAACAGGATGACGCCTAAAATTGGATTCCCATGGAGTGAAATCAGGAATATTTCCTTCAACGACAAGAAGTTTGTCATCAAACCCATTGACAAAAAAGCACCAGTATGTAACCACCTCTCTGTTATACAGTATCTCCTAGGGACAAAAAATAATTATTGTTGCCATAATTATATTTAGAAAGATTACTGGTATGGACTGGTCTCATAGATCAGACATAACATAGTAAACATACATCTCGGACACTGTAATTAGTATATGTTACATTTGGTATGGTTACATAAGTTACTTGAGGAAAAAACGAATGTCTAGCAACCCAAAGGTTGCATGTTCGAATCTCATCAAAGACAACTTTAGCTACTTAGCTACTACTTTTTAGCTACTTAGCATGTTCCCCTAATCTTAACCCTTTTAGCTAACCCTTTACCCTAACCTAACTCCTACCCCTAACCCCTAGCACCAGCTAATGTTAGCGTTAGCCACCTAGCTAACATTGGCCACAACAAATGGAATTCTTAACATATACATTTAGCAAATTTGTAACATATTGTACATTTTGGAAATTCGTAACATATTGTACGAATTGCAATTCGTTACATATTATACAAAATGGATGATGGACATCCACAATTTAATACATACCATACGAATGTAACAATTCATACTAAATGGAGTGTGAGATTTATGTATAAAATAATACGGAATGCTCTGAGACCACGTTGGATAGTCAAACATGCTTTCTCTTCTAGGACTTTGTATTCTATGCTCCACGACTGCGTATCAACAAGCGCATCCTGGCACTTTGCATGGGCAACCATGAGCTGTATATGCGTCGCCGCAAACCAGACACCATCGAGGTACAGCAGATGAAGGCCCAGGCCAGAGAGGAGAAGAACCACAAGAAGATGGAGAGGTCAGTGTCACCAGCACCACACACTCAAGCTACTGCTAACATGAGTCTATTTCAAGACATCAGACCTTTGGTTACTCCTGCCTCTGTATTTGTGTCGTCCTTGTACAAGCCCAACAGCAATGCTCAAAAAGAAAGCTGAACATGAAGGGCATTTGTGCATCAATTGATAGTTTCGAACATTAAAATCAGCAGACTGTTGTGGGTGTCAACTGGTGGCCACTGGCCACACATGAGGGTCTTTGTTATGAGTGGATTTTTCTTAAGAAAGTAGCCATCAGAACAATGACAGATCTATTTAGCTAATGTTTAGGTTGGCCTATTGTCTGATAAAGAAGGCTTGACAATGTTAGGAAGTTGTCCATGTTCCCTCCCTTCTATATCCCTGTTTACTCTACGGCCTCTGTCCACCAGGGCACTGCTGGAGAATGAAAAGAAGAAGAGAGAACTTGCTGAAAAAGAAAAGGAAAAGATTGAAAAGGAGAAGGAGGAGCTTATGGAGAGACTGAAACAGATTGAGGAACAGACAAAAAAAGCTCAGCAAGGTTGGAAACACCCTATTTCTGTAGTATGAACAAACTATTATCTTTACTCTTAAAGCTAGGAGTCTTATAAGTGTGGTTGTTCATAGCTTTTTATTGATTGTTGTCGAAATACACATAAGTTGTGTGTGTTCACCCAATACAATGTAAAGCACTGTAAGGCCTAATTTAATCTTTAGTCTTGTTGAGGTAAAACATATTTTGCAAGAGAGATTAATGAAGCCCTAGCTACAGTACACGTAATTCATTCTGTCTATCATCATTACTGTGTGTGCAGAGTTGGAGGAGCAGACACGGAGGGCCCTGGAGTTGGAGCAGGAGAGGAAGCGTGCTCAGGAGGAGGCGGAGCGTCTGGAGAAGGAACGCAGGATGGCTGAGGAGGCCAAGACCGCCCTGCTCCAGCAGTCTGAGAACCAGATGAAGAACCAGGAACACTTGGTGAGTTACACACACACACACACACACACACATTAATGAACAGCACACGCAGTGTCAGCACGTAGCATTGTGCTACAGAGTGATGAGCTGAGTAAAGTGATGATTATTAATTACTGTAGTTCATTCATTGGAATATAACACATCAATTATTATTTGTATTGTATATAAACATGTATTATCATGATAGTTCATAGTATTATTCTAGAAATAGTGAAATGTACGAAAATCATTGTTTAACTTCTAGTTTTCTAACTGTGGTAGTCTTCACATGGTTTGGAAATTAAAATAAGCTAACATCTGAAACTTTCAAATCCAAATTCATGGAAAGAAAGTGAAAATAAAAAAATTGTTTCCACAGGCCACGGAACTGGCTGAGCTGACCTCAAAGATCTCCCTACTGGAGGACGCCAAGCAGAAAAAGGAGGATGAGGCAACGCAGTGGCAACAGAAGGTGTGGTCTCAGCTACTGCTCTCTTCATTTACCTCCCCCACCTTCTCAAATGGTTTAGTCCCATGTGTCATTAAACTATAGTCAATGTTACAGTAATTCATCCATTAGAAAAAAGTAAAAATTAGGATGAACCATAGCCTAACATTAAAGCTTAGCCCTGATTTGCTGATCTGAAGTTATAGCAGTTGGGCACTGTTTGTTTTAAGATATGATATTTTGACTCCCTCTGGTGCAGGGCATTGCTCCATAGGAAGGGCCCCTCCTCTCCTCCCTGTGGGCATGGTGACTCATGCTGTGGTGTGGGCCTGGTTGTAAGGGGAGGGTTCTCTGTCTTTACGTTAGGGAAATCCTGTTTGCCTGGGAGGATATCTTTCACCCCATTGTGCTTTTTTCCCTATTTTAGCATTTGAAAGAAAGCAAATCTAAATGGCAGGTCCCAAATGTCCTGTGATTGTGCTGTCTAGAACAAACCCATTTTCATGCGATGGATTTATGATCTTAGACTGTCACTGATTTGGTGCACCTGTCACCCAGGGAATGAATGTTCATTTTGGGTCCATTAAGACTGTAGAATCTTATGGACGTCATATTTCTTCTGCCAGGGGGCAACAGCAAGAGGGCGCCGCCAGAGAGGGTCGCCTCGCTTCTAGTCCTTACGAAACTATGCAGTATTTTGTTTTTTAATGTTTTATTTCTTACATTGTTAGCCCAGAAAATTTTACGTTTTATTACATACAGCCGGGAAGATCTGTTTGATATCAAAGCGACGTCAACTTACCAACATTACGACCAGGAATATGACTATCCCGAAGCGGATCCTTTGTTCGCACCACCACCCAGAGCATTTGATGTGATCCTAGAGGCAACGTTGCCACAGAAGAGGTAAACCGAGTGGCCTCCTGGTCAGACTTCGGAGGTGTGCACTCCACCCACCGCTTCTGAGTATATTACTCGCCAATGTCCAGTCTCTAGATAACAAGGTGGACGAAATTAGGGCAAGGGTTGCTTTCCAGAGAGACATCAGGGATTGTAACATACTCTGTTTCACAGAAACATGGCTCTCTCGATATGTTGTCGGAGTCGGTACAGCCACAACGACGTCGGTACAGCGTTGCAACGACAGAAATAAAGATCTCTCTGGGAAGAAGGGCGGGGGTCTATGCTTCATGATTAACGATTCATGGTGTAATCATAACAACATACAGGAACCCAAGTCCTTTTGTTCACCTAACCTAAAATTCCTCACAATCAAATGCCGACCATATTATCTCCCAAGAGAATTCTCGTCGGTTATTTTAACAGCCGGGTATATCACCCCTCAAGCCGATACCACGACGGCCCTCAAGGAACTTCACTGGACTCTAAACCATATCCTGAGGCTGCCTTTATTATAGCTGGGGATTTTAACAAAGCAAATTTGAGAACAAGGCTACCTAAATTCTATCAGCATATTGATTCTAGCACTCATGCGGGCAATACACTGGATCACTGCTACTTTAACTTCCGCGGCACATACAAGGCCCTCCCCAGCCATCCCTTCGGCAAATCTGACCACAACTCCATTTTGCTCCTCCTGTCCTATAAGCAGAAACTCAAACAGGATGGACCTGTGACAAGAACTATTCAATGCTGGTCTGACCAATCGGAATCCACGCTTCAAGATTGTTTTGATCACACAGGCTGGGAAATGTTCCGGGCAGCCTCAGAGATTAATATTGATTTATACACTGATTCAGTGAGTGAGTTTATAAGGAAGTGCATTGGAGATGTTGTACCCACAGTGACTATTAAAACCTACCCTAACCAGAAACCGTGGATAGATGGCGGCATTCGCGCAAATCTGAAAGCGTGAACCACCGCATTTAACCATGGAAAGATGACTGGGAATATGGCTGAATACAAACAGTGTAGTTATTCCTTCCAAAAGGCAATCAAACAAGTGAAATGACTGTATAGGGACAAAGTGGAGTTGCAATTCAAAAGCTCAGACACGAGACGTATGTGGTAGGGTCTGCAGGCAGTCACGGACTACGAAAAGAAAACAATCCACGTCACGGACACTGATGTCTTGCTTCAAACTAAACAGCTTCTTTGCCAACTTTGAGGATAATACAGTGCCACCGACGCGGCCCACTACCAAGGACTGTGGGCTCTCCTTCTCCGTGGCCGACGTGAGTAAGACATTTAGAAGTGCTAAACCTAGCAAGATTGCCGGCCCAGACAGCATCCCTAGCCGTGTCCTCAGAGCATGTGCAGACCAGCTGCCTGGTGTGTTTACGGACATATTCAATCTCTCCCTATCCCAGTCTGTTGTCCCCATATGGCCAACATTGTTCCTGTAACAAAGAAGGCAAGGTAACTGAACTAAATGACTATCGCCCTGTAACACTCACTTCTGTCATGAAGTGCTTTAAGAGACTAGTCAAGGATCATATCACCTCCACCTTACCTGCCACCCTAGACCCACTTCAATTTGCATACCGCCCCAATATGTTCACATGAGATGAAATCGCCATCATCACATAACGCTGCCCTATCCCATCTGGACAAGAGGAATACCTATGTAAGAATGTTGTTCATTGACTACCGCTCAGCATTCAACACCATAGTACCCTCCAAGCTTATCATTAAGCTTGAGGCCCTGGGTCTCAACCTCGCGGTGTGCAATTGGGTCCTGGACTTCCTGACGGGCCGCCCCCAGGTGGTGAAGATAGTAAGCAACATCTCCACTTCACTGATCCTCAACACTGGGGCCCCACAAGGGTGTGTGCTCAGCCCCCTCCTATACTCCCTTTTCAGCCATGACTGCGTGACTCCCTCTGCTGTTTCCTGAAGTCCACAATCATCTCCTTTGTTTTGTTGACGTTGAGTGTGAGGTTATTTTCCTGACACCACACTCCGAGGGCCCTCACCTCCTCCCTGTAGGCCGTCTCGTCGTTGTTGGTAATCAAGCCTACCACTGTAGTGTCGTCCGCAAACTTGATGATTGAGTTGGAGGCGTGCATGGCCACGCAGTGGGTGTTGTTGTGGGTGAACAGGGAGTACAGGAGAGGGCTCGGAACGCACCGCTGTGGGGCACCAGTGTTAAGGATCAGCGAGGTGGAGATGTTGTTACCTACCCTCACCACCTGGGGGCGGCCCGTCAGGAAGTCCAGGACCCAGGTGCACAGGGCGGGGTCGAGACCCAGGGTCTCGAGCTTGATGACGAGTTTGGAGGGTACTATGGTGTTAAATGCTGAGCTGTAGTCGATGAACAGCATTCTCACATAGGTATTCCTCTTGTCCAGATGGGTTAGGGCAGTGTGCAGTGTGGTTGCGATTGCGTCGTCTGTGGACCTATTGGGTCGGTAAGTAAATTGGAGTGGGTCTAGGGTGTCAGGTAGGGTGGAGGTGATATGGTCCTTGACTAGTCTCTCAAAGCACTTCATGATGACGGAAGTGAGTGCTACGGGGCGGTAGTCGTTTAGCTCAGTTACCTTAGCTTTCTTGGGAACAGGAACAATGGTGGCCCTCTTGAAGCATGTGGGAACAGCAGCCTGGGATAAGGAATGATTGAATATGTCCGTAAACACACCAGCCAGCTGGTCTGCGCATGCTCTGAGGACGCGGCTGGTAATGCCGTCTGGGCCTGCAGCCTTGCGAGGGTTAACACGTTTAAATGTTTTACTCACCTCGGCTGCAGTGAAGGAAAGCCTGCAGGTTTTGGTAGCGGTCTGTGTCAGTGGCACTGTATTGTCCTCAAAGCGAGCAAAAAAGTGATTTAGTCTGTCTGGGAGCAAGACATCCTGGTCCGCGACGGGGATGGTTTTCTTTTTATAATCCGTGATTGACTGTATTGATTGATATTCCTTCTCCTGAATCAGTTCATACATACCATGAGTCATTAACATTTGTGGCTGCCCCCCTTAGGCCTGCATGGTGCAGGAGGACCTGGAGAAGACCAAAGAGGAGCTGAACAGCAAAATAATGGCATCACACATACAGGAGCCTATGCAGGCCGAGAACGAGCATGACGAGAACGACGAGACCAGCGACCAGGCCAGTGCCGAGTTCACGGGCGGCATCTCCTACAAAGACCGCAGCGAGGAGGAGCGTATGACTGAAGCCGAGAAGAACGAGCGCGTGCAGCAGCACCTGCTGGTGAGTGAGGGTTGCATCACTCTTTGTGATATTGTAGAGATTACAGGAATGGGGCCTATAAACATGTCCCGGTATGCCTGTGTTGTTGTGTGAGCCGTAGTGAGACTTGGCAGTAATGTTATCTTTCCTCTACCAGGCTTTGAGCTCGGAGTTGGCCATCGCTCGAGATGAGACCAAGAAAACCGCAAATGACATCATCCATGCGGATAATGTGAAAGCGGGACGGGACAAGTACAAGACCCTCCGGCAGATTCGGTCGGGCAACACCAAGCAGCGTATAGACGAGTTTGAGTGTATGTGATGTATCTTGTTTGCAACTACTATAACCCCCACAGCAGTGCCATACTTGGTCCATTCATTCTAGACTGCAGACCTGCCTCACACAAGCTACAGTGCCTTTTACCCAAACAAGACCAGAATACATATCAAAAAGCAACAAAAAAAGTACAGCAAAATGTATATGAATAATGGTGCACAAATCACATTACAAGTAATGTTATTCAGAATTATGAAAAGTGGATGTATCAGGGACATTTTTTATAGAAGAATGGTTTAAAGTGAATACAATTTGATAATACATTTTTCCAGCCTTTGAATTTGGGTTATAGATGGAGCGTGTTTTTATTGACTATAATTTAGTTATTTTTGTGATTCATCTCTCACACTGTTTGAAACTAAAAATGAACAAAACAACTCAATGCAGGACAGCTGCAATTACGTTATGGTTGGCCACATTTTAGGTGTCATTATTTCAGAGCAGGTTTGTTTGTTTTGAAGTGGACCTATTACTGTAAGCATTTTCCACAAATTAAGAGAACATCAAACTGTAATTAGATTTTAGTTTTTTATTATATTCTAATCTTAGGCATTTAAAGAGATTGTTGTCTTTCTAAGAGAAGGACATCTTTGTTTGGAAACTCAACAGTATTACTTTTACATAAGATTGTATTAAGTCCATATGAAATAAGCGCTGGAATACCACATGTTCCATTTTCAGAGAGACACATACCTCTGAATGACTCTTTATAGACCAAGTGTATCTGCTATTCCATATAGCCATGCACACTAGTAGCTACCATGATTAGGAGTTTCTTTTTGTATATCAATCCTTTGCTAAATATTTTATTATATGGAATTTGAAGAAATATGGTTCTAAGGCCTGCCTTGAAGGATTTATTTTGTAATTTGGATTTTTCAATAAAACAGGTTGATGTGTAAAAAGATGGATGTCTTATGAAATGTAAAGTTGTTTGCATGCTTCCCATCCGAAACAGTTCAAAATAGTTTGTGTATATATTATGACGACATGTTGTGACGTTTTGGTCTTCTGCAATGTTTGTTTTTTGGGCTGTTCGTGAACACAATTTTAGTTTCTTGAGGTAAACTGAAATTCGGTAACTGAAGTCTATGCGTCTTCATCATTGGTCAACAGTAGGGATTATTCAATCAAGTGTTTGTTGTCAGTCAGCGTGAGACAACTCGTTTTCATGCAAAACAAAATCACTTGAGAAATACTACAACAAACATCTTAGATGTAAAATTGCGCCACTAAAACCTTATTTTAGATTAATTTAGATTATTTTGAGGAAGTGTACACTGGCTACAGCGCCTCAAGAGGGACAACGAGTAGTGTAACGACCCTGGGTTTATAAGAGCGGATATAGACTCTGCCGCTTGAGCATGTTTTTGCGGCACAGTCGATTGCGCGCTGGACTTCGGGCTAGAAGGTCGAGGGTTCGAGACCTGCTCCCTGCCTGTTTCATTACATTATAAACCCAGGGTCGTTACACTACTCCCTCCTTTCAAAGAGCGCCTCCTCGCGTGACTTGCATCTCAACGTCAAATAGGAACGCGCTTACATGCCACGCGCCCATATTGCAGCTACTTTTCATTTTTCAAGCGAAGGTCTTTTAAGGGAGTATGCGAGGCACAGACGTTCACTTCGCCGAGCTGAGTTTGGCTAGGAGCAAACCGAACCTAATATGCAGATGTAGCCTTTTGTCAATTCAATTATATGCATGACTGGAAGCCACCAGCCAGAATCAAAACAAGGATGTTACAGTACAAGGCAGTGCTTTCTCTTCAGCAAACATTTGCTGCTAGTCTTCATTTCAAATGTCATTAAAAGCAGAAACGACACAGTTTGTGTCCCTTTTCCTTATTTTTTTGCATGATCTCAGAAACAGGAATTTTGGGCAAATGCCGGCTGGGCTGGTCCATATTTAGCCAAGTGGGAATGTCCAAATATGTGTTTTTGTGCAGATGTATCATTATTTGGCTGATAATTGGGGCCTCAATGAAAAGAAAAATGGTTTGTAATGTCAAATTTCGAAGTTGCTCCAAATGTCAAATTTCAACATGTTTTTGACACCGTGGGTTGACTCCTGCTCAGTATCATTCCATTTCTCCAAACGTCAATTTTTTTAGTTGCTCCAACCATCGAATTTAATAGGTTATGAGTAAAGGTTTTGGATAGGGTAAAAAAATAAAAAATAAACAAGTGTCAACCTGTGGGATCAAACACACAACCTTCAGATCCAGAGTCAAGCCTACTTGATGGTAATAGCGCTCACAGTTGCCCCTAGTGACCGGTTTGAAGGTATTTCCCGACGTCCTCGGGACATGGATAGACCTTCAATTTCAAAGTCGCTCTTGCCTCTGCCTGCACTGAAACATTCTGTGAGTAGCAGCCATAGACTGTAAAAGCAGGGCATATATTAGTGCATCTGATGTAGATTAGGGGAGATGGGGGGCTATACCGGGGATATAGGCTACTGCATGGGCGATTGGCCATCTGGCAAATCCAAGATGGACCATCTTTTTGTTTGAAAGGTATTTTTTTTATTATATCTGCGTGGTTTTCTCTGTTATAATATATATATTTTGAACATTTGCCGTGATCAGATGGGCCGGCTCGGTTTTCCGATTGGCTGAGCTGAGGATGCGCAAAAAAATCACATTCATAGTCAAACGCGCATCAGCTCAGATAATGTATCATAAAGCACGGAAAGGGAGTTTTCTTGAGGCCGACGCTGCTAAATATGTGACATTTTTATTTTCTAAAAGTTCTTATATTTTTTTATTTAATCATTATTTAACTAGGCAAGTCAGTTAACAAATTCTTATTCACAATGATGGCCTACCAAAAGGCCTCCTGCGGAGACGGGGGCTGGGATTAAAAAAAATATATAGGACAAAACACACATCACGACAAGAGAGACACCACTACACTACATGAAGAGACATATGACCACGTATGACCAGTTTGCAGAGGAGTAGAGTGCAGTGATGTGTCCTACAAGGAGCATTGGTGGCAAATCTGATGGCTGAATGGTAAAGAACATCTAGCCCTCGAGAGCACCCTTACCTGCCGATCTATAAATTACATCTCCGTAATCTAACATGGGTAGGATGGTCATCTGAATCAGGGTTATTTTGGCAGCTGGGGTGGAAGAGGAGCGATTAAGATAGAGGAAACCAAGTCTAGATTTAACTTTAGCCTGCAGCTTTGATATGTGCTGAGAGAAGGACAGTGTGCCATCTAGCCACACTCCCAAGTACTTGTATGGGGTGACTATCTCAAACTCTAAACCCTCAGAGGTAGTAATCACACCGGTGGGGAGAGGGGGATTCTTCTTACCAACCATATGCTCTTTGTTTTGGAGGTGTTCAGAACAAGGTTAAGGGCAGAGAAAGCTTGTTGGACACTAAGAAAGATTTGTTGTAGAGCGTTTAACACAAAATCAGGGGAGGGGCCAGCTGAGTATAACACTGTATCAACTGCATATAAATGGTTTAGAGAGCTTCCTATTGCCCGAGCTGTGTTGTTGATGTAAATTGAGAAGAGTGTGGTGCCTAGGATTGAGTCTTCGGGTACTCCCTTGGTGCAGGCAGTGGCTGAGACAGTAGATGTTCTGACTTTATACACTGCACTCTTTGAGAGATGTTGTTAACAATTCAGGCCAAAGACCCCTCAGAGACACCAATACTCGTTAGCCGGCCCACAAGAATGGAATGGTCTACCGTATCAAAAGATTCTGCTGATCCAAGTGCTGTGACTGTGTCTGTGCTGAGAAATTATGCTAGGTTTAGCAGTGACAGATCAGCAGCTGCTGCAAAAAAACGTGCAGTTGAGGTAGGGAAAAAACAGAAAGACACACATACTGACACAGATTAAGCCTACTGCTGCCAGTTGATATTTTTGCTGTATATTGTATGAAATAGTAGGCTAATTAACACGTAGGCCTAATTAGGGAACAGGGGATTTGGGAGAACACATATGACAGACACTAACTTGCAATAGCGTAAAAAGTTGTTAGATATACTTTAATAACACATAAGCCAATAGCCATCTTTTATACATTATATACGGTGCTACTGCTTTTTATTAAATACAAGCAGTGGCAACCCATCATTCAGGACAAGTGGGGCAGAGCCTGTTTTTTGTATTTTTGTTGCCTGCTTTCCATTTTATTTTGGCATTCATACATTTCACATATCACTTTGCAAACAATGCAGAAAAATGGAGTTAATAAAGCCGAATACAAACATGGTCTCTTTTTTGCTTTCTTGAGTGAGGCAGCTCCGAAATGCAGGTGTTTCAGCCTAGCTCAGTGCTTTTTGTGGTGGTGGAAAATACGGAGCGTAAGGGTTGGTAATGTTCTCTAGTTGCGCCGTGATTAGGTCAGTGTTCTGTCACTCATGGGGACACTACGTCACCGCAAAATCTACGGGGATAGCTAAAGAATTCAACTCCCTTGGGTGCTGCCATAGATTTACATTAGAAAAGGTTGAATACATTGGGCACGCTGTCAATCCAGGATGACTTCTGCAGTGTTCAAAACAACGAAAATTCAGAACTGCGAAATCTCAGACTTCAGTTAGTTCAAGACAACTGGGAAAATGAGCTCCAACTGGGAAAATACGTTTTGAACAGTCATCCAGCTCAGAATTCCAAGTCGTGAACCTGGGCCTATTTCTAGAGCTCAGACCTGAAGATCACTGACGTCATGATTTGACCTTGTTTTTCATAGTTCCCAGTTGTCTTGAAAGCACCATAAATCTTGAGAATGCCAGACTTTGAAGACAAAGTTTGTGCACAAAGGACCGCCACACCACCTCCTATTCAAGTGAGCACAGCACAACAAGGTGAGTCCAAAAAGGTATTGTATTCTGCTGCATAAATTATGTAATATGCCAGGGAGATATATATACTGTAGCTAAGAAAGTAATACTAAGTGTATGTTGTGTAGTAAGCTGTTAGTAGCCCATGTGCCTCACCCTAATCATTTGATCCCTTTCCCCCTCTTAACTTAGCCTACTGTTCTGACTTGGTGGTGCACATGTAGTCTATAGCCTGTTTCAGAGAAATGTAATCATTGAGAGCGTTTATTATCTGCTTACATGACCCCGTTAATTATCCTATGGTTCTGACTTGCTGTAGATGGAGAATACTGTAAGAACGGCCCATGTTTTGGATTCTTTCGCTGTACATTTCAAAAGTGCTAAACAAATAGTTATATTGCCTACGTCCATCCTAGCACGCTCATTAATGTCTTAATTGAAATTAATTATTACATTTTCAGGTCTCTCCAGAGATGTTCGATTGGGTTCAAGTCTGGGCTCTGGCTGGGCCACTCAAGTATATTCAAAGACTTGTCCCAAAGCCTCTCCTGTGTTGTCTTGGCTATGTGCTTAGGGTCGATGTCCCGTTGGAAGGTGAACCTTCGCCCCAGTCTGAGGTCCTGAGCGCTCTGGTGCAGGTTTTCATCAAGGATCTCTCTGTACTTTGCTCCATTCATCTTTCCCTCGATCCTATCTAGTCTCCCAGTCCATGTCACTGAAAAACATTCCCACAGCATGATGCTGCCTCTATCATGCTTCACCGTAGTGATGGTGCCAGGTTTCCTCCAGACGTGACGCTTGGCATTCAGGCCAAAGAGTTCATTTTTGGTTTCATCAGACCAGAGAATGTTGTTTCTCATGGTCTGAGAGTATTTAGGTGCCTTTTGGCAAACTCCAAGCGGGCAGTCATGTGCCTTTTACTGAGGTGTGGCTTCTGTTTGGCCACTCTAGCATAAGGCCTGATAGGTGGAGTGCTGCAGAGATGGGTGTCCTTCTGGAAAGCTCTTCCATCTCCTCAGAAGAACTCCGGAGCTCTGTCAGAGTGACCATCGGGTTCCTGGTCACCTCCCCGACTAAGGCCCTTGTCCTCCGATTCCTCAGTTTGGCCGGCGGCCAGCTCTAGGAAGAGTCTTGGTGGTTCCAAACTTCTTCCATTTAAGAATGATGGAGGCCACTGTGTTCTTGCGGACCTTTAATGTTGTAGACATTTCTTTGGTACACTACCCCCAATCACAATCCTGTCTCGGAGCTCTGCAACCAATTCCTTCGACCTCATGACTTGGTTTTTGCTCTGACATGCACTGTCAAGTGTGGGACCTTATATAGACAGGTGTGTGTCTTTCCAAATCATGTCCAATCAATTGAACTTACCACAGGTGAACTGCAATTAAGTTGTATTGAAAAAAAGGTGCTATCTAGAACCTAAAAAGGTTATTTTGGCTGTCCCCATAGGATAACCCTTTGAAGAACAATATTTGGTTCCATGTAGAACCCTTTTGGGTTCTATGTAGAACCTTTCCATGGAGGGTTCTATCTGGAACCAAAAAACTAGTTCTCCTATGGGGACAGCTGAAGAACCTTTTTGAAACCCTTTTTTTCTAAGAGTGTAGGAAAAAACATAGACACAGATGTACTGCCAGTTCCTTAAAATGTTGGCTCTATATGTAATAGCAATGAACACTTAGGAGTGACAGACAGAGTGAGACAGACAGCATGACACAGTGTCAAAGAGTGACAACAGAAGAGCACAAGGAGAAGCACAGACAGATAGAGACAGAGTGACTGCAGAGAAGATGCAGAGACAGACTACACTACAGGGAGGCAACAGAGGCACAGTTATAGTTGTGAGTTGTATCTCCAGCTGTGTTTTTACCTGTTGTATTTGTCTTAAAACAGGAGCTGGTCAAAAATAAGTGGTTAAAAAAAGAGGAGGACTATGTTTCACCGGTCCCTGGTACAGTAAAAGTTGATAAACGCTGTACTATAGTGTACTGCCTATGTTATGTGTCAGTAGCCTTACTACCTGTGTGTTTAAGTAGCGTGGAGTTGGGGTTTTGGTTGAATCAATGGCAATGTGAAACCAATACAATGTAACATATTATCAAACTCTGATTTGAATTATAGCTCAGAACTATGTGTGACAATGCCCTTAGAAATGTCTGGACCGATTTCTGGTCCCAGTCCATCCCTGTCTGCTTTCATTTTGGCCTGCATGTAAGAAAGCCCTTGAAATAAACTGAACAAAATATAAACGCAATGCAACAATTTCAAAGATTTTACTGTGTTACAGTTCATATGAGGAAATCTGTCAATTTAAGTAAATCAATTAGGCCTTAATCTATGGATTTCACATGACTGGGAATACAGATGTACAGATGTATCCTGGGCCTCAGGATCTCATTGCGGTATTTTTGTGCATTCAAATTGCCATCGATAAAATGCAATTGTGTTCGTTGTCTGTAGCTTATGCCTTCCCATACCATAACCCCACCGCCACCATGGGACACTCTGTTCACAACTTTGACATCAGCAAACCGCTCGTCCACACAACACCATACATGTGGTCTGCAGTTGTGAGGCTGGTTGGATGTACTGCCAAATTCTCTAAAACAAAATTGAAGACAGTTTATGGTAGAGAATTAAATTATCTGGCAACAGCTCTGGTGGACATTCCTACAGTCAGCATACCAATTTGCACGCTCCCTCAAAATTTGAGACATCTGTGGCATTGTTTTGTGTGACGAAACTGCACATTTAAGCGTGGTCTTTTATTGTCCCCCGCACAAGGTGCACCTGTGTAATGATCATGCGGTTTAATCAGCTTCTTGATATGCCACACCTGTCAGATGGATGGATAATCTTGGCAAAGGAGAAATGTTCACTAACAAGGACGTAAATAAATTTGTGCACAACATTTGAGAGAAATAAGCTTTTTGTGCGAATGGAACATTTATGACATCTTTTATTTCAGCTCATGAAACATGGGACCAACACTTTACATGTTCAATTTATATTTTTGTTCAATTTATATTTTTGGACACTAGAGGTCCTTCGTTGACCAAGAATTGAATTCAAAACTTCAGAAAGTGTTTAATTCTCAGCACGCTGTGGAATCTCAGAAAAGTCTTCTCTTGTTTGCATGTAGGCTACCAGAATACGTTAAACCCCTAAATCAAATCCTGTTTTAACACTTGGACAGATGACTTGTTGACTTACGGTTCAGCTCAATATAATGATTTGTATTAATTAAGAACCACTTCCTTTTCTTCCAGGAGTGGCCAAATACATCATGCATCTAAAGTATTCTCACATCAAACCAAATATGGCAACATATATTTAGGACACTATTTTCTGCAGCATAAAGAGATCTCTCCAGGCAAAATCTTTACGAAATATAAAATCGGTAACACTTTATATGAAGGGGGAATATAGTACATAACACCTTTATGATACCAGTCATACCACTTTTATGAGTGTTGCAGTATCATTCGTAACAACCATCACAACCCATTTATTCAACATCATTCATATTTTTTTATTTTTTAAGTTCCCTTGAATTAAATTGTATTCATCCTTTGTACAACAAAAATGTGGAAATTTACTGTCACAGTACCCAACCTCCTGACACATTATCAACTCAACAGGCTGGGAGAAGCACAGGGTAGGCCTTATAGCATAACCCTTGTAGTAGTGTAGGTGTTAAATGCCTTGCTCAAGGCCACAAGGGTGGTATGGAATGGCACCAGCCCTGGGTGTAGATCTTTTACATACATTAGCTAGCTGGGCTTGATTGAGCTTGCTTGGCACAATGGATCAATTGATAAGTCCCAAAAGTGCAAACCCCACCCGCCCATCTGGCAATCCAGGCAGGCTCAAGCAAACGCTAAAAGTATTTGAAAGATTTCAAGTACTATTTGAACCAAGGTCTGTCTTGTGGTAGGCAGAAGACCTGAGCTTGAACCCACCTAGTCAGTAACCTAGCAACCATCTCCTGTACCACCATCAACCAGGTTTTTTGTTGTTGTACTTTAATGAAAAGGGACTTTTATTTTAAAAACTTATGAATTATATTGAATAAATGCATGAATGATACTGCAACATTCATAAAGGTATCATGACTGGTTTTATAAAAATGTTGTGAATAACTTATGGATACCCTTCATATAAAGTGTTATCATCAAAGCAACATAACAACACAAACTATGTACGTTTACTACTTCTTCAATGGATGGTAAACATCCGTATGTTGGGGGGGGGAATTAAATATGACACAGAGAATGTTGATTCAATCATGCATTTTTACCTGGTAGGATGAGAGTAGTTGATCCAGTGTTACAGACACTGGTATATAGGTGCATAAGATGTGTGCATAAGATGTGTGCATAAGATCTGCACCCAGAAAAATACTCTCCTGTAGTTAATTTTTGTTTTGCAGTGAGTTGAATGGAAAAACATAACTGGAGATCATTTTTCAAGAAGCTGAAACACAGGGCTGTGTTATCTGATGTCTGTCTTTGAAGGTTATTGCATTCAATATCCTGCATCTCAGCCTGTTGTAGCATATATGGTAGCATGTGCATATTTCCACACGTCATTGGGCATCACATAGACACAGCTGTAATTTGTACGTAAATTATGTTTTGCTTATGCTGCCTCGTGTTGTTAACCTTTAGCAAATCTTGCTGTAATGAGTCTCCTATTTATGAGGGGAGAGGAGAAAAACATAAACATACTTCTATTAAAAGTCCATGCTTTGCCAATTTATTAAAATCACCGCCTACAGTTGATGTCCCGCAAAGTCAAAATATAAAGACTGTACTCAACTATAATTACCTAATGAAGTGTAAAATCAATGTTTTGTTAGGATGTTGTTATCATTGAGCAAGATTGTCAGGGATACTGAGAACTCCAGAGACCTTGGTCATGAAGGACAGGGTTGCATGGTAACAAGGACACCAGTGGCCATCAATGATTTATATACAGTACCAGTCAAAAGTTAGGACATACCTACTCATTCAAGGGTTTTTCTTTATTTGGACTATTTTCTACATTGTAGAATAATAGTGAAGACGTCAAAACTATGAAATAACACATATGGAATCATGTAGTAATCAAAAAAGTATTAAACAAATCAAAATACACTGCTCAAAAAAATAAAGGGAACACTTAAACAACACAATGCAACTCCAAGTCAATCACACTTCTGTGAAATCAAACTGTCCACTTAGGAAGCAACACTGATTGACAATAAATTTCACATGCTGTTGTGCAAATGGAATAGACAAAAGGTGGAAATTATAGGCAATTAGCAAGACACCCCCAAAAAAGGAGTGATTCTGCAGGTGGTGACCACAGACCACTTCTCAGTTCCTATGCTTCCTGGCTGATGTTTTGGTCACTTTTGAATGCTGGCGGTGCTCTCACTCTAGTGGTAGCATGAGACGGAGTCTACAACCCACACAAGTGGCTCAGGTAGTGCAGTTCATCCAGGATGGCACATCAATGCAAGCTGTGGCAAAAAGGTTTGCTGTGTCTGTCAGCGTAGTGTCCAGAGCATGGAGACGCTACCAGGAGACAGGCCAGTACATCAGGAGACGTGGAGGAGGCCGTAGGAGGGCAACAACCCAGCAGCAGGACCGCTACCTCCGCCTTTGTGCAAGGAGGTGCACTGCCAGCGCCCTGCAAAATGACCTCCAGCAGGCCACAAATGTGCATGTGTCTGCTCAAACGGTCAGAAACAGACTCCACGAGGGTGGTATGAGGGCCCGACGTCCACAGGTGGGGGTTGTGCTTACAGCCCAACACCGTGCAGGACTTTTGGCGTTTGCCAGAGAACAACAAGATTGGCAAATTCGCCACTGGCGCCCTGTGCTCTTCACAGATGAAAGCAGGTTCACACTGAGCACATGTGACAGACGTGACAGTGTCTGGAGATGCCGTGGAGAACGTTCTGCTGCCTGCAACATCCTCCAACATGACCGGTTTGGCGATGGGTCAGTCATGGTGTGGGGTGGCATTTCTTTGTGGGGCCGCACAGCCCTCCATGTGCTCGCCAGAGGTAGCCTGACTGCCATTAGGTACCGAGATGAGATCCTCAGACCCCTTGTGAGACCATATGCTGACACATGCACATTTGTGGCCTGCTGGAGGTCATTTTGCAGGGCTCTGGCAGTGCAGCTCCTTGCACAAAGGCGGAGGTAGCGGTCCTGCTGCTGGGTTGTTGCCATCCTACGGCCTCCTCCACGTCTCCTGATGTACTGGCCTGTCTCCTGGTAGCGCCTCCATGCTCTGGACACTACGCTGACAGACACAGCAAACCTTTTTGCCACAGCTTGCATTGATGTGCCATCCTGGATGAACTGCACTACCTGAGCTACTTGTGTGGGTTGTAGACTCCGTCTCATGCTACCACTAGAGTGAGAGCACCGCCAGCATTCAAAAGTGACCAAAACATCAGCCAGGAAGCATAGGAACTGAGAAGTGGTCTGTGGTCACCACCTGCAGAATCACTCCTTTTTTGGGGGTGTCTTGCTAATTGCCTATAATTTCCACCTTTTGTCTATTCCATTTGCACAACAGCATGTGAAATGTATTGTCAATCAGTGTTGCTTCCTAAGTGGACAGTTTGATTTCACAGAAGTGTGATTGACTTGGAGTTACATTGTGTTGTTTAAGTGTTCCCTTTATTTTTTTGAGCAGTGTATATTATTTTAAGTAGCCACCCGTTTGCCTTGATGACCGCTTTGCACACTCTTGACATTCTCTCAACCAGCTTCATGAGGTAGTCACCTGGAATGCATTTCAATTAACAGCTGTCTCTTGTTCAAAGTTAATTTGTGGAATTTCTTTCCTTTTTAATGTTATTTGAGCCAATCAGTTCTGTTGTGACAAGGTAGGGGTGATATACAGAAGATAACCCTATTTGGTAAAAGACCAAGTCCATATTATGGCAAGAACAGCTCAAATAAGCAAAGAGAAACGATAGTCCATCATTACTTTAAGATATGAAGGTCAGTCAATCCGGAACATTTCAAGAACTTTGAAAGTTTCTTCAAGTGCAGTCACAAAAACAAGCGCTATGATGAAACTGGCTCTCATGAAGACCGCCACAGGAAAGGAAGACCCAGAGTTACCTCTGCTGAAGAGGATAAGTTCATTATAGAGTTACCAGCCTCAGAAATTGCAGCCCAAATAAATTATTCACAGAGCTCAAGTAACAGACACATCACAACATCAACTGTTCAGAGGAGACTGCGTGAATCAGGCCTTCATGGTTGAAATGCTGCAAATAAACCACTACTAAAAGACACCAATAATAAGAAGAGACTTGCCTGGGCCAAGAAACACAAGCCATGGACATTAGACCAGTGGTCTGGAGTCCAAATTTGAGATTTTTGATTCCACCGCAGTGTCTTTGTAGGTGAACGGAGGATCTCCGCATGTGTGGTTCCCACCGTGAAGCATGGAGGAGGAGGTGTGATGGTGTGGGTGACACTGTCTGTGATTTTTTAGAATTCAAGACCCACTTAACCAGCATGACTACCACAGCATTCTGCAGCGATACGTCATCCCATCTGGTTTGCGCTTAGTGGGAGTATCATTTATTTTTCA
The DNA here is from genome assembly GCF_029448725.1 of Salvelinus fontinalis. Taxonomy (NCBI): domain Eukaryota; kingdom Metazoa; phylum Chordata; class Actinopteri; order Salmoniformes; family Salmonidae; genus Salvelinus; species Salvelinus fontinalis. The sequence goes on from NC_074677.1 coordinate 37,378,852, forward strand.
ACAGGACAATGACCCAAAACAGGGCTATTTGACCAAGTAGGAGACCAAGAAGGAGAGTGATGGAGTGCTGCATCAGATGACCTGGCCTCCACAATCATCTGACCTCAACCCAATTGAGATGGTTTGGGATGAGTTGACCCGTAGAGTGAAGGAAAAGCAGCCAAGAAGTGCTCAACATATGTGGAAACTCCTTCAAGACTGTTGGAAAATTATTCCAGGTGAAGCTGGTTGAGAGAATGCCAAGAGTGTGCAAAGCTGTCATCAAGGCAAAGAGTGGCTACTTTGAAGAATCTCAAATATAAAATATATTTTGATTTGTTTAACACTATTTTTGGTTACTAGATGAATCTATATGTGTTACTTCATAGTTTTAATGTCTTAACTATTATTCTACAATGTAGAAAATAGTAAAAATAAAGAAAAACTCTTGAATGAGTAAATGTGTCCAAACTTTTGACTGGTACTGTATATACTAGATGACTGTTAGGGTTTGCTGTTTTGAAGCCACTGCGCCTCCATCTTGGCACTCCCCCACTAGTGTAAATAATATTATAGAAATTAACTTATTAATGGCTACATTTGTTTTTGCAACGTTTATTCTATTACAGACACCTTAATGCATACTTTTAAATGATATGCTAAACATACCAATATTTTTTTTTATATATATAAAAATATTTTCCTTAAAGTATAATGTTTTGAAAGTACAAATGTTACTGTCCCCGTGACAACAAAAAATACTTAAATATATGTAATTCTGTCCTTGAAACATTTAATTGAAAAACTGTAGAATTCCATTCATTCCTATGGAGGACCGCTCCGGGCAGTACCAATATGGCTGACCGGTGGCTTCAAAGCCTCTCCATGGCCAAAACATAACATCAGCAATTCAGGGTTTGTATTCATCATTGGTTGCCATGCAAACCTGTCCTTAGACAAAATGTATTGACACAATACTGCTCTCACATTGAGTATGACATGTTCATCCACTCACAAAGCAGTTGGCTTAGTGGAATAACTTTGTTGTTAGACATGCATTTTCTAAAATGATGTGGTCAGATTTGCTGTGAGCTCGTAAAGGTCAGAGACACCCTCGGTGTGAGGACCATAATAAAACATTTCTTGACCTCGTAAGTTAAAGAACAATAAGGTAATTTGTTTAGTTGTTTGAGATTCTAGTTGCCTTCTCCTGCCACTGTGTACTTGCTCAAGGCACTTAACCCCTAAACTCCTCCAGGGGTGCTGCACTGTTGTTGACCCTATGGCTGACCCTGCTCCAACCTTTGTGCGGATGTGTGTATATTGTCTAGCCTTAACAAACATTAAGAGCTAACCCTGACCATTGTACAACCTAATGTGCTCATAATGTACTTGTATATACACATTCCTAGAGGATGATATGTGGGCCAGTTTTCTGTGAGCTCCTGTAAAAATGTGTTCCCTCCAGCAACAAGAGTAGAACTAATGAAATTATAAAACGTTACATTTTTGTAAGATATTCTAAAACTTAAAGCAGGTTTACAATGGCCACACATCATTATACAGACAGTAGATGAGACAGATGTTCAACATCTTGTAGGTAATAAAGTCTTATAGGTTATTCATATAGTCACATACAGGTGGCTGCTCCAAATGAAATTAAATTAGGTTTATAACTAAGTTTTCTGGAGAGAGATGGCATTCTTTTTTCAATGAAAAACAACAGCATATTCTTATGAGGAACAAATATCTCTCATCATAAGTCATTGAGGAGGCAAACTTGAAGATCTACGATGACTTACAGTTTGACCTTAGGGTTGATGAGACGTGTAATTCTTATAGATGTTAGCTAAACCATTCTCTGCCACCTGCAGAGCTGAGGTTAGGTTATCTATGCTAGGCCTTGGCTCTTCTTGTGGGCTGAGTTCTACTCAAGGCTGATGGTATTCACCAGAGGCCCCCTTACCACTCAGTCCACAATCGACACGCCACAGGCCAACATGGCAAGGTGTTTGCATCTCGGCTCCTTCCTTTTCACTAAGATGGTCAATACACCCCGTATCTCAATGGGAGTCAAAACTTGCCTCATTAAAATCTGGACCCCACACAGCCAAGGCAAAGCCATCAGCATCCACTCGGCCATACACTCCGACTCTGAAAATAACAGGTAAGTGATTTGAAATTGCTTATAGGACCATAACATTATCTGCTAAGGTTAGTTTATAGGTCTCTTGAAACCCTATATTTTATCATCTGCTGTACATTTTAATTATGTATTCATACTGTTCTTTCTCTGTTCTTACCCAGAGCCATATTATAGTGAGTACCTCTACAATGGGTGATAATATAATAACTGCTGATAAATGTTAATTCAGTTGGCTGAAGATGAAAATATTTTAATAGGCTTTGATACAATACATCCAGAAAGACCGCTAAATGTTCGACCTTTTCAAACATATTGATTAAGATAAATTATATGTAGTCTTTATCTGGAAAGTCATGGCTTATAACAAGCTCTGATTTTTACAGCTTGTCGGAGGAAAAAGTCATTATACACTTTATTAACCAAGATGGCATCAAAACCACCACTGCTGTTACTGAAGGACAGACCCTGTTGGATGTTGTCATAGACAAAAACTTGGACATAAGTGGTTTTGGTATGTAAACAGGAAAAATAGACAAGTAAAATATGAATATCTTTAGCAAATATGTATTTGTTGCATTTACAGTATAAATGCCATCTACTATCCAGGTGTCTTTAAGGATTTTCACATATGTCCCTTTATTGTCTCGTCTGTTGTTCTTCAGGTGCATGTGAGGGGACATTAGCATGCTCCACCTGTCATCTCATTTTTGACAAGACATTTTATGAGAAGATGGAACCAACGGTGGATGAGGAGATGGATATGCTAGATCTAGCTTACGGGCTTACCAAGACGTGAGTTTCATTTTGAAATGAGAAAGTGTCCTTCGCTGTCCTTCGCTTGTGGAAATGTTATGATTTACATACGCAATCACAGCTCAATCAAAACAGGCACACACAATAAATGTTGATTTAATCCGGTCCAAACAGAAACAAGTGATAGGGCCTCACTGTTGAACTGACATAGACACAACAAAGTGCAGGAAATTTGATAGTTCAGTAAAACAAATCTGGAGTAGTTTATATAAATGCTCTGAAATCATCTGTCTGCCTCTAATCTGCTTCTGATTGACAGGTCCCGTCTTGGTTGCCAGGTGACAGTGCAAAAGTGGATGGATGGTATGACTGTCCAAGTGCCCCAAGAGGTGAGGGATGCTGTGGGATCTAAAGGCAGCCAGTGATCCTTCATGCAACCTGCTACACCTCTCACCTCTCACCTACTGTACCAAGTCTAATCATCATCATAATCAAACATCTCCAGAAACATATCACTCAGGACCACTGACATGTATTACCCTTTGCTCTACCAATCAACTAGCTTCTGTTGGAGAATCGGTTGTAACAATTACACATTACCTGTACATTGCATACAAAATGGCCTGAAGTGGCATGCATTAAGAAGACATTCCTGTAATTATAAATAGTAAGTTATTAAATGTTACAAACATTGCCTGTAGTTCAATGACATGTCACCTAGCATGCTGGCTTTATAAAAGGAAACCATTGGAAATATGGAAGCACATTAAAGTGGACTATCTTTATTCAGCAGTTCTCTGCAAAGTGCCTTCAGAAAGTATTCACACTCCTTGACTTTTTCCTAAATGTGTTGTGTTACAGCCTGAATTTAAAATTGATTCAATTGAGATGTTTTGTCACTGGCCTACATCCAATACCCCAAAATGTCAAAGTGGCATTATGTTTTTTAAATGAAAAACAATTGTACAAATTAATACATTTTTTAAAAAGTTGAATGAGTCAATAAGTATTTAAATTCCTTTGTTATGGCAAGCCTAAATAAGTTCAGAAGTAAACATTTGCTTACCAAGTCACATAATAAGTAGCATGGACTCACTCTGTGTTCAATAATAGTGTTTAACATGATTTTTGAATCCATACCTCATCTTTGTACCCCACACATACAATTATCTGTAAGGTCCCTCAGTCGAGCAGTGAATTTCAAACACAGATTCAACCAAAAAAAACAGGGAGGTTTTTGAATGCCTCGCAAAGAAGGGCACCTATTAGTAGATGGGTAAAAATAAAAAAAGCAGTCATTGAATATCCCTTTGAGTATGGTGAAGTTATTAATTACACTGGTGTATCAATACACCCGGTTGCTACAAAGATACACGCGTCATTCCTGACTCAGTTGCCGGAGAGGATGGAAACTGCTCAGGGATTTCACCATGGTGTCAATTGTGACTTTAAAACAATTACAGAGTTTAATGGCTGTGATAGGAGAAAACTGAGGATGGATGAACAACATTCTAGTTACTCAACAAAACTAACCTAATTGACAAAGAGAAAGGAAGTAAGCTTGTACAGAATAAAAATTATCCAAAATATGCATTCTGTTTGCGACAAGTTCTAAATTAATACTGTAAAAAATGTGGCAAAGCAATTAGGTAAATGCGATATTTCTGTATTTCATCTTCAATAAATGTTCAAAAATTGAAACATGCTTTCACTTTGTCATTATGGTGTATTGTGTGTAGATTGGTGAGAAGTATTATTATTTTTAATTCCTTTTTAATTTAGGCTGTAACACAACAAAATGTGGACTAAGTCAAGGGGAATTAATACTTTTTGAAGGCACTTTCTAAACCACATAAAATTCCCTTTAAGTAAGTAAAACAAATGTGTTTTCATCCAACTACATTGTGTGAAATGTGACCCACTAATCTTTGTGCAAAACAATAAGTTGTTGCAATTAATAACCCTGCATATTTTAAATATGATGTCTAGAAAGTTGGGACTGAGAATGCATGGAAAAACATATGCAGAGAGTTTTGAGGAGAAATGTGATTTATTATAGGTGGTGCAATAAACATAGGCATATACAGGTTTGTAGCAACTGATAATGTAATAACTGCCAATGATGTAATAGCTGCTAATAATGTAATACATTTTGCATTCATAATGTAATAAATTGCCAATAACCTAATAACGTTATATAGCTAAAAAGCTTTTATTACATTATGCATTGATGAATACATTATGGAGTGGGTAAAAGTTTTTTCATTAATAGTGTAATAACTTTTAACCAATGATGTAATAACAACCTTACAAATAAATACTAAATCTATATTCACTCTTTTTCCTGCATATCAAGGGTCATGTGTAATAGCTGACTACACACCAAACCACATTCCTGAGTCGTTATTTGATATTACTAAGGGAATGTAACCAGTGGGCTAATGTTGGAGAGCTCATACTCATGTTTCTCAACAGACATAAACGGGCAGATCGTGGTATTTAAATCCTGACACACTTAGATATTGCAGATAATACAGTCCCAAAATGTTGTCGTATCTACCAGAACATGTAAAATGAAGCTGTGAAAGTAACTTTGTATTAAAACGTTTCTTGTACTGGTTGACCTGAAAAATAAAAATGTGTAACACTTCCATATGTGGCTCATAAGGGGACTGTAAAGGTAAATAAATTAAAGTAGTGGAAAAAAACACAGATTTTGGCCTTGGTCCAATGGGTTATGTGTGAGTGAGTGAGTGAATGAGTAAGTGAGTGAATCAGTCAGCCAGTCAGTCAGTCAGTCTGTGAGTGAATCAGTGAGTTTGTCTGTCTGTCTGACATGAGTCTGGTTCCATCTCCACTCTGTAAGGCAAAGTAGCCTGGTCAATCCTGGGATAAGGAGGAGTGAAACTCCTGTTGAATATTTTTTTGATCATTAGAATTTGGCTAATCACATGACTGCAAGGTTTGTCTTCAAATTGAGGAGTGTTGTTGTTTTTTCTCTCTGAAGACATTGGATGTTTATAAGGTCAGAATGGAAGTGTAATAGTTACACCCTCCCTTTTGTGGCAATGGATGCAAATACAAACTGTTCCTCAAGTGTGTTATTACAGTATTGTATTAAGTTATTACAATATAGATTTTTTTTACACACTTTATAATGTAATAATCGATAATAATGATTACATTAAGTGCAAAAACGTTATTACGTTATGCGTTCTGCATATTTATTAGTTTATTGGCAATTTATTACATTATCAGCATTACAAATGTAAAAATTATGAACCGCTATTACATTATTGGCAGTTATTTCATTATCAGTTGCTACAAGGTCTGAAAAGGCAATTATTTCCCCTCCTGATTGTTACAGTGATATGAAGGTTCACGCCATATTGGATTCTCGTTAACAGTTGCTGTTCTTAGTGTTCTAGGATAAAACATGCATAAAAACAGACAATGATTAAAGTGGTGCAGTATACATGCGTTATAAATAAAGGTTAAAATCCAGGCATGTCACATGATGGCACAAAACACAGGGTCCTAGTTATTACTGTATGTGTTTAAGACTGTTATACAGTGCATTCGGAAAGTACTCAGACCCCTTGACTTTTTCCACATTTTGTGACGTTACAGCTGTATTCTAAAATTGATTAAATCATCCCCCCCCCCCCCCCCAATCTTCACACAATACCCCATAATGACTAAGCAAAAACAGGTTTTTAGAATTCTTTGCAAATGCATAACAGAGAAAAAACTGAAATATCATATTTACATAAGTATTCAGAAGCTTTACTCAGTACTTTGTTGAAGCACCTTTGGCAGCGATTACAGCCTTGAGTCTTCAAGGTGCTACAAGCTTGGCACCACTGTATTTGGGGAGTTTCTCCCATTCTTCTCTGCAGATCCTCTCAAGCTCTGGCAGGTTGGATGGGGAGTGTCGCTGTACAGCTGTTTTCAGGTTACCTCCAGAGATGTTAGATCGGGTTCAAGTCCGGGCCCTGGCTGGGCTACTCAAGGACATTGGCTGGGCGGCCAGCTCTAGGAAGAGTCTTGGTAGTTCCAAACTTATTCCATTTAAGAATGATGGAAGCCACTGTGTTCTTGGAGACCTTCAATGCTGAAGACATTTCTTGGTACCGTTCCCCAGATCTGTGCCTAGACACAATCCTGTTTCGGAGCCCTACGAACAATTCCTTCGACCTCATGTCTAGGTTTTGCTCTGACATGCACGGTCAACTGTTGCACCTTATATAGACAGATGTCTGCCTTTCCAAATCATGTCCAATCAATTAAATTGACCACAGGTACCAAGTTGTAGAAACATCGAGGATAATTAATGGAAACAGGATGCGCCTGAGCTCAATTTCGAGTCTCATAGCAAAGGGTCTGAATACTTATGTAAATAAGTTGTTTCTGTTTTTGTTTTTAATACATTTGCAGAAATGTCAAAAAAACTATTTTTGCTTTGTCATTATGGGGTATTTTGTGTAGATTGATGAGAATAAAATACTAATTTAATCCATTTTAAAGTAAGGCTGTAACATAACAATACGTGGAAAAGTCAAGTGTTCTGAATACTTTCCGAAAGCACTGTATCAATGCATCTATATATATATCTATATATATATCTATATATATATATATATATATATATATATATATATATATATATATATATATATATGGAACACCTTATGTACACTGTGTGTGTGTGTATATATATACATATATATTATATATATATACATACATATATATACATACATACATACATACATACATACATACATACATACATACATACACACACACACACACAGTGTACATAAGGTGTTCCATATGGTGTTCACATTTTCCTGATTCTAACTTTTATCATTAAAGAAGAATTACAACATAAATCGCATTGAATAGTAGTGAGTTAAAAAAAATGTTTTTTGTTTTTGAACAGTTCAGTGCCATTTTGCACGTGTAAAATGGAGCACCTTATGCACACTGTGTGTGTGTGTGTGTGTGTGTGTGTGTGTGTGTGTGTGTGTGTGTGTGTGTGTGTGTGTGTGTGTGCGTGTGTGTGTGTGTGTGTGTGTGTGTGTATATATATACATACACACACAGTGTAAATAAGGTGTTCCATATATATATACATACATACATACATACATACATACATACATACATACCCACACACACACACACACACACACACACACACACACACAAGGTGCTCCATTTTTTTTAACTCACTACTATTCAATGCGATTTATGTTGTAATTATTCTTTAATGATTAAAGTTAGAATCAGGAAAATGTGAACACCATGCAATCGCTTAACATTATTTGGAACTCAGTTTGGATAATTTTCCATCTCATGTATTTAAATTTTTTACAGGTATTTTGTGTGTTAGCTGAACTATATTTGTAAAAGTGTTTGCTCGTATACAAATTGTGCATGTTATACCTAATTTGTCTCACATTTTTATTTTTCCCCTGACATATTATCCCTATCATCTTCTTGAGCATGTCACAGTCCCTCCAGTAAACACACACATGACATTGAAGGCAAGATGTCTGGTCCTTATTCATAGCTTCAGCCATTTGCTATACAATAGTATTAAGCATCCCCATTCAGTTGGAAGAGGTGCTCTGTCTGAGTGGTTTGCATAAATACCATTCATTTCCTCTAAGCAACAACCCACAGGACATTGCAGAGACTGTTGAAATTGCTTATCAAGCTGACTAGTTTGACAAAATTAACTGCAAGTACTAACCCATTGAGTCTTTACCATCTGACACGGTCTTACTCCCTTGCTTAACTTTCATTACACATTCATCATACATTTATCTGCATTCATCACTAATCCTAATTCCTGCATTTAATCTGCACCATTCTTCATTTAGAATTTAGCAAGAAATACGTAGATATTTACACACAAAGAGGGAGGTAAAGTAACCCTTGATTATCTACATTCTGATAAGCCATTATAAAACACCAAATGATGAGCATTTGTACAATCAGACAACTGATTCCTCACCGTGTGATAGCTTTGTGGCATTTTCTGTTGGTTCAGCCATTTTACTTTGCTACAGGAGTTTACTTACAAGTTTTTTTTTCAATTGCTTTTGCATCCGAGTTGCCATTCTTGTTGTCACTTGAGCTGAAGTATTCTCTCACAGTGTTTCTGACAGTTGCTGGCAGTTTTATTCTTATAGTGTGGCTGATTGTGGTTGCAGTATTGTGGCTGATTGTCCTTGCAGTTTTGGCATTGGTTTTGGATGATGTCTGGGAGAGAGGGGTGCATCCACCACCCAACTGTTCAGGAACCACCTCACCACAGTCAATCTCTGTTTTAGTCTTTGCTCCTTTCTCCTTGTTGTTGACAGATTGTCTGATTGACACAGACTGAAGGACCAGTGGAGTGTTTTGACCATAGAACACTGTCTGGGGTATGTGGACCTGCACACTCTGACTGAGCAGTTCCTCATTTCCCTGATGTTCTGTCCCTGTGTCAGACACCAGAGAGACTCCACACTCTTCCACAGATTGATCAGACTGTTTCTTCATCAGCATTCTGTTAGAGGTGTAAAATGTAATTTTTGTCCCCCTCACCTCTTCTTTGTTGACAGCCTGGTTGTTTGTTTTTCTCAGCTGTATGTGTGTAATGGATATTTCTTTGGTCTGGCCTTTTGACTCTGACGTCTCAAACACTTTATCCTTCTGGCTCTGGTGCACCTGCTCCCCACTCCAATCAGAGATAAAATTCTCACTGTCATCTGGTTGAGAGACAGGGCTTTGACGATTCTCACCTTTTAAACTACAGAGGCTTTGCGTACGCAACTGGTAGTCTTCTCTATTCTGAATGCTAATAGAACGGTAATGCTCCTTGTCTTCCTCTCCCTCATCATACTTATTATACAAGTCCAAAACCTCGGGTGCCTGAGCCACTGCCACTGGGAATGTCATGCTCCAGTCTTTTGGGAATTTCTTCGGGGTGTCTGGGGTGAGAGGGCGTAACCGTGCCGACATGCCGAACAGGAAGGGTAGGGAGCTGGGCTCGTTGGGAGAGGACACAGAGTCAGAGCAGAAGGAAAAGGCACTGTCTATGGAGCTCAGAGAGGAGGCAGATGGTGAGGTGGCTGTGGAGGACAGGCTGGAGAAACTGGACCTGTTGGACATGGCCAGCCTCTGGGCAGGATGCCAGAACCTAGAAGCTACCTGAGGGGACCTCCAGAAGGCATACCTAGATCTGCTGCCACCTACCCTGGGGCTCCTGTCCCCCTTTAGTAGTCCCTTAGCGTGGGGTTTGTGTTTGTGTTGGGAGTGGTCTGCACAGCCACACATCACTGCCGCATCGCAGCTGGACTGACGGGCAACAGGAGTGTGGATCTGGCTTTGGGACCCTGACTGGGGAGAAGCCAGAGACACACTGGGTTCTGAGGAGCAGCGGGCTGAGCGAAGACTCTGGGTCCCCATCAGGGAGCATATAGACCCACTGGAGAGTGAAGACATAAAGTCTAGACTTCCACAGCTATAAGCACTTTCCTCACTCACATGTAGCTTTTTCAAGGAGTCAACCTCATTCAGAAGGCCCAAATTCTCTTTCTTCTCTTTCAAGACCAGTTTCCCTGGAGACAGGAATAAAGGTTCCCTGTTAGGAGAGTGAAGTCCTCCTTGCTTCTCCCAGTCCAAATCATCAGAGAAGTAGAGCTGCTGGTAAGACTCCACTGAAAGAAAAAACACGTAAGGATCAAAGCGAGACCACATGGTTACCATGAAAATGCAAAAAAAAATAAAAATAAACCATATGTTATCTAACAAAGATCTCACCCATGACATTGTCTACAGTTCCTTGTTCACAATTTGGCTTAGTAAAAATGCACTCAACATCTTTACCAAAAATGGCTGGGGTGTTTTCAATGAGTAGTTGGATGAGAGCTGCAACCTGCAATGGAGACATGAAAACACATTGAGGCAGAAACCGTTAACAAATAGGAGATACAGGAGATGAACATACAATATCTGCTCATGCTAACTACAACACCAGAGTCATTAATGAGGTCCAATGAAAATTACTCTCAATTCAGTGTATTATTTCAATTTACACCAACAACAAAAAAACTTATACAGTGAGCTCCAAAAGTATTGGACATCAAATATTTGTTGTTGTTTTGGCTTAAGATTTGAAATGATTCAATTATTATGAGGTTAAAGTGCAGACTGTCAGCTTTAATTTGAGTGTATTTTAATCCATATCGGGTGAACCGTTTAGAAATTAGAGCACTTTTAGTCCCCCCATTTAAGAGGACCAAAAGTATTGGGACAAATCTACATTATGTGCATTATTAAAGTAGTAAAATGTTACGTATTTAGTCCCATATTCCCAGCACGCAATGACTACATCAACTTATGACTCTACAAACTTGTTGGATGCATTTGCTGTTTGTTTTGGTTGCGTTTCAGATTGTTTTGTGCCCAAAAGAAAGGAATAGTAAATAATGTATTGTGTCATATTGGTGTCACTTCTACTGTAAATAAGAATAGAACATTTCTACATTAATGTGGATGCTACCACGATTAGGGATAATCCTGAATGAATCGTGAATGATGAGTGAGAAAAGTTACTGAGGCATAAATATCATGGTAGCATCCACATTAATGTAGAAGTGTTGAGAAACATTATATTCTTATTTATGGAAAAGTGACTCCAAAATGACACAAAACATTATTTACCATTAATTTCTATTGGGCACAAAATAATATGAAACACAACCAAATCAAACAGCAAATGCATCCAACACGTTTGTAGAGTCACAAGCTTAATGCTTAATGCAATCATTGCGTACTAGGAATATGGGACCAAATACCTAACTTTTTACTACTTTAATACACATATAAGTGAACTTGTCCCAATACTTTCGGTCCCTAAAATGGGGGACTATGTATAAAAAGTGATGTCATTTCTAAATGGTTCACCTGATATGGATGAAAATTCAAGCTGACAGTCTGCACTTTAACCTCATAGTCCTCATATCCAAAGTGCTGGAGTACAGAGCCAAAACAACAACAAAATGGTCACTGTCCCAATACTTATGGAGCTCACTGTAGCTTATAACTTACACGTTGATGTTTTAAGAACTCTTGAGAACTGTTTTTATCTTTGTGATGTTTCACAGCAACACAAACGTCAAACACTAGATCAATGTTCTGACGTTTAATTGGCAGAAGAATCGCATTGGCCAAATTGTGTCGCAGACAAAATCATTTACCAGTTAGACATTTTTTGATCCTCTGCAAATTAGACTTAATTTATTTCTTAGCCTTGACATCATGTTGCCTTTTAAAATGATTATTTTAGCAATAAGCTACTGAAGAGATGAGGCCTATTCCAAAAGCTGTACCGAATAAGAAACCACTGGACACACACTGGTTGAATCAAAGTTGTTTTCATTTCATTTCAATGAAATGACATTGAACCAACATGGAATAAATGTTGAATTGACATCTGTGCCCAGTATGAACTGACAATTTCAGCATATATACATTGAATTGTATATTTTGCATAATCATTATATTATGCATTAATACATAAACTCAGCAATTCACTAGGGATTTATTACTGCATGTGTGTGTTTCATTGAAGCCTTAATAAAGTATTATATCTTTGATTATATTTATAAAATAGAATAATAGATAACATGCTCACTCTCATATTATTTTTCAGAAGTTGTCGGGTGCTAGATTCTCATAGTCCATAGCAATAGAGATGGTCAGCACACAATAAATAATCTTCAATAATTCATTTATTTATCTGTGTAAGAAATACAGAGAAATAAAAGAATACATTAATTATTAAAGATTATTTATGGTACTTATAAAATGTCCATAGGGTACTATTGTTGTTGGACAGGGGATCCCTAAGTAGATCTACCTTTTTATTGGACTGACTCTCCTCCTCTGGCCCAGTAGGCACGGGCAGCCACAGCATGTTGGGAGCGATACAGAGAGACAGGTTTAAAGCGTTCATCTGGTTCTCCTGTGAGCTCTCCTGGATGTGATAGAGAAGGGCGAACAGGTAGCGGAGCAAGGTAACATTATCCTCTGGAAGCTGGCTCAATAGCCTGAAGGGGACAGAAAATGGAGTACCATTAATATCCTAACGGCTAATTGAGGCCAGTAATGGAATGGGTGAGTGGCTGATGCACACAATGATTCAAACCTTGAAACCTGTGACTGGCAGAAAGGGGAAAAAAAGGACATATCAAAGAATAGTCTTTAATAGAGGTTAAATGCCCTCAATAGAATAGAAGAGCAGTGGTTTGCAATTCAGCTAAATTCATTAAATCATTTTGTGCATCTAGAATAACACACAGAATTGTATTGCTTGTTTTTTAAATTCCAATAGCCTTCTCAGCACTTCATGTCCTGTTTCAAAGTCATTCAATATCTGTTTTTTATCTCAATATCTTTGAAAAACACACATTAGGCACATTAGAGCAATTTCAACAACACGAAGAGAGATATTTATTGACGTGTTTTTCCCCAAGTAAATTTACTGTATGTACTGTGCAGAAGTACATACTAAAGACAGACAGACTAAAGAATGGTATATGAACAGGACTGAACACATTCACTAGGGTGTTATTCTGTTGTACAATTTTCAATATTGTTCTGTTTCTGCTCACTGTTACCCAAATGTTTCCTATCTAATCTATAAATCAATTTGTTACCCTGTTTTCTTTCCAATTTCATGGTATCCAATTGGTAGTTACAGTCTTGTCTGCAATTCCCGTAAGGACTCGGGAGAGGTGAAGGTTGAGAGCTGTGCGTTCTCCGAAACACAACCAAGCCACACTGCTTCTTGACACAGTGCCCACTTAACCCGGAAGCCAGTCGCACCAATGTGTCGGAGGAAACACTGTGCACTGCGCCCGGCCCGCCACAGGAGTCACTAGTGCGCAATGGGACCAGGACATCCCTGCTGTCCAAACCCTCCCCTAACCCGGACAACACTGGGCCAATTGTGCACCACCCCATGGGTCTCCCGGTCGCAGCCGGCTGCGACAGAGCCTGGACTTGAACCCAGAATCTCATGTGGCACAGCTGAATCTCTAGTGGCACTGCGATACAGTCCCTTAGACCACTGCGCCACTCAGGAGGCTTCAAATCCCATAGAATAGGTAGCCACCTATTCAAGCGGAAAAATCTCAATAAAACAATTGTAAGCAGATCCATTATATCAGAGGTGGGTGCAGAGGGTGGAGTCTTTTGTTTTATCCCTGCTCTAACACAATTGTCTCAGTTTATCAAGGACCATATGACAACTCCTTTATTTTAGCCACTAATCTATTGTTGGTAAACAAGTAAACAGATGTATGAATCTCTCACCCTTTTATCAACTCAATCTTGTCTTCAATATCATCAGCCGCCATGACCTCCATCCACTTTTCATATAGACCAGTACTTAGCACACTGCCAGGGATGTTGCGCAGAAAGTCCTGTTCATTCAAATATAAGTCCTAGCAATCAAAATCTATACAGTACAATATGAAAATGGTTATTTTTTTACTTTTGGTCCTCCATTTTAACATGTTACTGTTACTGCTGGCCATAAAATTTCAGTTTAAAATCCAATGCAGGCAAGTAAATAATCTAAAACATAAGTGAGACTTCAGAAAGCAATTACAGTGATGACTGATGCAGCAACAAACACAGACTCCCCCTCCAGCTCAACACTGTTGCCAGAGTTCAGTCTTTCCTTCAGTTCCCGGCATGTCTTAGCATTGGCTGAGCGCCGGAAGATCCCTGTGGTGGTGGGGCCCTCATGATACAACAGATACAGCATGTCCTGTATGGAGAATAGACCAGACATGTAGTAGTTTGCAGGCGCAATTACAAGCTGTGAATAATTTGCCCACCATGACTGATATTATCCTAATTTGCCCATCATGACTGGAATTATCCTCACTGCTTTCCCAGCAGTAGAGATGAATACTTTATCATTTTTCATATTTGAGGGGGATCACAACTCACCATGATGGGTCTGGGTAGGGTTCCATGATGACAGATGGAGGACAATGAAAGACCAAAGAGCTTGTGAGGAGTTGTGGGGGATTCAGGATATCCACCTCCTTGGCTGCCATGTCCTCTTCTCAGAGCCCAGTCTAACAGAGACTTCTTTCTCTTTATGTGTTTCTGAAAGGAATCTGTTGGAAATTATAAACAGCGCATTCTTTAGAAACTCTGAGTGACAGATAGGTGGTTGTCATTCATTCAAACCTGCTTTTAGCCAAACAAAAATATTAAAATGTCATTTTGAGTAACAAATCAACGCAATTCCCAGAGGGGAACACCAAAAAAATTATATATAATGTCAAATAAGGGTTATTTGGCTCGTAACGATAGCGGAACTCTTTTTGGTGCTACAGTATATACTGTAGAACCCTTTTCAAAGATTCTGAAAAGAACCATGTTCATAAGGTTCTATATGTAACCTTGTTTTGTGATGTAAAGAACTCTTTCTTAAGGTTCTATAAAGAACCATTACCAAAAGTTTCTATACTGAACAAAAAGATGAATGCAACATGTAAAGTGTTGGTCCCATGTTTCACAAGCTGATATAAAACATCCCAGAAATGTTCCATACGCACCAAAAGCTTATTTCTCTCAAGTTTACCGCACAAATGTGTTTACATCCCTGTTAGTACGGATTTCTTTGCCAAGATAATCCATCCACCTGACAAGTGTGGCATATCAAGAAGCTGATTAAATAGCATGAACATTACACAGGTGCACCTTCTGCTGGGGACAATAAAAGGCCACTCTAAAATATGCAGTTTTGTCACACAACACAATGCCACAGATGTCTAAAGTTTTGAGGGAGTGTGCAGTTGGCATGCTTACCGCAGGAATCTCTACCAGAGTTTTTGCCAGAGAATTGAATGTTAATTTCTCTACCATAAGCCACCTCCAAAGTCATGTTAGAGAATTTGACAGTACGTCCAACCGGCCTCACAACCACAGACCACGTGTAACCACGCCAGCCCAGGACCTCCACACGGCTTCTTCTTCTTCTTCACCTGCGGGATCATCTGGGACCAGCCACCCAGACAGCTGATGAAACTGTGGATGTGCACAACCGAAGAATTTCTGTACAAATTGTCAGAAACTTTCTCAGGGAAGCTCATCTGCGTGCTCGTCATCCTCACCAGAGTTTGGACCTGACTGCAGTTCAGCACCGTAACCAACATCAGTGGGCAAACCCCCACCTTCGATGGCCATTGGCATGCTGGAGAAGTGTGTTTTTCACAGATGAATCCCGGTTTCAACTGTACAGGGCAGATGGCAGAAAGCGTGTATGTAGTCATGTGGGCGAGTGGTTTGCTGTCGTCAAAGTAGTGAACAGAGTGCCCCATGTGGCGTGGGCTAAAGACAACGAATACAATAACATTTTATCGACGGCAATTTGAATGCACAGAGATACCATGATGAGAGTCCCATTGTCATGCCTTTCATCCGCCTCCATCACCTCATGTTTCAGAATGTTAATGCACTGTCACAAGGACCTGAACACAATTCCTGGAAGCTAAAAATGTCCCAGTTCTTCCATGGCCTGCATACTCGCCAGACATGTCACCCATTGAGCATGTTTTTGATTGCCCTGGATCGACGTGTACGACAGCGTGTTCCAGTTCCTACCAATATCCAGCAACTTCCCACAGCATTGAAGAGGAGTGGGACAACATTGTACAGTCCACAATCAACAGCCTGATCAACTCCATGCAAAGGAGATGTGTCTCGCTGCATAAAGCAAATAGTGTTCACACCAGATACTGACTGGTTTTCTGATCCACGACCCTACCTTTTTTTAAAGGTATCTGGGACCAAGAGATTCATATCTGCACTCCCAGTCATGTGAAATTCATAGATTAGTGACTAATATATTTATATATTTCAATTGCCTGATGTCCTTATATGAACTGTAATTCAGTAAAATATTTTAAATTGTTGCATGTTGTGTTTATATTTTTGTTGTTCTGTTGTTAGAACCCTATTCTGGTACTACACAATATATATATAATTTGTATGGTGCTGTAAAGTACACTTTCTTATTAAGGTTCTCTAAAGAACTCTTCTCAATTTCAAAGGTTCTATAAAAAAGTTTCTGCCATATAATATTGTTTTGTGTTGAATACAAAATCCATAGATGCTATTTTTGTGTTGGTTGACAAGTTGAATCAGTTGTGCTAGCACTGGAATAGATCAAATACATGGAATGGCAGGCTGTCGCCGAGGAGAGGTTTTGAAGAACTTTAATATCCTACAGTTTCTCTGAAACTTAGCTGAACAAGGACATGGATAATAGCTTTTTTTTTGTGCATCGGCAGCACAGAACGGCAGCGTCTGGTAAGCTCATGAGGGGGGGCGGTATGTGTCTCTTTGTTAACATCATCTGGTACGCAATCTCTAATATGAAAGAAGACTTGATGTTCTGCTCGCCTGAGTTAGAATACCTCATGATAAGCTGTACACCATACCAAGAGTTCTCATCTATATTTCTGGTAGCTGTCTATTTACCAGCACAAACCGATGCTGGCACTAAGATGCTGGCACGCATTCAACAAGCTGTATGAGGCCATAAGTAAACAAGAAAATGCTCATCCAGAGGTGGTGCTCCTAGTGGCCGGTGATTTTAATGCAGGAAAACTGAATGCCGTCTTACCAAATTTCTACCTTCGTGTCACCTGTGCAGCTGGAGGTGAAAAAACTCTAGATCACTTTTACTCTTCACACAGAGATGCTTACAAAGCTCTCCCGTGCCCTCCGTGTGGCAAATCTGACCATAACTCTATCCTCTTAATTCATGATTACAAGCAAAAACTCAAAACAGGGAGTACCAGTGACGCGCTCAATATGGAAATGGTCTGATGAAGTGGATGCCAAGCTACAGGACTTTTTCGCTAGCATGGACTGAAAAATATTCTCGGAACTCATCTGATGGCTTTGAGGAGTTTACCACATCAGTCACTGGCTTCATTAATTAGTGCATCGACCACGTCATCCCCCAAGTGACCATATGTACATACAGTGGGGAGAACAAGTATTTAATACACTGACGATTTTGCAGGTTTTCCTACTTAAAAAGCATGTAGAGGCGTGTAAATTTTTATCATAGGTACACTTCAACTGTGAGAGACGGAATCTAAAACAAAAATCCAGAAAATCACATTGTATAATTTTTAAGTAATTAATTTGCATTTTATTGCATGACATAAGTATTTGATCACCTACCAACCAGTAAGAATTCCGGCTCTCACAGACTTGTTAGTTTTTCTTTAAGAAGACCTCCTGTTCTCCACTCATGTGGACAACTACAAATACCTAGGTGTCTGGTTAGACTGTAAACTCTCCTTCCAGACTCACATCAAGCATCTCCAATCCAAAGTTAAATCTAGAATCGGCTTCCTATTCCGCAACAAAGCATCCTTCACTCATGCTGCCAAACATACCCTTGTAAAACTGACCATCCTACCAATCCTCGACTTCGGTGATGTCATTTACAAAATAGCCTCCAAAACCCTACTCAATAAATTGGATGCAGTCTATCACAGTGCCATCCGTTTTGTCACCAAAGCCCCATATACTACCCACCACTGCGACCTGTACGCTCTCGTTGGCTGGCCCTCGTTTCACACTCGTCGCCAAACCCACTGGCTCCAGGTCATCTACAAGACCCTGCTAGGTAAAGTCCCCCCTTATCTCAGCTCGCTGGTCACCATAGCAACGCCCACCCATAGCACGCGCTCCAGCAGGTATATCTCTCTGGTCACCCCCAAAACCAATTCTTCCTTTGGCCGCCTCTCCTTCCAGTTCTCTGCTGCCAATGACTGGAACGAACTACAAAAATCTCTGAAACTGGAAACACTTATCTCCCTCACTAGCTTTAAGCACCAGCTTTCAGAGCAGCTCATAGATTACTGCACCTGTACATAGCCCATCTATAATTTAGCCCAAACAACTACCTCTTTACCTACTGTATTTATTTATTTTGCTCCTTTGCACCCCATTAATGCTATCTCTACTTTGCACCTTCTTCCACTGCAAACCAACCATTCCAGTGTTTTTTTTACTTGCTATATTGTATTTACTTCACCACCATGGCCTTTTTATATTTTTATTTATTTATATATATATTTTGTTTGCCTTCACCTCCCTTATCTCACCTCACATGCTCATATTGTATATAGACTTATTTTTCACTGTATTATTGACTGTATGTTTGTTCTACTCCATGTGTAACTATGTGTTGTTGTATGCGTCGAACTGCTTTGCTTTATCTTGGCCAGGTCGCAATTGTAAATGAGAACGTGTTCTCAATTTGCCTACCTGGTTAAATAAAGGTGAAATAAAAATAAATAAATAAATAAATTACCTGTATTAACTGCACCTGTTTGAACCCGTTACCTGTATAAAAGACACCTGTCCACACACTCATTCAAACAGACTCCAACCTCTCCACAATGGCCAAGACCAGAGAGCTGTGTAAGGAGATCAGGGATAAAATTGTAGACCTGCACAAGGCTGGGATGGGCTACAGGACAATAGGCAAGCAGCTTGATGAGAAGGCAACAACTGTTGGCGCAATTATTCGAAAATGGAAGAAGTTCAAGATGACGGTCAATCACCCTCAGTCTGGGGCTCCATGCAAGATCTCACCTCGTGGGGCATCAATGATCATGAGTAAGGTGAGGGATCAGCCCAGAACTACACGGCAGGACCTGGTCAATGACCTGAAGAGACCTGGGACCACAGTCTTAAAGAAAACCATTAGTAACACACTACGCCGTCATGGATTAAAATCCTGCAGCACACGCAAGTTCCCCCTGCTCAAGCCAGCGCATGTCCAGGCCCGTCTGAAGTTTGCCAATGACCATCTGGATGATCCAGAGGAGGAATGGGAGAATGTCATGTGGTCTGATGAGACAAAAATAGAGCTTTTTGGTCTAAACTCCACTCGCCGTGTTTGGAGGAAGAAGAAGGATGAGTACAACCCCAAGAACACCATTCCAACCGTGAAGCATGGAGGTGGAGTATTGAGGGGAGGATGGATGGGGCCATGTATCGCGAGATCTTGGCCAACAACCTCCTTCCCTCAGTAAGAGCATTGAAGATGGGTCGTGGCTGGGTCTTCCAGCATGACAACGACCCGAAACACACAGCCAGGGCAACTAAGGAGTGGCTCCGTAAGAAGCATCTCAAGGTCCTGGAGTGGCCTAGCCAGTCTCCAGACCTGAACCCAATAGAAAATCTTTGGAGGGAGCTGAAAGTCCGTATTGCCCAGCGACAGCCCCGAAACCTGAAGGATCTGGAGAAGGTCTGTATGGAGGAGTGGGCCAAAATCCATGCTGCAATGTGTGCAAACCTGGTCAAGAACTACAGGAAACGTATGATCTCTGTAATTGCAAACAAAGGTTTCTGTACCAAATATTAAGTTCTGCTTTTCTGATGTATCAAATACTTATGTCATGCAATAAAATGCAAATGAATTACTTAAAAATCTTACAATGTGATTTTCTGGATTTTTGTTTTAGATTCCGTCTCCCATAGTTGAAGAAAAAATTACAGACCTCTATATGCTTTGTAAGTAGGAAAACCTGCAAAATCGGCAGTGTATCAAATACTTGTTCTCCCCACTGTACATATCCCAGCCATAAGCCATGGGTTACAGGCAACATCCGCACTGAGCTAAAGGCTAGAGCTGCCTCTTTCAAGGAACGGGACACTAACCCGACGCTTACAAGAAATCCCACTACGCCCATCAAACAAGCAAAGTATCAGTACAGTGGCTTGCGAAAGTATTCACCCCCCCTTGGCATTTTTCCTATTTTGTTGCCTTACAACCTGCAAGTCTCTTGGGGTATGTCTCTATAAGCTTGGCACATCTAGCCACTGGGATTTTTGCCCGTTCTTCAAGGCAAAACTGCTCTAGCTCCTTCAAGTTGGATGGGTTCCGCTGGTGTACAGCAATCATTAAGTCATACCACAGATTCTCAATTGGATTGAGGTCTGGGCTTTGACTAGGCCATTCTAAGACATTTAAATGTTTCTCCTTAAACCACTCAAGTGTTGCTTTAGCAGTATGCTTAGGGTCTTTGTCCTGCTGGAAGGTGAACCTCTGTCCCAGTCTCAAATCTCTGGAAGACTGAAACAGGTTTCCCCTCAAGAATTTCCCTGTATTTTGCACCATCCATCATTCCTTCAATTCTGACCAGTTTCCCAGTCCCTGCCTATGAAAAATGGTATTCTCGGGGTGATGAGAGGTGTTGGGTTTGGGCCAGACATAGCGTTTTCCTTGATGGCCAAAAATCAACATTTTAGTCTCATCTGCCCAGAGTACCTTCTTCCATATGTTTGGGGAGTCTCCCACATGCCTTTTGGCAAACACCAAACGTGTTTGCCAGCTTCCTTAGACTAACTAAATAACGTTTTACAGAGGGCAAGATACACAAAACTAATAGTATAATAGAGAAAACATGTGGATTCATATTTAGAAGCAACGTGGAAAGCAGTATTGTTATTTTTTATATATACAGTGGGGCGAAAAAAGTATTTAGTCAGCCACCAATTGTGCAAGTTCTCCCACTTAAAAAGATGAGAGAGGCCTGTAATTTTCATCCTAGGTACACCTCAACTATGACAGACAAAATGAGGGAAAAATCCAGAAAGTCACATTGTAGGATTTTTAATGAATTTATTTGCAAATTATGGTGGAAAATAAGTATC
This sequence comes from Salvelinus fontinalis, assembly GCF_029448725.1. Lineage (NCBI taxonomy): Eukaryota > Metazoa > Chordata > Actinopteri > Salmoniformes > Salmonidae > Salvelinus > Salvelinus fontinalis. The sequence goes on from NC_074677.1 coordinate 37,400,501, forward strand.
TGGTCAATAACAAAAGTTTATCTCAATACTTTGTTATATACCCTTTGTTGGCAATGACAGAGGTCAAACGTTTTCTGTAAGTCTTCACAAGGTTTTCACACACTGTTGCTGGTATTTTGGCCCATTCCTCCATGCAGATCTCCTCTAGAGCAGTGATGTTTTGGGGCTGTTGCTGGGCAACACGGACTTTCAACTCCTTCCAAAGATTTTCTATGGGGTTGATATCTGGAGACTGGCTAGGCCACTCCAGGACCTTGAAATGCTTCTTACGAAGCCACTCCTTTGTTGCCCGGGCGGTGTGTTTGGGATCATTGATCATTTGGAATGCCCACATGCAGGAATGCCCTGAATTTCCGGTCGCAATTGCACCCTTCTCTGGAGGAATTGTGTGCAACCTGCATGAGTGACAGAGGGTGGCGCTTGCTGTGTGTGGCCGAGGAGCATAAAGCAAGCGACCGCGGGAGACATCCTGTCTTGTTTGAACAGTGTAGAGAAGAGTGTTTTTTTTCCCACTGGTGCTCCCAAAATGAAACTCCAGGTCGCACAGCTAAATGACCACTTAAAGAGTCATTATGGTTGCACATAGAACCATCACCCTTACCAAATAACTCTTGAAGAACCTTGTTTTCTAAGTGTGCAGACACAGACAGGGACAATACAGCCACAAAGGCATACATGAAAAGACAAGGATGTGAGGAACTGATGTGTGGATACAGCCCTTCGACGTGGTATATTGGCCATATACCACAAACCCTCGAGGTGCCTTATTGCCATCATAAACTGGTTACTAACGTAATTAGAGCAGTAAAAATAAATGTTTTGTCATATCCGTGGTATACGGGAATGTTGGCCAATCAGCATTCAGGGCTTGAATCACCCAGTTTATAATCATGAATGAATGATGATGTGACCTGGATAGTCAAGTGGTTTTTAATAAGGCATCATGCAGAGAAATCACCATGCATGGTTTTTCAGATATACTTTCCGCATTTGTGCATAGAAATGACTGTGCAAAACAATTCAATTGGCATTTGAGAATACATGATTCATTATAAAGAGCAGCAAAAAGGTCATCTATAAAATAATTTGTATTGTTTTTTTCTCACAATTTTATGCTATGACAGAGAGACAGTATGCTATGACAGAGCGACAGTATGCTTTGACAGAGAGACAGTATGCTATGACAGAGAGACAGTATGCTATGACAGAGAGACAGTATGCTATGACAGAGAGACAGTATGCTATGACAGAGAGACAGTATGCTATGACAGAGAGACAGTATGCTATGACAGAGAGACAGTATGCTATGACAGAGAGACAGTATGCTATGACAGAGAGACAGTATGCTATGCCTCCAACAAGCAATGGAACATTTAGAACACTGTAATTATTCTAATTACAGGAAGGAGACTCTGATAACATCTGTAGAACTACATGTGCTAGCGTGACAGGAAGTTATTTACTATCTCCATTATGAATTAACCACTTCCGTAAAGAGAGCTAGATAATTGACGTGTAGAAAGTAGAAACAAAATGCACTAAAGAAAATTACATTGTTTACCCCTGTGGTGTATCTCGGGGGGAACTTAAAAATCAATACAGGCCAGCATCTCTTTCTCTATCTCTCTCTGTGAAAGTTAATGAATGATTCACCTGCTCGACCATGTCCTCCCCCTTCAGCCTTTAGCCTAAGGATGAAGCGAGGGCCGGAAGTGTCTTTAAGATGGTGATCAAGGTAGAGGCTCCCATCTACAGTCAGAATGTTGTTGGTGACTGCCGAGGCTTGGCAGTCCATTTCCCTCAAGGAGTTCAGGATAATACTGAAGGGATGCTCATGACCTGTCAGACACGACACGTGTAGATCAGTTTTTTTGTTGTATAGAATTGGAAAATGCATTCACTCCCTGCTGCTACCATTTCTGTTTAGTTAAGGAATAAGGCACAAAGGGGTGTGGTAATGGCCAATATACCACGGCTAAGGGTTGTTCTTACCCACGACGCAGCGCGGAGTGCCTGGAAACCACCCTTAGCCGTGGTATATTGGCCATATACTACAAACCCTCGAGGTGCCTTATTGCCATTATAAACTGGTTACTAACGTAATTAGAGCAGTAAAAATAAATGTTTTGTCATATCTGTGGTATACGGGAATGTCAGCCAATCAGCATTCAGGGCTTGAATCATCCAGTTTATAATCATGAATGAATGATGATGTGACCTGGATAGTCAAGTGGTTAGTGCTGCTGCTCCTGGTACATGTGCATAACGCTGTCACGGTACGACTGAATCCGGCTTATACTGCTCTGTGACCATTATCATTTTATCTTTCCTGGTAATCTGTCATTAGTTTACTATCTGTTCAAACAAACCCAACAAATCGAAAGGAGTGATTAAATTATATGGGAGATACATGATGAATCACAACCTCCTTATAATTACATGGGCTTAAAGACAAAGCAAATGTTTGATAAAAATGCTTGTAGTACCAGTCCTAAGCAAACATTTTTCAAACTGAGATCACCTACATTTCCCAGGGTCTATTTTTTCCAGTGTATCTCAGTTGGTAGAGCATGGTGCTTGCAACGCCAGGGTTGTGGGTTTGATTCCCACAGGGCACCAGTATGAAAATGTATACACTCACTACTGTAAGTCGCTCTGGATAAGAGTGTCTGCTAAAATATAAAAATGAGCATTGACTAAATTATATATTTTTCTACCAGCATTGACTTGAGAAAAATAGGTATCTGCCCTTTAGACAGAACAGCATGCGGTTGTATGAGACATTAATTCCAGACACACAAAGGCCCTCACGAATCCCTCTTCCGATCCCCAGGATTCCTAATATGCCTTGGCTTTGTGAGAGGCTCCTGTAGCCAGGTCGCAAGATTACAGTTTCAAGTCACAAACACTCTATGTGAACACACTAAGATGAGTACAGACAGAACCTGCCCAACTGAAATATTAGTTTGGGTAATCCTTTGACTAGACAGAAACTATGGTCTAAAATCCAAGCCAAGTGTGTCTTCATCCTGACTGTTTTGGAGGCGTGTTTCAGTGCATAGTGATAGTACTATCACATTTCCTCACCGATAAGAGGATATGGGGCTTCCTCTCTCCCTGAGACTACCCAGAGGCGGTAGTCAGTGGGTCTGCCCTATGGGAGTAGAAAAATTATGTTTAGGATGAAGAAAGGAAACTCGGAGTAATCTATAAGCCCAGGCATGGTCAGAGACAGGAAATGCCATTGTAAAGCATATAATGTTGTCAATGATCCTTGTGTTCCTTTTCTGATACTATTCCTGTCTTTTTCTAAAGATCTATGAGTAAACATGTAGGCTAGTGGTAGCAGAATTTGATCTAAATTCTAAAGAGTAAACATAAAAAAAGAAAAGAAAAAGATTTACAACAGGTGTAATATTGCAGAGCTTGGTAATAGTAATAATAATAATGATATATTACTCTATAATTATAGTAAAATGTTTGTCAATACATAATCCAAACAAAACATTTGGATTACGTCTAATAATAGAACAAAGACATAATGAACACAGAAATTGGTGGCAACAACTCACAGTGAGTCTAAATTGTTGGGTGAGGATCCTGATGACTTTGTCAACGTCACATGTATTGTCCACATTCACAGTCGTCTAGATTAAAACACAAATAATTCCTTCATAATCTTATAGAATTGGAAAATATTTTCTGAGGTTACTTGAATAAATGTTATGTTAACTAGAAATAGTCATACATGTAATCATATTTCATTTAGAATGTGAACATTTGGGGAAAATAATCAATAAGCATCCGAGAAGTAGCAGTAGTTGTAGATGAGTGAATTCTCTTACCATTGCACTATTTCCAATGTCCATGAGAAGAACCTTCATGGTGAGATTACTGAGATATTCCACTTCCTTGGATTTTGTGATGTGCCTGTGCCAAATAGCACGTGGCATATATTAGTGCTAATGTGGATGCATCAGATAGGTACAGTACATCATCCTATACATTTAATTTCAGAAATCATTTTCTATATTGTACATCTGGGTTTTGTGAGTATTTCCTTACCATTGTAAAGTGGAAAGCCACTTCTCCTTTGACTCCGATGAACTGATAGGGAAAACAAATGTCATATTTATTTCCCAAAATAGGAATTTAATTAAATGTCAAGTACTAACGAAAAATGATTAGATTGGAGTAGCCTACCTGAGAGTTACCACGTAATTGGTGGTAGGCCAGCCAATGACAAAGGAGTTCTTTGAGCACAGTTTTCTGTCTGCAACCTCTTCCGTGCAGGAAGCCAACCACATCTCACACAGCCTCACTCTCTCCTTCCGTTTGCGGCTTGTGGAAGACCTGCAAGACAACAGGTAAATACAACGATATCAGCAATCTATCAGGACAAATACAACAGTAATTGCAATCATCAATTCCACTTTATATTTTCATTTTGTTAAAGTGCCCCTCTCGTCCTAAGATAAATCTGTACAATTTACATAATGGAGAAAATGATATTAAGTCATTGTTAGTTCTCATCTATTCTATTCATCTTGTTCAGTAAGTGAACATTATTTTTATATGATGAGGACAAACTTTGATTTAGCGATGATGAGTGTGTCACTGAAGAGGAACAAGTGTCTCTCCTGGGTCTGCAGTCCAGTGCTGAGCTGCACGTGCTCTTCCATCACAAACTCTGCACTCTGGGACGTTAGGCTCTGGATCAGCGCTGCTCTTGGTGATGGGACTGGGACGGCATCCCTAAAGACAAAAAACACTCTGTAAAGGGAGCATCATGTCTCTGGCAATGAGACATGATACTGGACATTGTTTCCCATCAAACAGGCATTTACAATACGTTCATCACATCACACAAAAAACACACAGGGGTTACATAAAGTGCCTTCAGAAAGTATTCATAACCCGTGACTTACAGCGCATTCGGAAAATATTCAGACCCCTTCCCTTTTTCCACATTTTGTTGTGTTACAGTACAGCCTGAATTCCAAGGGGATGACATTTTTTTTTCTCACCCGTCGACACACAATACCCCATAATGACAAAGTGAAAACATAATTTTACAAATGTTTGAACATTTATTGAAAATGAAACACAGAAATATCTAATTTACATAAGTATTCACATCCCTGAGTCAATGGATGTTAGAATCACCTTTGGCAGCGGTTACAGCTGTGAGTCTTTCTGGGTAAGCTTTGTACACATGGATTGTACAATACTTGCAAAGTATTCTTAAAAAAAAAAATGTAATGTTGGTTGTCGATCATTGCTAGGCAGACATTTTCAAGTTGATTTAAGTCAAAATTGTAACTAAGCCACTCAGGAACATTCAACATTCAACATCTCCAGTGTATATTTGGCCTTGTGTTTCAGGTTATTGTCCTGCTGAAAGGTGAATTTGTCTCCCAGTGTCTGTTGAAAAGCGGACTAACCAGGTTTTCCTCCAAGATTTTGGCTGTGCTTAGCTCCATTCTCCATTCTCTTCTCCATTAATTTCTTTTTATCCTAAAAACTCCCTTGCCAATGACAAGCATACCCATAACAGGATGCAGCCACCACAATACTTGGAAATATGAAGTGGTACTCAATGATGTGTTGTGTTGGATTTGTATTCAGGACATAAAGGACACACATTTTTTCCGTTTTACTTAAGTGCCTTATTGCACACCGAATGCATGTCTTGGAATATTTTTTATTCTGTACAGGCTTCCTTCTTTTCACTCTGTCATTTAGTATTGTGGAGTATGCTGTTAATCCATCCTCAGTTTTCTCCTATCACAGCCATTAAACTATGTAACTGTTTTAAAGTTACCATTGGCCTCATGGTGAAATCCTTGAGTGGTTTCCTTCCTCTCCGGCAACTGAGTTAGTTGGGGCGGTTCCTCCTGCAGGCAGAGGAGGGTCGTTAAGTGATTGGAGCCACCTGGGCTCAGGGTATAAAGCTGTCACTAATCTCTCTTGCTCTCTCTCTCTGCTCCTCCAGGTATGCTTGTGGGTTGTGGTCAGTGAACACAGTTAAAGGGGTCAAACCAGAACCAACATAGACCTCGAAGTGCTGTAAAGCCCAAATGAGACCTAAAGCCTCCTTTTCAATTACAGAATAGTTTTTCTGATACTTATTAAATTTTCGGGAGAAGAAACTGACTGGACACTCAACCTTGTCATCATTCTCCTGGAGAAGCACAGCCCCAGCACCGATTTGACTGGCGTCTACCTGCAATTTGAAAGGTTTCCCAAAATTTGGTGCTGCCAACACAGGTGCCAAACACAAAAGAGTCTTAACTGCATCAAATGCCTCTTGACACTGGGTGGACCAGATAAATTCAGCCTTGGCCTTCAACAGATTGGTCAGTGGGGACACTACTACCGAAAAGTTTTTACAAAAAGCACGGTAGTACCCCGCCATTCCCAGGAAGCGCATCAGTTCTTTCTTTGTAGAGGGCTGTGGGAACTGCCTCACAGCCTGAACCTTGGCTTCCACGGGACAGACAAATCCCTGACCAACAACCTTGCCTAGGTATGTGACTGTAGCTTTGGCAAACTCACATTTTGCCAAATCAATACCTGTGTCCAACATAGACTGCATCTCTGTTTCCAGTTTTAGTCTCTTCTCCTCAGATACACGATCAAATCTGTGTTTGATAGGCTTAGCATCTCCGATGTCTATATCATGTTCAATTAAGTGGGTTTGTGATGGAGTGTCAGAAAACAAAACAGGGTAGTTTCTAATAAGAGCTACCAATTCATCACGTTTCTCAGAGTCTAAATGATCTACCAAAACCCCAAGGTTTTGCAAAGTCTGGGAGTTTTTCAACCGTCCTTGTAAGACCTCATTTGGCTTACTTGTACACTGACACGTATGACAAGTTTTAATAAACTGAGATACATCCCGCTTTAAACGTGGCCAGAAAAAATAACGAAGTATACGATCATACGTTTTACGAACACCCATATGACCTGCCACATCACCATGTGAAGTTTGCAACACTTTATTTCGCAAAGTAGTAGGTACAACTATTTGAAAGACTGGTTCTCCTAAACCCTTATCATAGTGTGGAACCCATTTCCTGACCAACAGCCCTTCAAGAAGAAAATAACACTGAGCACTATTCCTCACCACTGAATCAGGAACCACTTTATCAAACAGATCAGCCAAAGTAATATCGGCTTTTTGCTCAGCCATCAATGAATCTCTAGAACTAGTCAACTGTTCTGTCTGGAGTTTGACTGGCAACTCAAGACTTTCTGGCTTACTCTCAATCTCCTTACGAGAGGCTGCGCGGGTAACCGCACAAACTGGAAATATCTCAGGAGACACACAGTTCTGATCCGGAGATTCCCTTGCAGGGGACACTGAAGGTTGCTTCTTACAGATGTTTAATTTGCCATCTGCCCACACCTTACTACCTGCCAAGTCATTCCCCAAAATCATGTGTACTCCCTCTACTGGCAACTGAGGTCTAACCCCAACATCTACATCACCCTCTACCAGACCACATTTTAGGGTAACTTCATGTAAAGGACAAGAGAATGGAACTAAACCCATACCACACACCATTACACAACGGCCAGTATCAGACTCTTTAGAGAACGGCAAAACAGATTCCAGAATAAAAGAATCTAAAGCTCCAGTGTCTCTTAGGATCTTGATTTTAACATTCTTGTTGCCATCTACCAGGGACACTACACCATCTGAAATAAAGGCTGAAAAATCACAGCGGGAAAACTGAGAATCAAACTCAACTAGTGGCTGACACAGCTCACCCTGGTGGTCAGAGGCTGTAACAGGACTTGCCATCACAGCAGGTTTAACTTGAACTGACTGTTTTGATTTAAGCAGAGGACAATTTTTCTTCCAATGTCCTTCAACTAAACAGTAGCGACAGGTATTAGCATTAACCGGTGCTTTAAGTCCTCCAGACCCAAACTTCTGCTGAGGCCTTTGGAAAGATGCCCCCCAAAAAGGTGACCTACTATTCCTAGGAGTAAAGTTATTCTTATGGTACATATCACTGTTTGACTCAAAATGGCTTTTATGTGTTAGCCTGTACTCATCTGCAAGGATTGCTGCATCACTTGGAGACTTAACTTTACGTTCATTCATGTATGTAGCAACCTGGTCAGGAACAGAATTTTTGAACTGTTCTAACACAATCAAATTAGACAGACCCTCAAAAGTACTAACTTCAGAAGCTGTACACCAACGATTAAATGCAGAAGTCAAATCACAAACAAACTCAGAATAGGTTTGTGAATCTAACTTTTTCCTGTAACGAAAACGTTGACGATATGCCTCTGGCACAAGCTCGTAGACCTTCAGAACTGCTGATTTAACTTTAGCATAAACTTTACTGTCAGCTACACTCAGTGCTGCAAAAGCCTCACGTGCTTTACCTGTAAGTACACATTGCAACAACGTAGTCATGTCCAAATCTGACCAAGCTCTAGCTTCCGCAATACGCTCAAATAAAGTAAAGTATGTGTCTGGATCTAACTCATCAAATTTAGGCAACAAATGAAGATTCTGTGAAACATCAAACTGTGGTAGTCTTTCCGGTCTATTAGCATTTCTCAATCGCTCTATCTCTAATTGCATTTGCATTTGCTCTAATTGCATTTGCCTTTGCATTTGCAACAGTTCCCTCTGCTGCTCAAAAGTTAATGAAGGGCTAGCCTGAAAACTTGCACCCTCACTACTAGCAGACTGACCGCCAAAAACACCCATTTCCCTAAGACCCTGCTTTAAGCTAGTTTTAACAGTCTCTTTAATTTTTTTATCAACAATCTCAATCTGATAATGTTCAGCAATTTCAATTAACTGCTCCTTAGTACACAACTCTAAGGCTACCTCTGAAGGAGCTTGAACAAAACTACTCAAAATGGAAGACATTTTCCTCAACCAATACAACTATTACAAATGCTCAAAAAAAAACACAACTCACCTGCTGTCAATCTGGGTTCAAGGACAGGAGCCACACCCCACTATCCTCCAAAACTACTAACTAACTGGCCCTGGTCTTCGTGCAGTCACATGTGGTGGGGTTTTATGCACACAAAACCAGTGGAGTGGAAAAGACAACCAGAAACTGGCGGCCCTCCCATAACCACGGAGGTGCTCCCGAGCCGATGTAGGGGAAAAGGGAAAGGGATGCTCTACCCACGTTCACTGCCACCTAAAACAAAAACACCACAAGCCTCCTATGGACACTTGCTGATATGCCTGAACAGGAGAGGACTCCCACCTGAACAAAACCCAGAAAAAAACAGAGTGAATTGCTTAGCTACCAAGCTAACTGAACCAAAAGAACACATGGCTCTCAACGCTCTCTTCAACAAAATTGGCCCAACCAAAACATCCACTCAAACAAAAAAAATTGTCAATCTGAACTAAACTAACCCAAGTTAACTACTATCCCGGATGAGCCCCCACTTGTCACAAGCCGGCTCATAGCCTGTGACAAATGAGAGGACACGAACAACAGGTATAGGCCAATTCAAAAGTGTTCTTTATTATTAAGCAAACTATTAACTTAAACTAAGAAATAGGAATGAGGTGTGGTTGTATCATAATGTAAGGTGTATGTAAAGTGCATGGGTGCATGAATATGTGTGTGTGAACATGACTGAGTGAAAACTATGCAAAACTAAAAAGGAACAAACAAATCATGAGCATACCTGGAGGAGCAGAGAGAGAGAGCAAGAGAGATTAGTGACAGCTTTATACCCTGAGCCCAGGTGGCTCCAATCACTTAACGACCCTCCTCTGCCTGCAGGAGGAACCGCCCCCTGCACTGCAGAGGAGGAGCCGTGACACTATCCAAAGTTGAATTCATAATTTTCCCAATGCTCAAAGGGATATTCAATGTCTGCATTTTTTTGGACCTATCTACCAATAGGTGCCCTTTGTGAGGCATTGGGAAACCTCCCTGGTCTTATTAGAGATAATTGTGTGGTGTACAGAGATGAGGTAGTCATTAAAAAATCATCATCTTAAACACTATTATTGCACACCGAGTGAGTCCATGCAACTTATCATGTGACCTGTTAAGCAATTTTTACTCCTGAATTTATTCATGCTTGCCATAACAAAGGGGTTGAATACTTATTGACTCAAGATATTTCAGCTTTTCATTTTTTATTAATTTGTACAAATATTTCCAAAAACATAATTCCACTTTGACATTATGGGGTATTGTTCGTAGGCCAGTGACACAAAATCTCAATGTAATTTTAAATTCAGTCTGTAACATAGCAACATTTTTAAAAAGTCAAGGGCTATGAATGCATTTTACTTTGTAGATGAGGGGAGTTCTTTACTAATTAGTGACCTTAATTTATCAATCAGGTACAAGGAAGGAGCTAAAAACCTGCAAACACTCAGCCCTCCATGGAAAGAGTTTGTCACATGTCACTACACTCGGGACCCCGAGTGGCGCAGCGGTCTAACATGCTGATTCAAACATTGCACCTACACTCAGTGGCAGATTTAGGTATAGGCGACATGGGCAGCCGCCCAGGGTGGCATCTTGCCGGGGGCGGCACAGGGCGCCTGCACAAAAACATTTATATTAAAAAATTACAAATAATAATAATATTCGGAATGGTGACATTTGCACAATCGGTTTTCTATCGCTCATTTGCAAGTCACGTCAATAATATCATGTCACCGTGTGGGACTGTGGGTCAATTAACCTTGTCAGAGTGGGCACCCTGATTCTAGTTTGTGAGCTAGGTAGGCTACTGTCTGGGAAGGTCTCCCACTCTGAAGTACGAGATGGGGAAGGGGGCGGGGGTAGGTTGACCTCAGGTCTCCCCACTGGAAGTCCGAGGAAGGGGGAGCGGGGGAATCTATCAAATAGCGCACCTCTAACTTTGTACAGTACTAATGTAGTTGTGCAATTTAGTTTGTGTGTTTCTGTAGTATAGTGGAATCGTGGAATAATCAGGTTCTCTTCTTTATAAGTGTGTTATTCTATTTGTGTATTTGAGTGATATAGGATTTGTGCAATTTAGTTTTTTTTTTGTGTTTTTTTGTTAGCAATAGGGTAATAGTGTAATAATTTGATCTTTTTTATTTGTGTATATATATAATACAATTTATATATACAGTTTCCATTTGTCTTTGTTTCTTATTTTTGATATTTATGAGTCTTATTTTTGTATAGATTTTTATATTTAAATCCTTTCCCCCCCCTTTTTATAGTGACTGGCTACCTGCTTTTATTTGTGGCTTAGAATGCTCTGCAAGTAGCCTAGTGGTTAGAGCTTCCTCAGGTGGCAGTTAGCCTAGTGGTTAGAGCTTCCTCGGGTGGCAGGTAGCCTAGTGGTTAGAGCGTTGGGCCAGTAACCGGAAGGTTGCTGGATTGAATCCTTGAGCTGACAAGGTAAAAATGTTTTTTTCTGCCCCAGGAGCATGGCATTCCCTGGGTGCCAAAGACGTGGATATTGATTAAGGCCGGCTAGCAACAGCAAGCTAACTAAATTGGACAAATTAGCTTTTTCAAATTTTAATTTAACCTTTATTTTATCAGGGAGCCCTGAATTACATAAATTACTGTCACGATTTCCGCCGAAGTCGGCTCCTCTCCTTGTTCGAGGCGGCGTTCGGCGATCGACGTCACTGGCTTTTTAGCCATCGCCGCTCCATTTCTCATATATCCATTTGTTTTGTCTTGTTCCATACACACCTGGTTTTCATTCCATAATCACTGCATGTATTTAGTCCTCTGTTACCCTCCATGTCTTTGTGTGTAATTGTTTATTGTTATGTGGATATTGTCAGGCACCATACTTTTGTTATGTTCTGTGTTTTTGGCACGTTTATGTTATGTGCTGTCATTTTTGAACCGTAATTAAAGTGCGCCTGTTTACTACACTCTGCTCTCCTGCACCTGACTCCGCCTCCCGTACACACCCCTAACAATTACAGAACATACACACATCACATATAAATACAAAGAAAGAAAGTAAAATGCGGTCCTAAAATACAAACAAATTCATCAGTATTAAGTTGCTCAATCAGCTTTCTGAATTGCCCTAGTTGCACCAGAACATCACATTTAAGAACATTTTGAAGATTGTTCCATAAATAAGGTGAATGAAAACTAAAAGCTGATTTACTTAACTCAGTAAAGACCAAAGGAATTTCCAGAGTGTGGTAACTCGTATGTCTAAAGTTTAGTTATGATGTTAGGTGCAGTGGGGCTTTATGTAAAAGGACTTTATAAATGAAAACATAGTAATGTACATGACATCAAAGCCAGCCATCCAACTTTCTGTTTGAGAGTGCAGTGATGAGTACTAAAATTGTCTCCCGTAATAAAGTGCAGTGCGCTACATTCATATAGATGATGTTGCCATAGTCTAGGAGCGATAGGAACGTTGACTAAATAATCTGCTTTCTACTATTTAGCGAGAGGTAGGACCTGTTTCTTTCAAAGAAGACCATTTTTATTCTCAGCTTCTTAAAAACCTCTCTAGGGTATGTGGAACGGTAGCGTCTCACCTCGTCAACCACCAGTGAAACTGCAGGGCGCCAAATTCAAAACAACAGAAATCCCATAATAAAATTCCTCAAACATACATGTATTTTACACCATTTTAAAAATACACTTGTTGTCAATCCAGCCACAGTGTCCGATTTTAAAAAGGCTTTACGACGAAAGCAAACCAAACGATTATGTTAGGTCAGAGCCAAGTCACAGAAAAACACAGCCATTTTTCCAGCCAAAGAGAGGAGTCACAAAAAGCAGAAATATAGATAAAATTAATCACTAACCTTTGATGATCTTCATCAGATGACACTCATAGGACTTCATGTTACACAATACATGTATGTTTTGTTCGGTAAAGTTCATATTTATATCCAAAAATCTGAGTTTACATTGGTGCGTTATGTTCAGTAGTTCCAAAACATCCAGTGATTTTGCAGAGAGCCACATCAATTTACCGAAATAGTCATCATAAATGTTGATGAAAATACAAGTGTTATACATGGAATTTTAGATCCACTTCTCCTTAATGCAACCGCTGATTTAAAAAAGACTTTACGGAAAAAGCAAACCATGCAATAATCTGAGTACGGCGCTCAGACGACAAATCAACCCAAAGAGATATCCGCCATGTTGGAGTCAACAGAAGTCAGAAATAGCATTAGAAATATTCACTTACCTTTGATGATCTTCATCAGAATGCACTCCCAGGAATCCCAGTTCCACAATAAATGTTTGTTTTGTTCGATAATGTCAATCATTAATGTCCAAATTCCTCCTTGTTGTTTTGCGTTCAGTACACAATCTAAGCTCACGACGCGCGTGCATCTTTGGGATGTTTTTAACATAAATCTTCAATAATGTTCCAACCAGAGAATTCCTTTGTCTTCAGAAATGCAATGAACTCAAGCTAACTCTCACATGAACGCGCATGGTCAGCTCGTGGCACTCTGGGAGAGACCTTACTCAATCCCCTCTCATTTTCCCCCACTTCACTTCACAGTAGAAGCATCAAACAAGGTTCTAAAGGCTATTGACATCTAGTGAAAGCCTTAGGAAGTGCAACATTTCCACTGTATATTGGAAAAGCAAAGAGTTGAAAACCTACAAACCTCAGATTTCACACTTCCTGGTTGGATTTTTTCTCAGGTTTTTGCCTTCCATATGAGTTATGTTATACTCACAGACATCATTCAAACAGTTTTAGAAACTTCAGAGTGTTTTATCTCCAAATCCACTAATTATATGCATATCCTAGGATCTGGGCCTGAGTAGCAGGCAGTTTACTCTGGGCACGCTTTTCATCCGGACGTGAAAATACTGCTCCCTACCCAAGAGAGGTTAACTAACTCAACAATATACAGTGCTATCCAGATATTTGTAAGCGTGGACACGATATACAGTGCCAAATAAAATACAATTTAATTGGTCATATACACATATTTAGCAGATGTTACTGCGGGTGTAGTGAAAACGAGAGTGTGCAAAGCTGTCATCAAGGCAAAGGGTGGCTACTTTGAAGAATCTAAAATAAAGTATATTTTGATTTGTTTCAGACTATTTTGGTTACTACATGATTCCATATGTGTTATTTTATAGTTTTGATATCTTCACTATTATTCTACAATGTAGAAAATAGTAAAAGTAAAGAAAAAACCTTGAATGAGAACGTGTGTCCAAACTTTTGGCTGGTACTGTATATACAGTGCATTCGGAGAGTATTCAGACCCATTTACTTTTTCCGCATTTTGTTATGTTACAGCCTTATTCTAAAATGGATTAAATAAATATTATTCCTCATCAATATACATGCAATACCCCATAATGACAAAGGAAAAACAGGTTTTTAGAAATGTTTGAAAATCTATTAAAAAACAAAAAACAGAAATACCTTATTTACATAAGTATTCAGACCCATTGCTATGAGACTCAAAATTGAGCTCAGGTGCATCCTGTTTCCATTAATCATTCTTGAGATGTTTCTACAACTTGACTGGAGTCCACCTGTGGTAAATTCAATTGATTGGACATGATTTGGAAAGGCACAGATCTGTCTATATAAGGTCCCACAGTTGACAGTGCATGTCAGAGCAAAAGTCAAGCCATGAGGTCGAAGGAATTGTCAGTAGAGCTCAGAGACAGGATTGTGTCGAGGCACAGATCTGGGGAAGGGTACCAAAACATTTCTTCAGCATTGAAGGTCCCCAAGAACACAGTGGCCTCCATCATTCTTAAATGGAAGAAGTTTCGAACCACCAAGACTCTTCCTAGAGCTGGCTGCCTGGCTAAACTGAACAATCGGGGGAGAAGAACCCAATGGTCACTCTGACAGAGCTCCAGAGTTCCCGATGGTCACTCTGGTCTGATGAAATCAAGATTCAATCTTTTGCCTGAATGCCAAGCGTCATGTCTGGAGGTAACCTGGCACCATCCTTACCTTGATGCATGGTAGTGGCAGCATCATGCCGTGGGGATGTTTTTCAGCGGCCGAGACTGGAATACTAGTCAGGATCGGGGGAAAGATGAACGGAGCAAAGGACAGAGAGATCCTTGATGAAAATCTGCTCCAGAGCACTCAGGACTTCAGGTTGGGGTGAATGTGCACCTTCCAACAGGACAGCAACCCTAAGCACACAGCCAAGACGATGCATGAGTGGCATCTCTGGACAGACCTGAAAACAGTTGTGGAGCGTCGCTCCCAATCCAACCTGACAGAGCTTGAGAGGATCTGCAGAGAAGACTGGGAGAAACTCCCCAAATACAGTGTGCCAAGCTTGTAGCGTCCTTTTCCTGAAAACTCAAGGCTGTAATCGCTGCCAAAGGTGCTTCAACAAAGTACTGAGTAAAGGGTCTGAATATTTATGTAAATGTGATATTTCAGTTTTAAATTTTTTATACATGTAATCAAATTTAGAATAAGGCTTTAAACCTGTTATGGCTGCACGCTGAATATTGAAAAAACTGGAAAATGTGTGCACATTTTCAAACGGCCTCCTAAGAAACTTTTTATTTTCCAATATGCATATATTTACTACTGTTGGATAGATAACAGTCTGTAGTTTCTAAAAAGGTTTGAATTGTTTCTCTAAGTCGAACAGAAATATTTTTACAGCCATTTTCCCAGCCGAATTGAGTTTCCCAAAATGCGATGTGTCTCTTTAAGACCTTCTCTATAAAAGGCCATTTGACTTGGGACCATAGGGACACGTCAGAGGCGTACGTCAGACTGTAATGCGGAAGTGAGAATTGAAAGGGGTCGAATATCTCGTCCCTGGACTGAATAACAGAACTTCTTGTGAGACCTGCGCAGTTAAAATAAAAATCCGGGCGCGAAGGATAATTTGATCTCGGCTTCTGGAACAAGGTAGATAACTTTGAATATGATGCCTGACTACGATATTATTTGCTACATGTCACAAAATCATCCTAAAGTAGGTTTTTTCAATATACTTTAATTATATTATTGCAATTTATTCTGGACTTTAGATGTGAAACGACGGAAGAATTTTTTGAAGAAACGCTTTCTGGCGCAGCAATGCTACCGTGCTAGCTAACCAAAGAGGGAAATCATTCGTTCTGGAACCCAACTAAAGACTCTACTGGACATTGGACCCCGTTACAACATTCTGATGGAGTACCAAGAAAGATAAGACCCAATTTGGGATGCTTTTTCATATATATGTCGAACTGTTGAATGCTAACTCTGCTAACTATGCTAGGCTAGCGCTTGACTAGAATCAATGCTGCCTTATGCTAGCTTATGATGTTAGCTAATATAACGATATATTGTGTTTTCGCTGTAAAACACTTCAAAAATCGGAAATGTTGTCTGTATTCACAAGATATCTGTCTTTCATTAGTTATCCACCATATGTTTTTCTGAAATGTTTTATGAGGTGTAATTAGTAGCCGACGTTGGTGTATGTATTTTCTCTGGCTACTCCCGGCTGGATTCAGACTGTAGCTATGTATTAGCATTTTTGGGTAGCATCAATGTAAAACTGATTTATAGCTAAAATATGCACTTTTTATGAACAAAACATAGATTTATTGTGTAACATGTTATATGACTGTCATCTGAGGTCGTTTTTTCTGGGCTCTTTAGGTTGGTTTTAGTTTATTTCGGTTGGTTGTGCATGCTACTTCAATCATAATTCATACTTCATAATCATAATTCATACGTGTCTGTCCACTTTTGTATTTGGTGGTGAGCTAACATAAATATATGTGGTGTTTTCTCTGTAAAACATTTAAAAAATCGGACATGTTGGCTGGATTGACAAGATGTTTATCTTTCAAATGCTGTATTGGACTTGTTAATGTGTAAAAGTTAAATATTTTTAAAAAATAAATTTTGAATTTCGCGCTCTGCAGGGGTGTCATTTTCGGTCCGAGGTCGGGCTTGCACCCCAAACAGGTTAACGTAACAAAAAATGTGGATATGTCACGTTCCTGACCTATTTATGTTAGTTTTTGTGTGTTAGTTGGTCAGGACGTGAGGTTGGGTGGGCATTCTATGTTATCTGTTTCTATGTTGGTTTCGGTTTGCCTGGTATGGCTCTTGATTAGAGGCAGGTGGTTTGCGTTTGCCTCTAATTAAGAGTCATATTTAGGTAGGGCATTCTCACTGTTTGTTTGTGGGTGATTGTCTCCTATGTCTGTATGTATGTTCGTACCACATGGGACTGTAGCGTTTGTTTGTTTCGTTTCGATGTCGTCCGTTTCCTGTACGTAAGTTTGTTTAGTTATGTAAGTTTATGTTCAGGTTTCGTTCAACGTCGTTTTCTTGTTTTGTAGTTTGAAAGTGTTTTGTTTCGTTTCGTGTTGCCATCATCGTTGTTAAATAAAGATGGCTTATTTCCCAAAGCCTGCGTTTTGGTCTGAGGATCCTTCTCTCCTCACCTCATCCGAGGATGAGGAGAGCGTCACCCGTTACAGAATCACCCACCAACACGCTAAGACCAAGCGGCAAGGGAAAACGAAACGGAGTAAGGGACAGGAGAGAAAGGAGCAATGGACATGGGACGATGTTTTGGATGGAAAGGGTTGCTACACTTGGGAGGAGATCCTGGCTGGGAGGGATCGCCTCCCATGGGAACAGGTGGAGGCATTGAGGAGAGCAGAGGCTACCTGGGAGAGGAACCGGAGCTATGAGGGAACGCGTCTGGCACGGAAGCCGAAAAAGCCCGTAAGTAATTCCCAAAAATTTCTTGGGGGGGGGCTAGGAGATAGTGGGCCAAGGGCAGGTAGGAGACCTGCGCCCACTTCCCAGGCTTACCGTGGAGAGCGGGAGTACGGGCAGGCGCCGTGTTACGCAGTAGAGCGCACGGTGTCTCCTGTACGAGTGCATAGCCCAGTGCGGGTTATTCCACCTCCCCGCACTGGGAGGGCTAGATTGGGTATTGAGCCAGGTGTCATGAGGCCGGCTCAACGCGTCTGGTCTCCAGTGCGTCTCCTCGGGCCGGCATACATGGCACCTGCCTTACGCATGGTTTCCCCGGTTCGCCTACATAGGCCGGTGCGGGTTATTCCACCTCCCCGCACTGGTCGGGCAACCGGGAGCATTCAACCAGGTAAGGTTGGGCAGGTTCAATGCTCAAGAGTGCCAGTACGCCTCCACGGTCCGGTATTTCCGGCACCACCTCCCCGCCCCAGCCTAGTACCTTCAGTGTATACACTACGCACTAGGCTACCAGTGCGTATCCTGAGCCCTGTTCCTCCTCCACGCACTCTCCCTGTAGTGCGTGTATCTAGCCCGGTGCCTCCAGTTCCGGCCCCACGCACTAAGCTACCAGTGCGTCTCCAGAGCCCTGAACCCACTGTATCTTCTCCCCCTACTAATCCTGATGTGCTTGTCCTCAGCCCGGCGTCACCAGTGCCGGTACCACGCATCAGGGATAGAGTAGGCTTTGAGAATACAGTGTGCCCTGTCCCTGCTCCCCGCACTAGTAGGAAGGTGCTTGTCATTAGCACGGTGCCTCCAGTTCCGGCACCACGCACCAGGTCTACAGTGCGCCATATCCGGCCAGAGCCATCCGTCTCCCCAGCGCCATCTGAGCCATCCGTCTCCCCAGCGCCATCTGAGCCATCCGTCTCCCCAGCGCCATCTGAGCCATCCGTCTCCCCAGCGCCATCTGAGCCATCCGTCTCCCCAGCGCCATCTGAGCCATCCGTCTCCCCAGCGCCGTCTGAGCCATCCGTCTGCCAGGAGCCTGCAAAGCCGCCCGTCTGCCATGAGCCTGCAAAGCCGCCCGTCTGCCATGAGCCTACAGAGCCGTCAGCCAGACAGGAGCCGCTAGAGCCGTCAGCCAGACAGGAGCCGCTAGAGCCGTCAGCCAGACAGGATCTGCCAGAGCCGCCAACCAGACAGGATCTGCCAGAGCCGCCAACCAGACAGGATCTGCCAGAGCCGCCAACCAGACAGGATCTGCTAGAGCCGCCAACCAGACAGGATCTGCCAGAGCCGCCAACCAGACAGGATCTGCCAGAGCCGTCAGAGAGCCATGAGCAGCCAAAGCCGTCAGAGAGCCATGAGCAGCCAGAGCCGTCAGAGCGCCATGAGCAGCCAGAGCCGTCAGAGCGCCATGAGCAGCCAGAGCCGTCAGAGCGCCATGAGCAGCCAGAGCCGTCAGAGCGCCATGAGCAGCCAGAGCCGTCAGAGCGCCATGAGCGTCGAGAGCCGTCAGCCTGCCATGAGCGTCGAGAGCCGTCAGCCTGCCATGAGCGTCGAGAGCCGTCAGCCTGCCATGAGCGTCGAGAGCCGTCAGCCTGCCATGAGCGTCGAGAGCCGTCAGCCTGCCATGAGCGTCGAGAGCCGTCAGCCAGCCATGAGCATCGAGAGTCGTCAGTCAGCCATGAGCTGCCCTTCAGCCTGAAAAGGCTAGATACCCAGAACTGCCCATCAGTCCAGAGCTGTCTCTCTGTCCGGAGCTGCCTTTCAGTCCGGAGTTGCCCCTCTATCCTGATCTCCCTCTCTATCTTTATCTACCTCTATAGTCTTATCTATCCCTCTGTCTTGGTTTATCTCTCTGTCCCGGTATTGTCATTATTAGATTTGTTATTAGGAGGATTTTGTGGGGGAAGTAAGAGGGTGGACATTCTTGAAGGGAGGGGGCTAGGATGGATTATGGTGGGGTGGGAACCGCGCCCGGAGCCTGAGCCACCACCGTGGTTAGATGCCCACCCAGACCCTCCCCTAGACTTTGTGCTGGTGCGTCCGGAGTTCGCACCTTGTGGGGGGGGGGTACTGTCACGTTCCTGACCTATTTATGTTAGTTTTTGTGTGTTAGTTGGTCAGGACGTGAGGTTGGGTGGGCATTCTATGTTATCTGTTTCTATGTTGGTTTCGGTTTGCCTGGTATGGCTCTTGATTAGAGGCAGGTGGTTTGCGTTTGCCTCTAATTAAGAGTCATATTTAGGTAGGGCATTCTCACTGTTTGTTTGTGGGTGATTGTCTCCTATGTCTGTATGTATGTTCGTACCACATGGGACTGTAGCGTTTGTTTGTTTCGTTTCGTTTCGATGTCGTCCGTTTCCTGTACGTAAGTTTATGTTTAGTTATGTAAGTTTATGTTCAGGTTTCGTTCAACGTCGTTTTCTTGTTTTGTAGTTTGAAAGTGTTTTGTTTCGTTTCGTGTTGCCATCATCGTTGTTAAATAAAGATGGCTTATTTCCCAAAGCCTGCGTTTTGGTCTGAGGATCCTTCTCTCCTCACCTCATCCGAGGATGAGGAGAGCGTCACCCGTTACAGGATAAAGCCAAATGCACTGTATGGACACCATCCAAAGTACAGTATGCTTAAATCAGACTTATTTTTATGTGCTCTAGAGAACAACATATACTGAGTATTACCTGCATTCAGTACTAATTTCAGGTCATTAAAGTTTTCTGTATACAGTGAAGGCAGAATGTAGTTCAAATAGAGCCTAGGCCAATTGAGAAAAGCCTTTGAATTAGCAGTGAGTGATCAACAGTATCTAAAGCCTTTGACAGATCAATGAAGAGAACAGCACAATGTAGCCTTTTATCCATCCAGTTAACTTCATAATTTATAACTGTCACGTCTGCTCCCGCAGAGGGCGCCAGGCTGCCCTGCATCACACACTCTTATCATCCATTACGCACACCTGCTTACCCTCGTCACGCGCATCAGCGATATTGGACTCACCTGGACTCACTCATCCCCTGTTATTACCTCCCCTATATTTGTCAGTTCCCCAGCTCTGTTCCCCGCTTCTGCATTGATTTACTTTTGTTTGTGTTACTTGTTTGCTGACGCTGTTCCTGTCTCGTTCCATGTCCGTTCTTTATTAAATGTTTGACTCCCCGTGCCTGCTTCGTCTCTCCAGCGTCAATGTATGTGAGAAAATGCAGAAGCCAACACACAAAGCATCGGGGAGTACTGGCGTTCCGGTTGGTATGGTGTCATCGGCTCTGGGTCGCCACCGATGGAACCGGGGGTTCCCAGCCAGCTCGTCGGGCTTCCACGCCCTAGCTTGCTCGAGAGGTTTCCTTACCCCGGTTGGTTCTGGTGGCGCCTAACCCACGTTGGTCCTCAGCCGGATCGTCAGTTCTTGTTCGCCCAGCCGGTCCAGGAGTTTTTTTTGTTTTGTTGGTGAAATTGGGGTCGATTCCGCCGCCGATGGAACCGGGGGTGCCTAAGCCAGCCCGTCAAGCTTTCACGCCCTGGCTGGCTCGAGAGGTTTCTTTGCCACGGTTGGCTCGGCAGCTTCCCATCCCACGTCACACTCCACCGGATCTTCAGGCGCCCTCTCTGCAGCGGGATTGACAGGCATCTTACCTCAGCCGGTTCGTTGGGCTCCCACGCCCCAATCGGCTTGCCCAGCGCCCAGGTCTCAGCCGGTTCGCCCAGGTGGGACTCTGGGTGGCACCCCAAGAGGGAGGGGGGGGGGGTACTGTCACGTCTGCTCCCACTCCCCCCCTCCCGGCGCTTAAGGGCACCAGGCTGCCCTGCATCACGCACTCTCATCATCCATTACGCACACCTGCCTTCCCTCGTCACATGCATCAGCGATATTGGACTCACCTGGACTCACTCATCACCTGTTATTACCTCCCCTATATTTGTCAGTTCCCCAGCTCTGTTCCCCGCTTCTGCATTGATTTACTTTTGTTTGAGTTACTTGTTTGCTGACGCTGTTCCTGTCTCGTTCCATGTCCGGTATTTATTAAATGTTTGACTCCCTGTACCTGCTTCGTCTCTCCAGCATCATTCCATGTGACAATAACTAAGGATGCAACAGAGATAGGGCTATGACCTGGTCTACAACCTGACTGATGTACATTTAGATTACATTTTAAAGATAAGAAAGTTCTTAGCTGAGAATTAATCAAGAATACAAATATTTTAGCTAGGCAAGAACGTTTAGAAATAGGCCAATAATTATTTAGGACACAAGGGTCACCACCTTTTCTTTGTGAAGGGGGAGTACACGGGCCACCTTCCAAACCTTGGCGATAGTACCAGATATAATCGTCAGGTTAAATATATGGGTTAATGATTCAGCAATAAGGGAGGCAGAGAGCTGCAAAATGGATCAAGCATATCAGCTCCCGCATCTAGCACATCACATATAGTAAATTGTTGAAATAAAAACAGAGATTCGCTAGAAGTTGACAGGTTAACCATGGAGTCAGCTAGAGGCTGGCAGAGGGAAGAGCAGTTGATTGACTGACAAAATAAAAATAAAAAAGCCTGAGATAAAACAATGATTTAAAGCAACACTTATAACATTCTTCTCAGTTGTGATGCCAGAGTCAGCCAGAACTTGCTTAGGCAGGGAAGAAGAAGAATTTGGACATTAAAGTGCATTTACTGTTTTCCAAAAATTTTAACATCTGTTTAGAGCGTTGGGCCTGTAACCGAAAGGTTGCTGGATCGAATCCCCGAGCTGACAAGGTAAAAATCTGTCGTTCTGCCCCTAAGCAAGGCAGTTAGGACCACTGTTCCCCGGGCGCCGAAGACGTGGATGTTGATTAAGGCGGAAGACGCATTTCAGTTGAAGGCATTCAATTGTACAACTGACTAGGTATCCCCCTTTCCCTTCCCTTTCTTAATTGTCTGAAAGATTGCCAGTCCACTACAGTCAGTTTTTCTTGCTATGGCTCAGGCGGCGCTGGACAGAAAATCAGGCCTGATTTTTCCTCTGAATGAGCTCAGAAAATTCAGAAGAAAACCAAGGGTTCGATCTATCTTTGACTCTGAATTGTTTCAAAGGGGCGTGTTTATCTGCCGGATGAATAAATATGGAAGATATATTTTCTAGAGCCAACTCAGGGTCAGGAAAACAGGAAATAGTGGCTAAATCAGTTCAACAAACTTTTTAATATGTATCTTCTTAATTAAATGATGATTAGTATTTTGCTGTTTTGTATCTCTAATACATACAATGGGACAATGATCACTGAGATCATATGCAAATACTCCACAAGACAAATATTTATGGAGGTTATTAGTAAGAATTAAATCAATCAATGAAGAGTTAACAAGATTTTTCACATTTAGCGATGTGGGTTTTGAGATCAATTGAGTCAAATAAAAATCAATGCATATACTGTTAAGTTATTAATATATTGAGTTGACCAAATCTCTGGACAAATCTTTTAGGAATCACTGTCACGCCCTGACCATAGTTTGCGTTGTTTGTTTCTATGTTTTGTTTGGTCAGGGTGTGATATGAGTGGGCATTTTATGTTGTATGTCTAGTTTGTCTGTTTCTATGTGTTTGGCCTGATATGGTTCTCAATCAGAGGCAGGTGTTAGTCGTTGTCTCTGATTGGGAGCCATATTTAGGTAGCCTGTTTTGTCTTTGTGGTTTGTGGGTGATTGTTCCTGTTACTGTGTTTCTGTGTTCTGTGTTCACGTTACGGGACTGTTTCGTCTTCGTTCATTTTGTCCGTTTATTGTTTTTGTTTGTTGTTTAAAGTATTCTATTAAAATGGATAATCATCACGCTGCATTTTGGTCCTCCTCTCTTTCGCCCGACGAAGAACGTTACAATCACAGTTTTAAGAGAAATATTCTTTAAAGTTACAGAGGGCTATTGCAAGAAATGACTTTTAACACTTTTTTGAAGAGTTAGAAATTTGGATCCTTTGCTCCGGACAAGGATAATTCGAAGCATAAAGCTGACAAGGAAATCAATAATATTGAAAGTATTTTGAAAATTCCCAAAACAAATCTTTTCCCAATAAAATTCCCCTAACTGTAAACGTTAAGCTCAAATAATGCAACAAAATATTTTTTCAATTATACAAATAAAGTTCTCCTGCCGGACAAGGATTGTCCAGACTTTAAAGAATCCCTAAGCTAATTTCCTGTCATTCAAAAAAATAAAAATGGTTTATGACGTGTTCATATGCTATCTGGGCCCCCAAAAGCTTGTGCAGGGTGTGTCCTATACCAGTGACTACAACGGAGCTACCAGTACCACCTGGGACTACCAGCACATACAGAAAGGTGTCAAATGACAATGATTGAGTTAGTATCAATGTTGAAATCTCTATGATCGTTGCTGCAAATGCAGAATCATGTACTACAGTGTTCATGACTATGAGACAAAAAAGGGCACAGTGAGGGAGGGAATCTAGATGTCTATAGAATTAAGTGTCGATTAATAGTGATCTTTTGTAAACAAAGCCAACCAAAAGGTAGATGGAGACTAAATTATCTTCATTTTTTTTGTAGGAGCTAAGGAGGAGCTAATCCGAGATGGCAAGAGCCCCACAGGCCGTATTTCACAGGGGTTGTTTTTGTTACTCCTCACTATTTAGCTGCTGTTACCATGATAGAGAAGCTCTGAGACCAAATAAAGGCAGGAATTCTTTGCAGATGGCAGCACTAAAGACCTTGGGACTGTGGAGTGCCGTGTGCGTTATGCGTCATTGAGACAGTGAGCTAGAGCAGGGCTTGGAGAAGAGAGGTTCAAACATGGAAACAAATTGCCAGCCCTTCCACAGCTCAAGAGCAGTACAAACGTCATTGGAAAAACTAAATAGATTAAAATGAGAGAATAGAAAACCACATCCATAGGCTATCCATAGGTCGTATATTTTCGCAGGAACTAATTGTGGGGGGGATTTTAAAAATGTTTGCCGGTGCTACAGACATTTATATCAGTCCACTAATACAGGACTAGTAAAGGCCCAGTGCACTACTTTTTTGAGAAAAAATAAAATAAAATAATAATAACAATTGCATGTTTTAGGGGGTACTGCAGCACCCTCAGCACTCCTACCTCCCGTGGCTATGGTCATATGGAGCATATGCATTCTTATGCTGTACACTAACAAAATATACTGTACCATATCATATCCAGTATGGCATAATGTCGTTCAATAACTCATGACAACATAAGCCTGTCACCAGTCTGCTTCTAGTTTGCTTTCTTGGTAAATGCAGTGACAGGGCCTGTGCAAAGCTGACAGTAATACAAATATTGTATCACTGAACAATTACAATTGCTGGAAAAACTTACATTTTTCTGTCAGATGAGACATTTATTATGGCTGAACCATGAGTAAACACAATCAGTCACTGACATGAGAAAAAATTGAGCTATGAAAACAAACACTATATATACAAAAGTATGTGGACACCCCTTCGACTATTTCAGCCACACCCATTGCTGACAGGTGTATAAAATTGAGCACACAGAAATGCAATCTCCATAGACAAATATTGGCAGTAAAATGGCCTTACTGAAGAGCTCAGTGACTTTCAACGTGGCACTGTCATAGGAGGCCACCTTTCCAACAAGTCAGTTCATAAAATTTCTGCCTTGCTAGAGCTGCCACGGTCAACTGTAAGTGCTGTTATTGTGAAGTGGAAACGTCTGGGAGAAACAACAGCTCAGCTGGGAAGTGGTAGGCCACACAAGCTCACAGTATGGGACCGCTGAGTGCTGAAGTGCGTAGCGTGTAAAAATCATATGTCCTCGGTTGCAAGACTCACTACCGAGTTCCAAACTGCCTCTGGAAGAAATGTCAGCACAATAACTGTTCATCGGGAGCTTAATGAAATGGGTTTCCATGGCCGAGCAGCCGCACACAAACCTAAGATCACCATGCACAATGCCAAGCGTCGGCTGGAGTGGTGTAAAGCTCACCGCCACTGGACTCTGGAGTGATGAACCAACGATTCACCATCTGGCAGTCTGATGGATGAATCTGTGTTTGGCGGATGCCAGGAGAATGCTACCTGCCCCAAATGGTCTGGGGATGTTTTCATGGTTCAGGCTAGGCCCGTGAGTTCCAGTGAAGGGAAATTAACGCTACAGCATACAATGACGATTCTGTGCTTCCAATTTTGTGGTAACTGTTTGGGGAGGGCCCTTTCCTGTTTCAGTATGACAATGCCCCCATTCACAAAGCGAGGTCCATACAGAAATGGTTTGTCGAGATCGGTGTGGAAGAACTTGACTGGCCTGCACAGAGCCCTCACCTCTACCCCATCGAACAACTTTGGGATGAATTGTAACGCCGACTGCGAGCCAGGCCTAATCGCCCAACATCAGTGCCTTACCTCCCTAATGCTCTTGTGGCTGAATGGAAGCAAGTCCCTGCAGCAATGTTCCGACATCTAGTGGAAAGCCTTCCCAGAAGAGTGGAGGCTGTTATGGCAGCAAAGGGGGAACCAACTCCATATTAATGCCCATGATTTTGGAATGAGATGTATGACAAGCAGGTGTCCACATACGTTTAAGAATAATGGAGGCCACTGTGTTCTTGAGGAACCTTCAATGCTGCAGAAATGTTTTGGTACCCTTCCCCAGATCTGTGACACATACGTTATGTAGTGTAGCATGAGTAAAAAGGGAAAACAAGTCTGGAGACAAGTGTGCAGACAGACAGACAGACAGACATATGGTTTGACATTATTCATTTGGCTGACCTGCTGTGGCCCTTTGGTTTGCTGAATGCCTTTGTGATGGCTGATTGGCCAGAATGTCTTCGCTGAAGTGCTGTCCTCATTTTCTGTGAGAAAAACATAGCTTTTCCAATCAGGGATGAAATAAACAGATCATTCATTCATGGAGCCAAAAGTGGCTCGGTAAAGGGGTAGTTCCTCCAAATTAACAACAACAGATGATTCCCTACCGTGAACGTAGTCTATGGAACAGGAGAGACTGTTTACATTTACATTTTAGTCATTTAGCAGATGCGCTTATCCAGAGCGATTTACAGTTAGTGCATTTTGTTATTATTTCATTACACATGACCAACCTTCAAAGCATTGGGTTGTGTTTCATAATGACTTGGTTTTCAATGACCTTCATCTATCTAATTTTACCAAGGAGAGCCTTGATTTGACCATGTACTGTAATTTATAACAACAACGCAGCAGGAAAATAAGTTTGCAGACAGTGGCAAAGAAGTAAAGAAATATGATCTGCAGACTACATTCTCTCCTGGCTATAATTGAGAAAATCTACGCATGAGACATCATACTGATGTAATTTGTAGTGAAGTCCAGCAGTCATGGTAAGCCTGATGTCTTTTTAACCAATTTTGCCCACTGGGTTGAGCTCTTGTAAAATAGTTAGTACCAGGAATTGATATCTGTAGGCCTACTCGGTACATGGTTAGTCATATATTTTTCTCATCATCCATGTAGGCTACTGCATCTCATAGAATACAATACAATATAATTGTAGCACTGCAAAAATAAAAGATAACATGTTTTTTCCATCAGTGATGGAAAGCAGAATGTGGTATAGTTGCATCTGTTTCCTGCCTCTTCTAGGCAGCTGTGGGGTGAAGGAAGCCCTCTCCACCACGTCAGTATTATTAGCCCATGGGGTAGAGCTACACAATGCTGCAGGGAGGTTCTAAACTCCTCAATGTTGAATCTGTGTGGTTGAGATATTGTGTTATGTGCTGTGCAAGTATTTTCTATGGTATTGCAAATCTATTTACATTTGATTTATTCACCTTCATTTTCTTTTTCTATTCTTAAATGAAAGCGGAAGTTCAATATTTTCTCTGTTTGTTCGTCCATCTGCATGATTACCATGTGCAATTTAAACCTTTCCTACTTTACAATCCAGCTGGTATGCAGTATAAGTGCACACGGATTGTTATGTAGAAGAATTCATTGGGTAATGTTTGTGTGGGTTTTCATAGTGTCTTCTCCAACCTTTTATATATACAGTGCATTCGGAAAGTATTCAGACCACTTGAATTTTTACACATTTTGTTACATTACAGCCTAATTCTAAAATTCATAAAATAGATTTGTTTTCTCATCGGTCTACACACAATACCTCATAATGACAAAGCAAAAAAAGTTTTTATAATTTATTGCAAATTTATGCAAAATAAAAATGTTGAAATATTTCATTTACATAAGTATTCAGACTTTTTACTATGTACTTTGTTGACACACCTTTGGCAGCGATTACAGCCTTGAGTCTTCTTGGGTATGACGCTACAAGCTTGGCACCCGTGTATTTGTGGAGTTTCTCCCATTCTTCTCTGCAGATCTTCTCAAGCTCTGTCAGGTTGGATGGGGAGTGCACAGCTGTTTTCAGGTCTCTCCAGAGATGTTAGAACGGGTTCAAGTCCGGTCTCTGGCTGGGCCACTCACAAGAACATTCAGAAACTTGTCCCGAAGCCACTCCTGCGTCGTCTTGGCTGTGTGCTTAGGGTCATTTTCCTGTTGGAAAGTCGCCCCAGTCTGAGGTCCTGAGCACTCTAGGGCAGGTTTCCATCAAGGGTGTCTCTGTAGTTTGCTCCGTTCATCTTTCCCTCAATTCTGACTAGTCTCCCAGTCCCTGCCGCTGAAAAACATCCCCAAAGCATGATGCTGCCACCACCATGCTTTACCGTAGTTATGGTGTCAGGTTTCCTCCAGATGTGACGCTTGGCATTCAGGCCAAAGAGTTGAATCTTGGTTTCATCAGACCAGAGAATCTTGTTTCTCATGGTCTGAGAGTCCTTTAGATGCCTTTTGGCAAGCGGGTTGTCATGTGCCTTTTACTGAGGAGTGGCTTCCGTCTGGCCACTCTACCATAAAGGCCTGATTGGTGGAGTGCTGCAGAGATGGGTGTCATTCTGAAAGGTTCTCTCATCTCCACAGAGCAACTCTGGAGCTCTGTCAGAGTGACCATCGGATTCTTGGTCACCTCCCTGACCAAGGCCCTTCTCCCCTGATTGCTCAGTTTGGTCGGGCGGCCAGCTCTAGGAAGAGTCCAAACTTCTTTCATTTAAGAATGATGGAGGCCACTGTGTTCTTGAGGAACCTTCAATGCTGCAGAAATTTTTTGGTACCCTTCCCCAGATCTGTGACACAATACTGCCGTCTCGGTGCCCTACGGACAATTCCTTCGACCTCATGTCTTGGTTTTGCTCTGACATGCACTGTCAACTGTGGGACCTTATATAGACAGGTTGGTGCCTTTCCTAGTCATGACCAATCAATTGAATTTACCACAGGTGGACTCCAATCAAGTTGTAGATACATCCCAAGGATGATCAATGGAAACAGGATGCACCTGAGCTCAATTTCGAGTCGCATAATAAAGCATCTGAATACCTATGTAAATAAGTGTGAGAAAAAAATATAAATATTTTCTGAATGCGCTGTATACAGTGCCTTGCAAAAGTATTCATCCCCCTTGGTGTTTTCCTATTTTGTTGCATTACAACCTGTAATTTAAATAGATTTTTACTTGGATTTCAATGTAATGGACATACACAAAATAGTCCAAATTGGTGAAGTGAATTGCAAAAAATAGCTTGTTTCAAAATTATTCTACAAAATAAAAAACGGAAAAGTGGTGGGTGCGTATGTATTCACCCCCTTTGCTATGAAGCCCCTGAATAAGATCTGGTGCAACCAATTACATTCAGAAGTCACAAAATTAGTTCAATAAAGTCCACCTGTGTGCAATCTAAGTGTCACATGATCTCATGATACACTTGTTCTGAAAGGCCCCAGAGTCTGCAACACCACTAAGCAAGGGGCACCACCAAGCAAGCGGCACCATAAAGACCAAGGAGCTCTCCAAACAGGTCAGGGACAAAGTTGTGGAGAAGTACAGATCAGGGTTGGGTTATAAAAAAATATCCGAAAATATGAACATCCCACGGAGCACCATTAAATCCGTTATTAAAAAAATTGAAAGAATATGACACCACAACAAACCTGCCAAGAGAGGGCCGCCCACCAAAACTCACGGTCCAGGCAAAGAGGGCATTAATCAGAGAGGCAACAAAGAGACCAAAGATAACCCTGAAGGAGCTGCAAAGCTCCACAGCAGAGATTGGAGTATCTGTCCATAGGATACTTTAAGCCATAAACTCCACAGAGCTGGGCTTTACGGAAGAATGGACAGGAAAACCCATTGCTGAAAGAAAAAATAAGCCAACACGTTTGGTGTTCGCCAAAAGGCATGTGGGAGACTCCCCAAACATACGGAAGAAGGTACTCTGGTCAGATGAGACTAAAATGTCGCTTTTTGGCCATCAAGGAAAACTCTATGTCTGGCCCAAACCCAACACCTCTCATCACCCCGAGCACACTATCCCCCTACTATACCACTATGGTGGTGGCAGTATCATGCTGTGGGGATGTTTTTCATCGGCAGGGACTGGGAAACTGGTCAGAATTGAAGGAATGATGGATGGTGCAAAATACAGGGAAATTCTTGAGGGGAAACCTGTTTCAGTCTTCCAGAGATGTGAGACTGGGACGGAGGTTCATCTTCCAGCAGGACAATGACCCTAAGCATACTGCTAAAGCAACACTCGAGTGGTTTAAGGGGAAACATTGAAATGTCTTGGAATGGCCTAGTCAAACCCCAGACCTCAATCCAATTGAGAATCTGTGGTATGACTTAAAGATTGCTGTACACCAGCGGAACCCATCCAACTTGAAGGAGCTGGAGCAGTTTTGCCTTGAAGAATGGGCAAATATCCCTATGGCTAGATGTGCCAAGCTTATAGAGACATACCCCAAGAGACATGCAGCTATAATTGCTTCAAAAGGTGGCTCTACAAAGTATTGACTTTGGGGGGGTGAAGAATTATGCACGCTCAAGCTTTCTGTTTTTTTCTTATTATTTCTTGTTTGTTTCACAATTAAACATCTTCAAAGTGATGGGCATGTTATGTAAATCAAATGATACAAACCCCCCCAAAACTAAATTTTAATTCCAGGTTGTCAGGCAACAAAATAGGAAAAATGCCAAGGGGGAGAATACTTTTGCAAGCCACTGTATATACAGTATTGTGTAGGGTGTTGCATACAATTTCAACCTTGGATTTTCAAGCCGAGTGATGAAAAGAGACCACAAACAAACCCATTAACATGTTAAGTGAGAATAATACATTGAGACTGCCATTGTTGATATGATGCTTTCAGAAAGTGTTCACACCCCTTGACTTATTCCACATTTTGTTGTGTTACAGCCTGAATTCAAAATTGATTAAATTGATATTTCTCACCCATCTACACACAATAACCCATAATGACAACGTGATTTTTTGTTGTTGTTGAAATTTTAGCAAATTTATGGAAAATTAAATACAGAATATCTGATTTACATAAGTATTCACACCCGTGAGTCAATACATGTTTGAATCACCTTTGGCAGTGATTACAGCTGTGAGTATTTCTGGGTAAGTCTCTGAGCTTTGCACACATGGATTGTAAAATATTTGCCCATTATTCTTTAAAAAATTCTTCAAGCTCTGTCAAGTTGGTTGTTGATCATTGCTAGACAGCCATTTTCAAGTCTTGCCAAAGATTTTCAATCTGATTTAAGTCAGAACTGTAACTAGGCCACTCAGGAACATTCAATGTCATCTTGGTAACCAACACCAGTGTATATTTGGCCTTGTGTTTTAGGTTATTGTCCTGCTGAAAGGTAAATTTGTCTCCCAGTGTCTGGTGGAAAGCAGACTGAACCAGGTTTTCTTCTAGGACTTTGCCTGTTCTTAGTTCTTTTCAGTTTATTTTTATCCTAAAAAACACTCCATAGTCCTTGCCGATGACAAGCATACCCATAACATCATGCAGACACCACCATGCTTTGCTTGGATGCTTGGATTTTCCCCAAACATAACGCTTTGTATTCAGGACATACATTTATTTCTTTGCCACATTTTTTTGCAGTTTTACTTTAGTGCAAACAGAATGCGTGTTCTGGAATAAAAAATGTGTCATTTAGTTTAGTATTGCGGAGTAACTACAATGTTGTTGATCCATCCTCTGTTTTCTCCTATCACAGCCATTAAACTCTTTCATGGTGAAATCCCTGAGCGGTTTCCTTCTTTTCCGGCAACTGAGTTAGGAAGGACGCCTCTATCTTTGTAGTGACTAGGTGTGGAGGTACACCATCCAAAGTGGAATAGACAATGTCAGCTTTTATTTTTTTACCCATCTACCAATAGCTGACCTTCTTTTCGTAGCATTGGAAAACCTCCCTGGTCTTTGTGGTTGAATCTGTGTTTGAAATTCACTGCTCAACTGAGGGACCTTACAAATAATTTTTATGTGTGGAGTACAGAAATTAGTTAAACACTGTCATTGCACACAGAGTGAGTCCATGCTAATTATTATGTGACTTGTTAAACTGATTTTTACACCTGAATTTATTTAGGCTTGCCATAACAAAGGGCTTGAATACTCATTGACTCAAGACATTTCAGCTTTACATTTTTAATACATTTGTAAACATTTCAAAAAATATAATTCCACTTTCGCATTTTGGGCTATTGTGTGTAGGCTAGTGACACAAAATCTCAATTTAATCAATTTTAAATTCAGGCTGTAATAAAACAAAATGTGTAAAAAGTCAAGGGGTGTGAAGGCACTGTACATCTACATTGCAGGACGTGTTATATAAAAGCCTGATACAGCTTTCAGCTTGGTTTACAGAAATTAATACAAAACATTTATCTACATTCTAAACATTCATCAAGTCTTTGACAAATTACTTTGATGATGTGCGTGCATCCTAACACACACACACACACACACACACACACACACACACACACACACACACACACACACACACACACACACACACACACACACACACACACACACAATGATTTGAGATTGCACAGTACCTAATGTAGAAAGTGAAATAAAATGAAGTAAGAAGAACTTACCTTCTCCTTCTCTGGAATCCTTGATTCATTGCAGTTTACTTTGGAGTAGGAGCCAATGCTTTGTTGAGGGGTCATCTTTTTAAGCCCAGCAGGTCACAAACGCTGTCAGTGTAATGTCCCGGTGCACTTCGATGCTGCCGTTCACTACAGAGGAAAGTTTTTAAAGGTAGCAAAAAATCATTGTCACACTTTGTTGGACAAAAGAATTTGCTTGTACTGAGAGCCCTCTACAGTGGTACCGTAAGAGGCACCCTTTTCCTGCCCTTTCCCAAATCTCACTGCTTTCTGAGCTGGGCCTCCCTCTTTCCTCCTCACTGACTAAATAAGGATATCCCATCCCAGTCTCCTCACACAGTAGCCAGTGTGCAGCCCACTGAGGATGGGGCAGACAGTCGGTCAGGAGGACCTTCTCAGGTTACACTTTATTATCAAGCCTTCACCCAGGGGGCACTAAGGAGGGAGTTGTGGTGAGTTGAGGCTGCACAGTGCTCTCAACCTCTTCCTGTGGTATGACTGAGGTTGGAAAGGATTCAAGTTCCTAATGCAACAGGTACCGCTCATTGTGTTACACTAGTACAGCCCATTAAGGTTGTTTGGCACCTAAACGACGTGTGATTGTACAAACGTTAGACCTACCTTTGACCTTCATCAATGCATCAATTGAAATATAGAAAATATATTGTAGCTTGGTATCCCTTACAGAAAAACCACATGAAAATCACATGATTTCATATTAAATTTCACATGTGAATCCATGTGTTTTTGGAACACTTCACATGTGGTCACCAGAAATTCCAGTGTTTTTTCCTTAAAGGATCAAATAATTTATTCCCAATTTAAGTTTACACTAAAGCCAAAATTAACAGTAAATTCAATTTTAACAACAAACTAAACTTTCCAAGTAAACCTTAGGCAAACTACAGTTACAGCTAATGAAACCTCATGTTTCAGCATGATAATGCACATCCACATGTTGCAAGGACCTGTACACAATTTCTGGAAGTTGAAAATGTCCATGTTCTTCCATGGCCTGCATTCTCACCAGAAGTCACGTATTGAGCATGTTTGGGATGCTCTGGATCGACGTGGACGACAGTGTGTTCCAGTTCCCGCCATTATCCAGCAACTTCGCACAGCCATTGAAGAGGAGTGGGACAACATTTCATCGGCCACAATCAATGGCCTGATCAATTCTGTGCGAAAGAGATGTGTTGCCCTACTTAAAATAAATTAGGCACTAATGAATTTATTTCAATTGACTGATTTCCTTATATGAACTGTAACTCAATAAACCTTTACAATTGTTGCCTGTTGCGCTTGTCACGTGTGCTCCCTCTCTGGCCTCTAGTTCACCAGGCTGCTCATTATGGTGCACACCTGTCACCATCGTTACACGCACCTGCGCGTCTTCAGACTCACCTGGACTTCATCACTTCCCTGATTACCTTCCCTATATATGTCACTCCCTTTGGTTTAGTCATTGTTTCTTTTTAATTTCTGTGTTTCTTGTTTTGGATTATGTTTATTAAAACACTCACTCCCTGAACTTGCTTCCCGACTCTCAGCGCATCAGGGAGTGTTTTGGTGGGAATGTTGTGTCCGGGAGCCGTTACAGGCTTTCATGCCTCAGCCGGATCGCCAGGCTCCCCTGCTACAGCTGGCTTGTCGTGCTTTTATGCCTTCACCAGATCGCCAGGCTCCCCTGCTTCCACCGGCTCATCAGGCTCTCATTCCTCAGCTGGATTGCCAGGCCCCCATGCCTCAGCCGGTCTGTCAGGTTCCCGTGCATCAGCAGGGGTGACCGGTCTGCTCCTGATCCTCGGGATCGTCCCTTTGGTTGCCGTCCTGCGGCTGGAGCCGATACGCGCCGGGGAGGGGGTACCGTCACGTATGCTCTCTCCGGCGCTCTAAGTCGCCATGTGTCAGGTTTTGGCCAGGACTGTTCTGGTTTTGGTCACTAGATGTCCCCATTGCACCTTTTTTGAACCTTTTGTTTTTTCCTTGCTCTAATTATTGTTTGCACCTGTATGTCGTTCCCTTGTTAGTATTTAAACCCTGTGTGTTCCTCAGTTCTTTGCTCAGTGTTTGTATGTTAGCACCCAGCCCCAGCCCAAGCCTTGTTGTGAACATATATTTTCTCTTGTTAGATTTTCCAGAGGTTCTCTGGTTTTGTTCTTGTGTATTTTGGATTAGTCTTTTGAGGTTTGTTTTTTCACTTGCTGTTTTTACCACTTTGTGGATTTTCTTTGTATTTTGGAAGATATCCATTTTTTCCCTTTTGGCTTTATTTTGGACATTGTGGATTTATATTCTTTGCCTGAATATCTTGTTCTTTTATTAAACCCCCATCTTTAGTACTGCTGTGTCTGCCTCATCTTCTGGGTTCTGCCGATTTATTAGTGACTGTTTCTCGCACCGGGTCCTGACACCATGCTCCCGCGTTTCAGCCGGACTCACAGGTTTCCCGTGCCTCAGCAGAGGTGACCGGTCCTTTTGGTCGGCGTCCTGCAGCTCGATCGGGCACGTCGGGGAGGGGGTACTGTCAGTGTGCTCCCTCTCCGGCCTATAGTTCACCAGGCTGCTTGGTATAGCACACACCTGTCACCATCGTTACGTGCACCTGCGTGTCATCAGACTCACCTGGACTCCATCACTTCCCTGATTACCTTCCCTATATATGTCAGTCCCTTTGGTTCCTTCCCCAGGGGTCATTGTTTCTGTTTCATGTCTGTGTGCTGTTAGTGTTTCTTGGTTTGGATGATGTTTTATTTGATTAAAACACTCACTACCTGAACTTGCTTCCCGACTCTCAGCGCATATCGTTACAGCGCTTATATTTTTGTTCAGTGTATATTATATTATTTGCATGAATGTCATGGTGCGGCCAGTTTATTATGTACACCACCCCATTCACTAAAATAGTTTTCTCCTACAGACAGTGAGTCACGTGGCCTTGGCTTGCTATATAAAGCGGGCAGACAGGCATCTAGTTACTGTTCGATTAAACGTTAGATTGACATAAGCGACTTTGATCGTTGGTGCCAGGTGAGCCGATTCCAGTATCTGCCATTATTGTCCATCTGTCTGTGTGGTGCGCACATTTGTCTATCTCTTTGAACACACTGACAGTGTCATTGTGCAAAATAGTATGCAGCATCATCATCAAAAGTTCAACATTCACCTTCTGCTACCATTTCTGTCAAGCCTTCTATGCATACAGTTTGAAGCATACGTTCGATAAATCCAACGTACAGTATGCACCACACCAAACGCAATGCTGCGAGGAAAACACAGCGTTTCATTGAAAATTCATGTAATTCTGGTGTACCAAAATGCAATGTTGCTGTCGGTATGATCGAAGTGTTACACTTCATGTGTAGCCAGTTGATTTGATAAACATTTTGTGTGTTGAAAGAAATTCCTTCCCCAAAACATTCTCAATTAAATGTTAACTGCAAAGTAGGTTTACCTGGCAGAGTAAGTATATCATTTGCACCTATTATTTGTTATTTGCAAACTTTGCTATGAAAGGAGCAGCAATAGTACAGAACCATCAATAGACCGTCTAGATCAGGCCTGGGCAAAGGCCGGCCCTGGGGCTGTATGTGGCCCGCAACCTGATCCAATACGCCCCACAGAATCATGCTCAGATCACATAAAGAATTTGCGATAGTAATGTTTTTCAAAACGTATGTTATTCAAATTAAAAGCCCTATGAATACTCGCCTTTGTGTAATGATTTAACTCCCACCGCTCGTGGGACATTTATTTTGAAGACACGTATAAATAACAACTGCACGAGGACAGACAGTGACTGACAGGCTGACACACATGACACAGTTACAAATAGAAGCTAGCAAGAAATTGCACAAAAATTTGTTTTTCAAAGAAAAGGAAAGCAGACAATGAATGTAGGCTGGACATTGAAATATTTCTTTATTGAGGAATCAGGGAAAGCTGTGTGCTTAGTGTGCAACGAGAGCATCGCTGTCTTGAAAGACTACAACTTGCCCCGACACTTCCAGACAGCATGTAGAGAAATATAGGAATATGTCTTCTAAGCAGAAAGCAAGTGTATCGAAAGAGTTGCTTTCACAGCTGCAAGAGCAGCAAGGACTTTTCACAAAACTGCATTCAGCAAATGAGGGAATAGCGAGAGCTAGCTATGTACTGACCCACAACATTGCTTAACATAACAAGCCATTCGCTGACTCTGCACCAATACTTTGCCCTGACAAGAAAGACCTGTTTGAAAATGTTTCCCTGTCATGACGAACAGTGACACGGCATGTTGAGGACATCGCAGAGAATATGGAACAACAATTGAAAGACAGGTGAAATCCTTTACTTTATTTCTCCTTGGCCCTGGATGAGAGCACGTGACACGGTGCAGATGTCGATATACTTACGAGGCATAACCCCAGACTTTGAAATTACAGAGGCACTTACTTCAGTGCAGTCAATGAAGAGCACAACCACGTGGCAAGATTTATTGGAGGAGGTTAATAAGTGTGTGGCAAAGCTGGGACTGAGTTTTGAAAAGTTATCCAATTTGACCACTGACAGGTGCCCAAACTTGACAGGAAAAAATGTTGGCCTTTTGAAAAGGATCAAGATCAAGTAGCTGAGCTGCACCCAGATCAGAAAATTATTTTCCTGCATTGCATTATTCATCAGGAGGTACACTGAAAATGAGCCATGTTGTGGATACAGTCACTAAAGTGGTCTTCATAGAGCAAAATCTTAAAACCACAGGCAGTTTGTCTCACTGTTGGAAGAGACAGAGTTGGGTCATGCAGATCTGTGAAAGGGCAGTGTGGAGTGCAATAGAGATTTCATCATCTGTGGATCTGTTGGTGCAGTATCCAACAGTGAGACAAATTGGAGCGGGTCTAGGGTTTCTGGGATAATGGTGTTGATGTAAGCCATGACCCACCTTTCAAAGCATTTCATAGCTACATACGTGAGTGCTATGGGTCGGTAGTCATTTAGGAAGGTTACCTTAGTGTTCTTGGGCACAGGGACTATGGTGGTCTGCTTGAAACACTATGCTGGTCTGCTTGAAACATTACAGACTCAGACAGGGAGAGGTTGAAAATGTTAGTGAAGACACTTGCCAGTTGGTCAGCGCATGCTCGGAGTACACGTCCTGGTAATCCGTCTGGCCCAGTGGCCTTGTGACTGTTGACCTGTTTAAAGGTCTTACTCACATCGGCTGCGGAAAGCGTGATCACACAGTCGTCCGGAACAGCTGATGCTCTCATTCTTGTTTCAGTGTTATTTGCCTTGAAGCGAGCATAGAAGTAATTTAGCTCGTCTGGTAGGCTCGTCACTGGGCAGCTCTCAGCTGTGCTTCCCTTTGTAGTCTAATAATAGTTTGCAAGCCCTGCCACATCCGACGAGCGTCGGAGCCGGTGTAGTACGATTCGATCTTAGTCTTGTATTGTCGCTTTGCCTGTTTGATGATTCGTCAAAGGGCATAACGGAATTTCTTATAAGCTTCCGGGTTAGAGTCCCGCTCCTTGAAAGCGGTAGCTCTACCCTTTAGCTCAGTGCGAATGTTGCCTGTAATCCATGGCTTCTGGTTGGGGTATTTATGTACAGTCACAGTGGGACGACGTCCTCGATGCACTTATTGATAAAGCCAGTGACTGATGTGGTGTACTCCAAAAATGCCATCGGAAGAATCCAGGAAGATATTCCAGTCTGTGCTAGCAAAACAGTCCTGTAGTTTAGCATCTGCTTCATCTGACCACTTTTTTATAGAGCGAGTCAGGAGGATAAAATTATGGTCAGATTTGCCAGATGGAGGGCAAGGGAGAGCTTTGTATGTGTCTTTGCGTGTGGAGTAAAGGTGGTCTAGAATTGTTTTCCCTCCGGTTGCACATTTAACATGCTGATAGAAATGAGGTAAAACTGATTTATGTTTCCCTGCATTAAAGACTCCGGCCACTAGGAGCACCACCTCTGGATGAGCGTTTTCCTGTTTGCTTATGGTGGTATACAGCTCATTGAGTGCGGTTTTAGTGCCAGCATCGGTCTGTGGTGGTATGTAGACAGCTACGAAAAAATACAGATAAACTCTCTAGGTAGATGGTGTGGTGAACAGACATTTTCAGTGAGGAAATATAACAAGTCAAGGCACAGATCATCTCTTACTGACTCTCACCTCTCAGCAATCCTGTGCATAGCGACATCAGAAACTATACCTGACTTCACTACTCTAGTCAATGCCCATCAGAAACTTCACTCCTCATACTGATTAAGGAAGTTTAAATGTAATGTTGAGCTCTCTCTCTTTCTTGTGTTTTTCGGCATACCCGCTAACACAAGAGTTCTGTCCGTGGTGCTGAATGCACAGTGTACTTTTCCCTCCGTGTAGTTCATTGCATGTTTAATAATGAAAATACCTACCAAAAGGAGAACATGGATGTGGTTTATTTCTGTGCATGTTAAAAAAGTAAACTAAGTAGCAAATCTGGACGCGATTTACAGTAGACACAGTTGAAGTCCGAAGTTTACATACACTTGGGTTGGAGTCATTAAAACTCGTTTTTCAACCACCCCACACATTTCCTGTTAACAAACTATAGTTTTGGCAAGTCGGTTAGGCTCATCTACTTTTTGCATGACACAAGTCATTTTTCCAATAATTGTTTACAGACAGATTATTTCACTTATAATTCACTGTATCACAATTCCATTAGTTCAGAAGTTTACATACACTAAGTTGACTGTGCCTTTAAAGAGCTTGGAAAATTCCAGAAAATTATATCATGGCTTTAGAAGCTTCTGATAGGCTAATTGACATAATTTGAGTCAATTGAAGGTGTACCTGTGGATGTCTTTCAAGGCCTACCTTCTAACTCAGTACCTCTTTGCTTGACATCATGAGAAAATCAAAAGAAATCAGCCAAGATCTCAGCAAAAGAATTGTAGACCTCCACAAGTCTGGTTCATCGTTGGGAGCAATTTCCAAACGCCTGAAGATACCACGTTCATCTGTACAAACAATAGTAAGCAAGTATAAACATCATGGGACCATGCAGCCGTCATACCGCTCAGGAAGGAGACGTGTTTTGTCTCCTAGAGATGAACGTACTTTGGTGCGAAAAATTGAGGAGTGGAAAAACATTGCCTGGTCCAACAAATCCTTGCTGATGACAGAATCAGGATTTGGCGTACAGTAGCATGAGTCCATGGCCCAATCCTGCCTAGTGGCGGTGTAATGGTGTGGGGAATGTTTTCCTGGCACACATTCGGTCCCTTGATACCAATTGAGCAACGTTTCCATGGCCTGAAGAATTCAGGCTGTTCTGGAGGCAAAGGGGGTCCGACCGGTACTAGATGGGTGTACCTAATAAATTGAGTCTATGTTCATGTCATTGTCACCAATCACCTGCAATCGATTCAATCAACTGCAATCAATTCAATTCAAATGCTAACTAGCTATGCTTACCATAACACAGAGTTACAGTATCTAGTTAGCATGCTAGATAGCCCGACTGCGAACAATACATCCAAAGTAAGTGTTTGCAACAATAGCAGTCGAGTTTCATCTTCGCGACTGTCTTGAACAACAGTCCAAGCAACATATAAGTTATGTTCATGTAATTGTCACCAAGTAATTGCAATACACTCAAACATAATTAGAATTTAGACGCTAACTAGCTAAGCTAACCATAACACAGAGTTACTGTATCTACTTAGGGAGAGGCTATACGGACACGTCTGATGCCCAAATTGATAACATATGTCAGGCAGTTGAGAGTCAAGTGGAGATGAATGGATTTAGTTCAGTCAGTTCTTCCGTCAGTCATCCTGATAAGCCTAGTTTATGCTGGCTAGCGGGCAACAACAGCAGCAATGCGCTAGTTAAAACTTGTAAAAGAAAGTTATGTTTATTTCAATGGGCAAGGGATTAGTAACTTGTACCATTGCATTTTTTTGCCACCAGGCGTGTCCATATAGCCTCTCCCTTCTAGTTATCATGCTGGCTAGCCCGACTGCGACATTCAAAATAATAGTGCTTGCACTAATAACAGCCAAGTTATCTTAGCGACTGTATTAAACAGTCCAAATAACATCTAGGTCTGTTAGAAGAACACAACATTTATTATGAAATTTACAGGCCAGTCATTACGGAATTCTAGTCTCTCAGCCTGTTTAATTGCCTTTGGTGCTCATGTTAGCATTGCTAGCTAGCTAGGTAGCTAAACCTGCTGCATCTGAAATAAAGTGTTTTCAATGATACCAGACAAATACAGCCTCGGCGACTGTCCAAGCAACCATCCAACAACATTGAAGGCCTATTGTAACTAATAAAAAGCATAACATTTACAAGCATTTCAATATGAAAATATAGGCTATTTGGGAAAGGACACAATTGCTGCCGGAGCTGCAACTGGATGGAATC
This sequence comes from Salvelinus fontinalis, assembly GCF_029448725.1. Lineage (NCBI taxonomy): Eukaryota > Metazoa > Chordata > Actinopteri > Salmoniformes > Salmonidae > Salvelinus > Salvelinus fontinalis. The sequence continues at coordinate 37,441,562 of NC_074677.1, forward strand.
ATGGTAGTTTGATCCTTGAACAACAGAAAAATATTGGAGCAAGCTGGCTATAAATATCATAGGTTTAAAAATATACACATGTTATTAGACAAAGACAACCAGAGAAACATATAGCAGGGAGTTGATCAGAAAACTACAGACGGGTTACATAGTTAGCTGTATAGACGGATTATATAGTTAGCTGTAAATTAAATTTCTTGTTAGTCATCTCAGGGATCCTACTTGAAAATGTCACAGAGAAGCAATTTCTGGATTTGCTCATCACTAAGCAGTCAATAGACATGAAATCCTAAAATTACACTAAAATGGTGTAGGACATCACTAAATAATTTATAACAACCCAAATGGTAAAAGTGGATGCGTTGTCCTTTAAGTATTTACTTCAACCAAACAGTCAGTGTTTTAAGAGAGGGAAGTGAATGTTCTGAGGAAGTGTTTTTTCTTTGAGTTGTTAACTGACTGTTCGCACTCACACACCCTGTGAAATGAAGCTGTGAGTTTATTTATGTATCTCTGACACATTAAAACCTACAAATGTTCAGTTGTCATGGATGAAGCTGCTTAAAACGTTGGCCATTCATTTTTGCCATTTTGTAGACACGCCTCAAATAAGGGAATTATATAAGTTAAAAAGCAGGCAACTGAAAGATACTACAGTGGAAGCTGTTAACCTGTGCCTGACTACACATTAATTTTGACAGTTGTATGATTGCGGAATCATTAATTTAAAAAAATCACCAGGATAATAAGCAGGGTAATTCTGTAGCTATTGTGGCCTTCTATGGTTCAATATACAGTGCATTCGGAAAGTAATTTTCACATTTTGTTACGTTACACCTTTATTCTAAAATCGATTTAGAAAATACACACAATACCCCATAATTACAAAGTAAAAACAGGTTTAGACTTTTTTGCAAATGTATTAAAAATAAAATCTGAAATATTACATTTACATAAGTATTCAGGGGGCTCCCGAGTGGCGCAGAGGTCTTAGGCACTGCATCGCAGTGCTAGAGGTGCCACTGCAGACACCCTGGTTTGAATCCAGGCTGTATCACAACCGGCTGTGATTGGGAGTCCCATAGGGCGGCGCACAATTGGCCCAAAATCGTACGGATTTGGCCAGTGTAGGCCGTCATTGTAAATGAGAATTTGTTCTTAACTGACTTGCCTAGTTAAATAAAGGTTAAATATAAAATTCAGACCCTTTAGTCAATGGTGGTCACACCAGTTACTGACTGGTTTTCTGAACCACGCCACTAAAGGTATCCGTGACCAACAAATGCATATCTGTATTCCCAGTCATGTGAAATCCATAGATTAGGGCCTATTGAATGTATTTCAATTGACTGACTTCCTTATATGAACTGTAACTCAATAAAATCTTAAAAAATGTTTCATGTTGTGCTTATATTTTTGTTCAGTGTATATTATATTATTTGCATGAATGTCATTGTTATGTTCCTGACCGGTTTTCTGTTATTTTGTATGTGTTTGACGGTCAGGGCGTGAATTTGGGTGGGTAGTCTATGTTGTGTGTTTCTATGTTTGTTAAGGGTGACCTGATATGGCTCTCAATTAGAGGCAGGTGGTTTTCATTTCCTCTGATTGAGAGCCATATTAAGGTAGGTGTTTTCACACTGTTTGTGGTGGGTGGTTGTCTCCTGTGTCTGTGTTATGTTACGCCACATGGGACTGTTTCGGTTTTGTTTGTTTGTTTGTTCGGTTTATGTAGTCTGTTCCTGTTTTCATGCGTTCTTCGTTATATGTAAGTTCTTATGTTCAGGTGCGTCTACGTCGCTTGTTGCTTTGTAGTTAATCAAGTAGAGTTCGCTTTGTGTCTTGTTTAAATAAATAATATGTCATCACACAACGCTGCATTTTGGTTCAATCCCTGCTCCTCCTCTTCGGATGAAGAGGAGGAGGAAAGCCGTTACAGAACCACCCACCAGAATACGATCAAGCAGCGTGAGAGGAACCAACCACAGTGGCAAAGAAACCAGTACTCGTCGACATGGGAGGATGTTTTGGACGGCAAGGGTTGCTACACATGGGAGGAGATCCGAGCTGGAAGAGATCGCCTCCCATGGGAACAGCTGGAGGCGAATTAGGAGAGCAGAGGCAGCCGGAGAGAGGAACCGGAGTTATGTAGGTACACGGCTAGCACGGAAGCCCTTGAAGAAACCCCAAAAATTTCTTGGGGGGGGGGGGGCTAAGAGGTAGTGGGCCAAGGGCAGGTAGGAGACCTGCGCCCACTTCCCAGGCTAACCGTGGAGAGCGGGAGTACGGGCAGACACCGTGTTACACAGTAGAGCGCACGGTGTCTCCTGTACGTGTTCATAGCCCAGTGCGGGTTATTCCACCTCCCCGCACTGGTAGGGCTAGATTGAGTATTGAGCCGGATGTCATGAAGCCGGCCCTACATATCTGGCCACCAGTACGTCTCCTCTGGCCGGCTTACATGGCACCAGCCTTACGCATGGTGTCCCCGGTTCGCCTACATAGCCCGGTGCGGGTTATTCCACCTCCCCGCACTGGTCGGGCTACGGGGAGTATTCAACCAGGTAAGGTTGGGCAGGCTCAATGCTCAAGGGAGCCAGTACGCCTACACGGTCCTGTATTTCCGGCGCGGTCCGGTACCTCCCCACCCCAGCCCAGTATCACCAGTGCCTACACCACGCACCAGGCTTCCAGTGCGTTTCCAGAGCCCTGTTCCTCCTCCACGCACTCTCCCTATGGTGCGTGTCTCCAGCCCAGTGCCTCCAGTTCCGGCACCACGCACTAAGCCACCTGTGCGTCTCCAGAGCCCTGTACGCACTGTTCCTTCTCCCCGCACTCGCCCTGAGGTGCGTGCCCTCAGCCCGGTACCTCCAGTTCCGGTACCACGCACCAGGCCTACAGTGCGTCTCAGCCAGCCAGAGTCTGCCGTCTGCCCAGCGGCGCCTGAACTGTCCGTCTGCCCAACGCCGTCTGAACTGTCCGTCTGCCAAGCGCCGCATGAACTTCCCGTCTGTATTGAGCCTTCAAAGCCGCCCGTCGGTACTGAGCCTTCAAAGCCGCCCGTCTGCCATGAGCCTGCAAAGCCGCCCGTCTGCCATGAGCCTACAGAGCCGTCCGCCAGACAGGAGCCGCTAGAGCCTTCCGCCAGACAGAAGCCGCTAGAGCCTTCTGCCCGACAGGAGCCGTCAGAGCCTTCCGCCAGACAGGAGCAGCCAGAGCCTTCCGCCAGACAGGAGCAGCCAGAGCCTTCCGCCAGACAGGATCAGCCAGAGCCTTCCGCCAGACAGGATCAGCCAGAGCCTTCCGCCAGACAGGATCAGCCAGAGCCTTCAGCGAGCCATGACCAGCCAGAGCCGTCAGCGAGCCATGACCAGCCAGAGCCGTCAGCGAGCCATGACCAGCCAGAGCCGTCAGCGAGCCATGACCAGCCAGAGCCGTCAGCAAGCCATGACCAGCCAGAGCCGTCAGCGAGCCATGACCAGCCAGAGCCGTCAGCGAGCCATGAGCGTCCAGAGCCGTCAGCCAGCCATGAGCGTCCAGAGCCGTCAGCCAGCCATGAGCGTCCAGAGCCGTCAGCCAGTCATGAGCTGCCCCTCAGCCCAGAGCGGCCATTTATCCAGAACTGCCCCTCAGTCCAGAGCTGTCTCTCTGTCCGGAGCTGTCCTTCAGTCCGGAGTTGCCCCTCTATCCTGAGCTACCTCTCTATCCTGACCTACCTCTCTGTCCTGAGCTATATCTCTGTCCTGAGCTACCTTATCCCGGTGCTGCCCCTTGTCGCGGTGCTGCCCCTTATATTAAGGTTACCATGTAAATTAAGTGGGTGTAAAATGAGGGTGGTCATTCTAAGGGGGAGACGTAAGCTGGGATTGACTATGGTGGGGTTGGGACCTCGCCCAGAGCCTGAGCCACCACCGTGGTCAGACACCCACCCAGACCCTCCCCTAGACTTTGTGCTGGTGCGCCCGGAGTTCGCACCTTAAGGGGGGGGGGTTATGTCACGTTCCTGACCGGTTTTCTGTTATTTTGTATGTGTTTGACGGTCAGGGCGTGAATTTGGGTGGGTAGTCTATGTTGTGTGTTTCTATGTTTGTTAAGGGTGACCTGATATGGCTCTCAATTAGAGGCAGGTGGTTTTCATTTCCTCTGATTGAGAGCCATATTAAGGTAGGTGTTTTCACACTGTTTGTGGTGGGTGGTTGTCTCCTGTGTCTGTGTTATGTTACGCCACATGGGACTGTTTCGGTTTTGTTCGTTTGTTCGGTTTATGTAGTCTGTTCCTGTTTTCATGCGTTCTTCGTTATATGTAAGTTCTTATGTTCAGGTGCGTCTACGTCGTTTGTTGTTTTGTAGTTAATCAAGTAGAGTTCGTTTTGTGTCTTGTTTAAATAAATAATGTCATCACACAACGCTGCATTTTGGTTCAATCCCTGCTCCTCCTCTTCGGATGAAGAGGAGGAGGAAAGCCGTTACAGTCATGGTGCGGCCAGTTCCTTATGTACACCACCCCATTCACTCCTACAGACAGCGAGTCACGTGGCCGTGGCTTGCTATACGGTATACTCTACACAAATAATATAAAACGCAACATGCAACATATGCAACGATTTCTTCCCATGACTGGGCAGGGGCGCAGCCATGGGTGAGCTTTGGAGGGCAGGCTCACCCACTTGGGAGCCAGGCCCAGGCCCAGCCGATCAGAATCTGTTTTTCCGTGCAAAAGGCCTTTATTACAGAGACATACTCCTCAGTTTCATTAGCTGTGTGGGTGGCTTGTCTCAGATGATCCCACAGGTGAAGAAGCCAGATGTGGAGGTCCTGGGCTGCCGTGGTTACATGTGGTGAGGCCGGTTGGACGTACTGCCAAATTCTCTAAAAACACGTTGGAGGCAGCTTATGGTAGAGAAATTAACATTACTGCAGTTAGCATGCCAATTGCACGCTCCCTCAAAACTCGAGACATCTGTGGCATTGTGTTGTGTGGCAAAACTCCACATTTTAGAGTGGCCTTTTATTGTCCCCAGCACAAGGTGCACCTGTGTAATGATCACACTGTTCAATCAACTTCTTGATATGCCACACCTGTCAGGTGGAGGAATTATCTTGGCAAAGGAGAAATGCTCACTAACGGGGATGTAAACAAATTTGTGCACACAATTTGAGAGAAATAAACTTCTTGAACATATGGAGCATTTCTGGATCTTTTATTTCAGCTCATGAAACATGGGACCAACACTTTACATGTTGTGTTCATATTTGTGTTTAGTATAATTAAGTACCAAGAAAATTACTTGTGTTGTTGAATCTGACATGTTCACACAAACACGACCCACACTCTATCACCAGGGTATTGAGTCCCTGTAATGTTATTGCATTGCATTGAAAAATAGTACTTCAATGACTGCAAACGAATAAGCAATCTATTGTTTGTCACAATAGCTGTGGACTGAACAGTGAACACAGGGGAATGAAAAACATAAACAGTGTGCTTTTACTTTCATCAAGAGATAAAATTCGCTTTCCACGCCATATGCATGGATCTCTGAAACTGAATTGACAAAGTGACTGAAATAATGGAATACTTTGTCAAACTATGCAATTGACCTTAACTAAATTTCAAACTGCCAACTGAAGCGTTTCACAACCATGACATGTTGTCACTTTGGTTTCAGATATTTCCTGCTAGCTAGCCTTGACGCTATCTTCCTCATTTTAGCTTCCTCTTTGTGTCAAGGCTTAGTTATTAACGATCAGACGTGTTGTCAGATGCGCAGTATCATCAGCGTCTCTGTCCCTGTTTGGTCAAAGGAGAGAACTCGACGAAGGATTCATTGGGGCATACACTAAACATCCACCTTTTCAACTAGAGGTCCGGTCACAAAGGTATGACATCATATTGTTTCATGGTTTTATTGATAATTCAGTCAATTGACATAACAAATCTGTACAACTTTGGAATAGATTATACAGTATAATGTATTAATATTTCCAAATGTAATGGCTCTTTGGCTATTGTTTGTATTGGATTTGTGGTTTCACAAAAAATATCAATGGAACTGTTATCTACCCTAAACAAACATTTGATAGTGGGAGGTCCTGGATACTCCACTGGTTACAGTAAAGTACAACAAAACAAAAAAAGGTAATCAGGACAAAACATCACCTGGAGCTAAGAGATAAATGTTTGGTCAGGGAATATTTTAATGTTTAAACATTACACAAATGTCCATTATTTCCTTACTACAGGCTCCTCGTCTGCAACTGTGAGAGAAGGCCCCCCACTTAGTGTATTTGACAAGCTGAGTTGGACACTCAGTATGACAGGGTGTCAGTTTGTCAAATACCCCAAGTGAGGGGTCACTTGTCTGCTGAGCATCTCCCACCAGACTGACTTCAAAGAAGATCACTTCATAAACCTTCAAGTGACTTTCACTGTTACCCCGTTAGACTTTCTCAGGCAAAACATTTGATTGTGTGAAAATGTACTGTGATAGTGTACATGATCCTGCACTGTCACTAATGTCTCATGTATTCGTGTAAGTTTGTATGATGACACTTGGTACACTGTGTAACAAATGTGTGTCCCTGTATTAAATACTGCATAAGTACTGGGTAAACTTGAGGTCCCTAGCATATGTAAAGACGATGTGTATAGACAAATACATAGAAATGGAATAGAGATTGCATTTCTATAGGTAACGTTTCATCAGGTTTCTAAGCACTTTTTGTATGCCTAAATTAAGTACATAAGGGTGACTGACCCACTACCGATGTCAAGTAATCACTGGGTGACAGACTGGCACGGTGAGCGATGGCACATTGCTCTACAATGCTCAGCACAAATTGGTTATCATGGAAGAAATTAAAGGAGAGTTTCTTCTAATATGAAACAAAAGGTTGCTTTCAATTAAGGGAGATATAGAGCAGTTGGAGATATATCACGTATTTATAGGGCGGCAGGTATCCTAGAGATTAGAGCCTTAGACCTTAGCCAACGAGGTGAAAAATCTGTCGACGTGCCCTTGAGCAAGGCACTTAACCCTAAATGCTCCAGGGCTGCTTTTGATAATGGCAGACCTTGGCTGTGACCACACTCTAAGGGTGTTTCAGGGAGAGATGGTATATGCACATTTACAATTCACACATGCATATTAACGTGTGAAATTAATGTGTGAAATAGGACAAATATAAGCACACACCAAATTTATATTTAATTTGCAATCTATGCTTTTACAATGCCTATTATTATTATGTTCAATAACCTGCCTTTGGATACTTCTGTAAAATACCACCCTTTATCTGTCAGACCCACATGCCTTCCTGTGCTCACAAAGCCACATGCGCTTGAGTAAGAGCGGATGTCTGTACTGTCTTGTGATTAGATAGCAGTGTTTGACTCATATACTGCATAGCAACGGCAGTCAATAAATATGGATCGATTGACTGATTTATTTTGAAAGAAATAACACATTAAAGCAAAATTTACTTGTTTCCAACGTGGTCCCAGATGGAATATACAAAATGCAGATAAAACACATAAAACAACAGTAATCCCAACAGTACATGGAGCTATCTATCACCCATCATTATCATTTGTCATCAACACTGAATATCATTGTAATCTACGGACATGGTACCAAAACAACCCAGTATCACTACACTATACACTGAGTGTACAAAACATTATGACTACCTGCTCTTTCTATGACAGACTGACCAAGTGAATCCAGGTGAATGCTATGATCCCCTATTGATGTGAATTTTTACATCCACTTCAATCAGCTTGACGAAGGATTTTTAAGCCTTGAGACAATTGAGACTTGGATTGTGTATGTGTGCCATTCATAGGGTGAATGGGCAAGAAAAATGTAAGTGCCTTTGAGCAGGGTATGGTAGTAGATTCCAGGCTCACCGGATTGTGTCAAGAACTGTAATGCTGCTGGGTTTTTCACACCCAACAGTTTCCCATGTGCATCAAGAATGGCCCACCACCCAAAGGACATCAAGCCAACTTGTGGAATGCTTTCAACACCTTGTAAAGTCCATTCCCCGACTAATTGAGGCTGTTCTGAGGACTCCTGTGTGAACTAGGGCTTTACTACTCCTGTATGAGGACAAAAAATGTAACAAAACCAAATATGGGACTGAGTCACAAAATTCAACAACCAAGACCTTACTCATTATAGCTTATTCAGTCATTATCATAATTTCACTTTAATGGGAATAGTGTTGCTTGCCACATTGTGATAAAGAAGCAGATGCATTCTGTCACATGTTTGTTTATTATTAATTTGTCAGTTGCAGATTTAGTGATTACTCTACTCAACACTCCTTTTATTCTGGTAAATTACCTCAGCTAAATAGAACATGTCACAGATATGGGCTATACCTGTGTATGACTGTTAGTTGTTTTTAAGTGCATCATTTCTGTACAGTCTTTAAAGCCACAGTCTGTATTTTTCTGTAATTATAAATAATGAAATATATTTAGATTTTGCAGAGTTGGCTTTGACCTATAAAGACCTTATTAAGATTAGTAACCTACAACTGTCTTACCCTACCAAAATACCAAGGACCTAGAACCTCAACTTGTTCATATTTTTGTTGTCACTGGAGAATTTCTTCACACATATAGCATCAAGAAGTCCCTGTTACAGCTCTCAATTTGAGTCCCTGTTACAGCTCTCACTCTCTACTGTTACACTGGTGGCAGAGTTGGGATTTGTCCCGTCTTTCTCAGGCATCAGGGAAGTGTTCTCTGGTTCAAAGGTTGGGTTTTGTGCTTGAGGACTCTTCTCCAGAGAGGGGGAATACTGTAACAGGTGTACAGTATTTGAATGTTGTACTGCCTCACAGAGGTCCAGGTTTTTGTGGTAGACTGCAGACTGTTAGGCACTCATCTCTGCACCATAGGGGATACAGTTCAGTCCCCCTTACAGCTTTCACTCTCTCCTGTTAAACTCTATCACCACTTGTATCTTTTTCATAGAGGTGATGAATTAGTCTTTGATTAAATGCAAATCAACTGCATAATGATCAGCATGACATCTGTGCCCTGGGGGTGTACGGCTACTGTGGCCAGATTATCTAATTGACTTATTATAAAAATTTGTCTGTGCACTGTTGATTATGCACGTTTGAACAATTTTTTCATCGGATGATCATCCAAATTGGCATAATTGTAAGTGTTGGCTACCCCTTGTTTTATATACACTGCTCAAAAAAATAAAGGGAACACTTAAACAACACAATGTAACTCCAAGTCAATCACACTTCTGTGAAATCAAACTGTCCACTTAGGAAGCAACACTGATTGACAATACATTTCACATGCTGTTGTGCAAATGGAATAGACAAAAGGTGGAAATTATAGGCAATTAGCAAGACACCCCCCAAAACAGGAGTGATTCTGCAGGTGGTGACCACAGACCACTTCTCAGTTCCTATGCTTCCTGGCTGATGTTTTGGTCACTTTTGAATGCTGGCGGTGCTCTCACTCTAGTGGTAGCATGAGACGGAGTCTACAACCCACACAAGTGGCTCAGGTAGTGCAGTTCATCCAGGATGGCACATCAATGCGAACTGTGGCAAAAAGGTTTGCTGTGTCTGTCAGCGTAGTGTCCAGAGCATGCAGGCGCTACCAGGAGACAGGCCAGTACATCAGGAGACGTGGAGGAGGCCGTAGGAGGGCAACAACCCAGCAGCAGGACCGCTACCTCCGCCTTTGTGCAAGGAGGTGCACTGCCAGCGCCCTGCAAAATGACCTCCAGCAGGCCACAAATGTGCATGTGTCTGCTCAAATGGTCAGAAACAGACTCCATGAGGGTGGTATGAGGGCCCGACGTCCACAGGTGGGGGTTGTGTTTACAGCCCAACACCGTGCAGGACGTTTGGCATTTGCCAGAGAACACTAAGATTGGCAAATTCGCCACTGGCGCCCTGTGCTCTTCACAGATGAAAGCAGGTTCACACTGAGCACATGAGCACATGTGACAGACGTGACAGAGTCTGGAGACGCCGTGGAGAACGTTCTGCTGCCTGCAACATCCTCCAGCATGACCGGTTTGGCGATGGGTCAGTCATGGTGTGGGGTGGCATTTCTTTGTGGGGCCGCACAGCCCTCCATGTGCTCGCCAGAGGTAGCCTGACTGCCTTTAGGTACCGAGATGAGATCCACAGACCCCTTGTGAGACCATATGCTGACACATGCACATTTGTGGCCTGCTGGAGGTCATTTTGCAGGGCTCTGGCAGTGCACCTCCTTGCACTAAGGCGGAGGTAGCGGTCCTGCTGCTGGGTTGTTGCCCTCCTACGGCCTCCTCCACGTCTCCTGATGTACTGGCCTATCTCCTGGTAGCGCCTGCATGCTCTGGACACTACGCTGACAGACACAGCAAACCTTTTTGCCACAGTTCGCATTGATGTGCCATCCTGGATGAACTGCACTACCTGAGCCACTTGTGTGGGTTGTAGACTCCGTCTCATGCTACCACTAGAGTGAGAGCACCGCCAGCATTCAAAAGTGACCAAAACATCAGCCAGGAAGCATAGGAACTGAGAAGTGGTCTGTGGTCACCACCTGCAGAATCACTCCTGTTTTGGGGGGTGTCTTGCTAATTGCCTATAATTTCCACCTTTTGTCTATTCCATTTGCACAACAGCATGTGAAATTTATTGTCAATCAGTGTTGCTTCCTAAGTGGACAGTTTGATTTCACAGAAGTGTGATTGACTTGGAGTTACATTGTGTTGTTTAAGTGTTCCCTTTATTTTTTTGAGCAGTGTATTTATAAGGAAGTGTTTACTTTATGAAAACTCGGATTGTTTTGTATTACTGTAACATATGTTCTGTTTTTCAGGCCAGATTTGTGAAAAGCACATGGGTCTTTGGGAAGACCATATGTCATGTCAGCCGATTCATGCAGTACTGCTCTGTCCATTTGTCAATGCTGTCCCTAGTGTCATTTGCCCTAGACAGACATCAAGTAACTAACTTACTGTACATGCTTACTTTCTTCCTTTACAAAAGATCCACATGGAAAATCACTACCATGTCGGTAGATTACAATGATATTCAGTGTTGATGACAAATGATAATGATGGGTGATAGCTCCATGTACTGTAGGGATTACAATGTGTTTTTGTAACACTTCACATGATAATATTTCACATGTGGATTTTGTGATCACAACCTTTCCCGTGTTAATTCAAATTTTCATGTGAATATCTTTCACGACATTTCACACGTGATGCCCTGCAAACAAAAATTAGACATTAGGATACACACAGTGTTTTTTCAACTTGCATATTTGATACACATTGTGTATGTTTATTTATACAGTAATTATTATTCAGCATGTCCTCACCTACCAAAATCAACTATTGTGTACTTTAGCAGGGCTTCCCTTCCTCCTGGGATTTGAACTCACAACGGCATTCCGATCTTGCTGCTTCGCCACCATGTCTTTTTCGATGACCGATTTCACCTGTATTCCTACACTATGGACTTCAAAGTAGATGTCAGCTTTGTTAAAAACACACTCAAAACAAACGATTATATCATACTGATTCAGAAGTACCATTAAACCAAAAGAATAGGCCCAACCAACATTAGGCAACTATACTGAAAACCCTAACATTTCTGAAATAACTAAATGAAATCCATGAGAGAAAAGTCATAACAACAAAAATAGCAGTGCAGATGGCACTCTTTCTGCTAAGTGCAGTGATGTATTATACGTTATAAATGTGTGGAGGAATGCTATAGACTATGTGGCGCAGCAGAAAGAGCAGTATACCATAAATCCAGAAGAGTTCAAAACCCAGGTGGGGCTGTTTTAAAATGTTGGTACTAAGTGATCATATTGATTAAAGTTTTGTACACTATTTTAGCTGAAAAGCATACAAATTACTTTAAAATCCCCATACCATTTCATTCCCTCACAAAAAACACTTTAAAATCGCATTTTCACAGGTGAAATTGATTTCAATGATATAATGAGTGATAATGAGTGGAATGAGTGGAAAACAGTATATAAACTCAGCAAATAAAGAAACGTCGTCTCACTGTCAACTGCGTTTATTTTCAGGAAACTGAACATGTGTAAATATTTGTATGAACATAACAAGATTCAACAACTGAGACATAAACTGAACAGTTCCACAGACATGTGACTAACAAAGGGAATAATGTGTCCCTGAACAAAGGGGAGGGTCAAATTCAAAAGTAACAGTCCGTATCTGGTGTGGCCACCAGCTGCGTTAAGTACTGCTGTGCATCTCCTCCTCATGGACTGCACCAGATTTGCCAATTCTTGCTTTGAGATGTTACCCCACTCTTCCACCAAGGCACCTGCAAGTTCCCGGACATTTCTGGGGGGAATGGCCCTAGCCCTCACCCTCCGATTCAACAGGTCCCAGACGTGCTCAAAGGTAATTGAGTTCCCGGATCTTCGCTGGCCATGGCAGAACACTGACATTCCTGTCTTGCAGGAAATCACGCACAGAACGAGCAGTATGGCTGGTGCCATTGTCATGCTGGAGGGTCATGTCAGGATGAGCCTGCAGAAAGGGTAGCACATGAGGGAGGAGGATGTCTTCCCTGTAACGCACAGCGTTGCGATTGCCTGCAATGACAACAAGCTCAGTCCAATGATGCTGTGACACACCGCCTCAGACCGTGACGGACCCTCCACCTCCAAATCTATCCCGCTCCAGGCCTCGGTGTAACGCTCATTCCTTCGACGATAAACGCGAATTTGACCATCACCCCTGGTCAGACAAAACCGTGACTCGTCGGTGAAAAACACTTTTTGCCAGTCCTGTCTGGTCCAGCGACGGTGGGTTTGTGCCCATAGGCGACGTTGTTGCCGGTGATGTCTGGTGAGGACCTGCCTTACAACAGGCCTACAAGCCCTCAGTCCAGCCTCTCTCAGCCTATTGTGGACAGTCTGAGCACTGATGGAGGGATTGTGCATTCCTGGTGTAACTCGGGCAGTTGTTGTTGCCATCCTGTACCTGTCCCGCAGGTGTGATGTTCGGATGTACCGATCCTGTGCAGGTGTTGTTACACGTGTTCTGCCATTGCGAGGACGATCAGCTGTTTGTCCTGTCTCCCTGTAGTGCTGTCTTAGACGTCTCACAGTACGGACATTGCAATTTATTAGTCACTTCACCCCCACCTACATGTACAGATTACCTCAACTAGCCTGTACCCCGGCACACTGACTCGGTACCGGTGCCCCCTGTATATAGCCTCATTATTGTTATTCTTATTGTGTTACTTTTTATTATTGCTTTTTATTTTAGCCTACTTGGTAAATATTTTCTTCTTCTTGAACTGCACTGTTGGTTAAGGGCTTGTAGTAAGCATTTCACGGTGAAGTCGACACTTGTATTCGGCGCATGTGACAAAGAAAGTTGGATTTGATTCATGTAGTTTGAGAAGTTTGATTAAGTGATAGTTAACTGCATTGTTAAAAAATGACAATTATATCAAAGTGCAATGAATATTGCATTTTGAAAAGCAGCTACTTAGCTTGAATATGTATCCAAATTGAAAGTGTGATTTGGTGCAGTGAACAAGTGACTTTGTAAATTTGTTTGTTCACGCTTAGAAAAAAGGGTTCTTCGGCTGTCCCCATAGGAACACCCTTTTTGGGTTCCAGATGGAACTAAAAGGGTTCGACATGGAACCAGAAAGGGTTCTTCAAAGGGACATCCGAATAACCATTTTACCTCCGAATGACCCTAGATAGCACCTTTTTTTCTAAGAGTGTTGTACTCAATTGAAAATGTGCTTAGAGTTTTGAAACATGAGACATATTGATGACTTTTGTGCTTAGATTTGTGAAAATGTACCACATACTTGCACCAAATGGCACAAAATTGATTGAGAAAAAAAACTGTAATATCTTTTCACCTCACATGTCAATTGTAAATAATTGATAAATACTTTCTGTGCATTTACAATTTTCTATGGTCTGTGGTTCATTCATTTTAACATCATCACATACCACATCATGTCTCGATGTACTCAATTACTACATTGTAGGCGTACATTGTTTTTCTGATTGGTGATGAAAGGTCTAGGCCTACATGCACAAAACTACCTGACCAGCCTATGTAGGCACAATACAGTAATAGCGTATATTTTATGAAGTGGTTTGTAATGATGGTAAAAGGAATGAATCCTGCCAAAAAGTGCTTATTTCCCATGTTATTTGATCAATAACAATATTTTCTTTGATGTGGATAGTAATTACTATTTGGATTGTTATCAAGTGAATGGAAAGAATCTGATTTTATGGATTTTTGGGGGGCAGAATGTGAATGTATTTGCAGTTTTGAAAAGGCAACTACATTTTGAAAATGGATTTACTGTTTGCATTACACTGTTTAAAACATATACATTGTTCCAAGAATTTTTTTTCAAGCAGCTGAGAAAAACTAATCTTACTCATGCCACCTGGTGCATAATATTGTGAACTACCTCACATTTGACTTTATCATATTTTTACCATGGTAGGGACCTTATTAAATCATACTCCAGTCTCCTTTCACCTCATGTATTTACCTAACAAAAGGCACATCACAATAGATGGTGTAGGTATGACATGGCACAAGTGTGGGGGGTGGACCTTTGCTCTTTTGTCCTCTTGTTCCCGCAAATAAGGGCGAAGGCCCATTTATTTTTATTTAACTAGGCAAGCCAGTTAAGAACAAATTCTTATTTACAATGACAGCCAAACCCTAACCCGGACAATAATGGGCCAATTGTGAACCGCCCTATGGGACTCCCAATCACAGCCGGTTGTGATACAGCCTGGAATCAAATCAGGGTCTGCAGTGACACTTCTAGCACTGAGATGCAGTGACTTAGACCACTGCGCCACTGGAGAGCCAATGACATTTGACCAACTCTTTTAATGGCACTATCCATGAGATGTGCAGTTGTCTAAAAAACACCATTTTGCTTCCAATGAATTTTTTTTACCCTTAAATGTGTGTACATTACTGTATTTATACTTGAGATATTGGTTTTCAACAGCAAAAGGTTCCAACTCCAAAAATAGCTGGAGTGCGTCTTTCGGACCTCTTGGCGTAACGGTTAAGGTGTTAGCTTGACAGTCAGTGGACCCAGTCAGTACACGCGAAGGACTTGGTATAGAAAAGCTTGGGGCACATTCTCCCAAAAGAAGAGTAGTGACCTTAACGCAACCTCATCAAGAGGTTCGGACCTCTTGGTGTAATGGTAAGGTGTTGTCTTGACAGTCGGGTTAGCCCCAAAATGTGCTACAATGTTATGAGTTAAAGAGACAGAATCATTTTAATATTTTCATTGGAGCACCAACTAGAAATGTCATATCACAAGTTAAGACAGCCTTATTTTTTATCATATAGCATGTTTCTCAATCTCAAATTAGATGGTCTTACTTGGAAGTCAGCTTTGTAGTAGTTTACAATTTGTACTGTAACAAAAAACACAAGATACTTTATATATATATTAGCATGGTAAACAAATAATTATTTTGGTTGCAAATACAAGTTGGTTGTCTCATTGACGTGTCTGAAAACATGATATTTAATGTAATGCAAACAGAGAACATCAGAGAGCTGCATCAGCTTGTTTAGGACCATAATATAGCTGTATTTGACCAGACAGGAAATGCATAGTAACTATGTCATAAACATAATTTCAATTTAAAATAAATCAATATCCTGTCTCCTTCAGATGTACAATTATTGTACTTTTTCTTATTTTTGACTGTGGATTGTGATGTCTTCCGATCAATTTCTTGTAAATTGTATGCTATACTTGTTTTGAAAGTAAATTAACATTGCTGGGAAAAAACAATGTTTCATAACAAAAATATTTGATAATGTTACACAATGTAGATACCTTGCGAAAATTAGGCTTAGTAGAAATGTCAGTAGTGCGGCATTAGTCCTGCTTTTCAATTTTGCCTTGCAGAAATACAGCAACTGGCCCTGGTTTTTGTTGAAATGTGTCTATGACCATATTCTTTATTATGTACAGTAAATGCGATTACTTACTGAAATCATCTGCTCCTGACAAACTACATAGTAACAAAATAACCATGAATCTGAATGTAATTTTTTATTTTGTTTATAAAAGTCCAAGACATGTATAAAAAGTAAAACTAATACAACTTGATTCATTCAGTAGACAAATTAAGACTGTTTGTACAGTACTTAAGCATCTAAAATGTATCTTCTGACAAACTTTTCAAATATGAATGCATTATTTTCCTGCATAGCATTTGCTGCATGACAAAATAATTGAAACGTACAGTGGCTTATATCACATTAACATTCACATACACTACATGTGAAACCAGGTAAAAAATGTAATATAATCCATTCAGAATTATAAACAAATATTTACACATCACCACCCGAGAGTTTGAGCAATTTCATTGTTCCAGGTAAGTTCTAGTTCAGTAGTACGCATACTGATTGTGTCAGCCCTCTGGGCTGTATTGGCAGAAGAGTTGTTAGTATTAACAGTAAAATGTGCATCCTGTGACCTGGCGCTGAGTCTGGCTCTGCATGGCATATTCACACAGCAGGAGCAGAGTGTCGAGCCGCTGCAGCAGGTAGAATGTGTGGAGCAAGTCAGGTACTGTTAGCAGAGTGCAGGAGGAAAGGTACCGAAAGACATGATCAAACCCGCACAGGCCTTTGAGCAACTCGTGAGGTACGCCCATCTTCAGCGCCACCTGCTGGTAGTTCTGTACTCCTGGGAATGTTGGGTCCAGCTTCAAAGCCAGAGAATCCACCAAGGCCTGTGGCAGCCTGCCTAGATGGACACCTGGATGGAAGATACACAGGCCAATGGGGAAATTATGGCATTAAAAAAGCAGAGCTATAACACAGTACAGATCCCACTGCCCACTGCCCACCTACAACTGTTTAACCTCCCACCAGAGGTGAACTATTCTGTTATGCCGTTTCTACATTCAACATTTGAAAATGTCTCGTGGACAGTGACAGTGTGCAAATTGTATTCTACTATTCTAACTTGCAACAGTAGTTGAGACTCCGACTGAGTTCCAAAATAATTCATACAAATGTATCTGAGAGCCTTCAAAAGGGGTCAGTTGCCCATCCCTGCTATAAAGGGAAAAATGTTCTCTTCTTGAAAATTTGCCAGTGGTGCCAAGTATGCAGCTAAGTTTCTTGGTACAATGATAGTCTATTTTTCCATGTGGCCTGTAGAACAGTAAGACAATGTATATTGGACTATACCTCTTGGCCAAGACAAAGGAAAGTTTTAAAACTAGCCAGACTTAATGAAAAATGACTTTTAAAAACTACTCCTGTTAGAAATGGCTACATTAACTTTAAAATCCAGAACCATCCAGAACAAAATTGTGGTTCTGTGAATATGTATCTCTACTGAATCCCTAGCCACAACAACAACTGAACTTCACCTAATACAAATATGTGTATTGTGGTCTTTTGACAATCCCCAATGTTTCATTTAGTTTCTGTTGGATGTGCTCCAGCATTAAAATAGGCTTTAGATAGTCAACTGAAGAATATCCCACCTTGCATGATTCGGATACAGTTCTTCAGCAGGCTCAGTGTTTCTTCCATCTACACATAGAAATATTATGAATACATTGTTGCTTTGTTCAGGGAAATATCCTCTACTAAATGAGCGAAGCTGTAAACTTAATTTGGCACATCTAGCTAATTATGTGTGAAATGACAAGTGTGAAAAATATCTTTAAAGGCATCCAGTATCTTGCCTATACTAAGAGGATATCACAACTCATATTTTATGAGATCAGTGTGCGTGCCACACCTTAAATAGTAAAATTAAAGGTGACATTTGCTTATAATATTTGCTGTATGAGCATAAAAGACAGCTAAGTCTAGTGACTGGTTACTCCAACTCTCTACTGCTGAGTAAAAGGTCCTCTGTGTGAGAGGAACAGGTGACACAGCCCTGTCTTTCCTAAGGGTAATTACCGCATTACTGCTGTAGCAGGGTTGATGACTGCTGCTCCAACAGCTGTCAGTTTGCTCCTCTGGGCAGGCAGATGGACTCCCCAGTTGTCTTCCTCCTGACCCATCTCCGGAGGGGCCATCCTTAATCTCGGATATCACAGTAATCCCCAGGCTCACAGAGCTACAGTCTGGGTCTGTGGCACTGTGGAGGGCTGCAGTGCTGTGGAAGTCTAGCTCAGTGCACTCCACTGGTACATGCTGATGGGGAGGGCTATCCTGCAGCTCAGAAGCATCGTAACCCTTACTGCTCTGCAGGGGCTGGAAAAAGGACCCTGCCTCAGACTCCCCAATGTCTACTGGACCCACAGGGGTCTCCATTGTGATTGAGACATCACTGCTGATTGAGGATGGCTCAGAGGATATCTCAGAGGATATCTGAGAGACCAACCCAGAGGAGCAGTTACTGCAGGTGGAGTTACGCACCAGTGGCTGGGTCTCCAGCAGGTTGATTTGGTCCTGAGTTTTAAGGTCAGGGTTTCGTAGAACGAACCCCAGAGGGACAGTCATGTCCACATTGGACTGCAGTCTGGCCAACGTGTCTGCAGTGGTGGTAGAGTTATCACATGCACCTGTAAGAAGACACGTCATCAGATGGTAACATTAGTACCCCAACAAACCCCTAATGAACCATGGATTCGCAAATTTACTATAATATGAGTCAATTAGGGAATGTTTATCCCATTGTGCTAGTGGAAATTGGCCTATATGGATGAAATAATATGTCATTTAGCAGACGGTTTTATCCAAAGTGACTTACAGTCATGCGTGTATACATTTTACATATGGGTGGTCCCCAGAATCAGTGGTGTAAAGTACTTAAGTAAAGATACTTTAAAGTACTACTTTGGTAGTTTTTTTTAGGTATTTGTGCTTTACTTCACTAATTGGGTACTTTTTCCACCACTGCCCGGGATCAAACCCACTACCTTGGCGTTACAAGCACCATGCTCTACCAACTGAGCTACAAGGGACCCATAGAGGCAAATTGAAATGATTTGAACAGAATAACCCACACAGCGCTGTGAAGCGGAGAACCTGAAGTCTGACGTCATGTATAGCATGTTACTGTACAACCGCTGCATTCCAATTTAGGCGCTTATCAATGACAAAATCTGCCATATTCAACACATATATGAGATGACAGGGGCTGTGAGTGGAAAGGGTTAAAGCTCTTATTCATCATGTGTTATGTCTGTTGTAGTAATATATATACTATATACACAAAACATTAAGAACATCTGCTCTTTCCATGACATACAGTAGACTGACCAGGTGAAAGCTATGATCCCTTATTGATGTCACTTGTTAAATCTACTTTAATCAATGTAGCTGAAGGGGAGGAGACAAGTTAAAGAAGGATTTCTAAGCCTTGAGACAATTGAAACATGGATTGTTTATGTGTGCCATTCATAGGGTGAAAATATTGAAGTGCCATTAAACGGGGTATGGTAATAGGTGCCAGGCGCACTGGTTTGGGTCAAGAACTGCAACGCTGTTGGGTTTTTCCTGTTCAACAGTTTCCCGTGTGTATCAAGAATGGTCCACTACCCAAAGGACATCCAGCCAACTTGACACAACTGAAGGTATTCCTAATGTTTGGTATACTCAGTGTAAATAATGTGCTGTTCAATACATCATGGTGGGTGCTGTTCTACTCTTATAGTTACCCGAGTCCTGGCTTTGCTGCTCCAGATTCAGCGTGACCACGTTCACTGGGGATGCTGCACACTCCATGTCACTCTGACTTGTGCTTTGAGGAGCCAGGCATCCTTTCAGAGAGAGAATATCATTCATGAGCTAGACGAGGCACAGTTTGAGGAGGATTACCTGTACCCTGCATGTTACTATAAAAGCGATTCTAACAAACACATTGACAGAACCCACATTATTGCAGTTTCATCAGTAGTTGTGTGAACATCTCATGCAACAAACACTTCATTAAATGAGATATGTGTGCAGATCATGAGATACCTTTAAATATTTTCTTTAGTAAGGTATGTCTGAAGTATATAAACAAGGCAGCGGAGAGGAAGATTGTCATGGTAACCAGGGCAAAAGAAATTGTGGTGATGACAGCAGCATTTTGGGCTGGGCCTTCTGGGCTCCAGACTTTTCCCACATCCACTCTTCTGCTTCCTGCAAAATAGAAGGATTGAGGTTGGTGCTGCATAAGGCTGAGCACATGCTTACACACACAGCATTTATTTCATGTTTTACATTTCTGACTTTGATACATTGGCAAATAATGACAGTAACACTATTCTATGAATAGAATATTACAACAGTGTTGTAATTCTTGAATATCTCGTAACCCAAACAATGCATTCTCTACGGCAACAGATCTCAAAATAAAAACATGGGTAATTATGTTTCCAGTACATGGAGGAAATTTCCGAATATAACAGTACACAACTGACTCATTCAATAATGAGTGGTTCTGAAGTGGTTTTCCTTTCTCAGAGTCCTGGGCCAAGCTTTTCTGAGACTTACGGCTGCACTGCTGCTCAGTGGTGGAGGGACCACACGGCATGCACTCTAATTCCTGCAAGCCATCCATCCGTGTCTTACTGTAGAATCTGCAATTAGATCAAATTAAAGCAGGAAAAAAAGTTGGAAATAGTTGTATTTCAAGTAAACAAGCTAATAAAACTCCAAGTCCACATGTTCTGGATGGAGAGCTTTTATGACTTAAAAGCACAGCTACGTCTTAAGTAAAGATCTGTAGATACTATACGTAAGAATGCAATTAGATAATGTACAGGTACAAACCCTGGCAAGCACTCCCCACAGATAGCATTGCTCTTAGAGGTGCACAGTGACTTCTGGTGCCTGTTTATGCGTTTACACGACTGGCAGAATTTGCAGTTGTGGTAACCTCGGCCCTCTTTATAAGTCTTGACACTACAGGGGATGCAAGAAGCCGACCATCCACTTCCATAACCACAGTCCTGGCGGGAAATAAGAATCAAAATATACAGTGCACATTAGACCTGTTTACAGCTAAGGATTTCACTGAAGTAAATTTGTTAAGATAGTTGCAAAACAGAAATATAAATTAATATGATAATTAGATGTCTAGATTACAAAGTACATGACAGTTTCCCCTTCCAATGACCACATGGGGTTATTTTAGGTCATGGGTAAACCTCCATTGGCAAGCTCTTCCCAGCTAGCAAATTTGGTTCCTTGGAAGTTGTGGGAACGTATGTTTTCAGTTTCACATTGGTTGAGGTAAAGTTAAATGTTTTTAAATGCCCTGAGAACAGAAGTGAGCATTTAGCCTGTTCTGGGAATGTTTATTTTGAAGTTTTGAGAGTGTTTTACTCTGGTTCCTTGAACGTTTTATTAACGCTCTGAGAACAGAAATTCTAGGTTATTTTGAGTTAAAAAAAAAAAATCCTTAAAACTTTCACTGAATGTTTCAATAAAACTTTTAATAACACTGCTATCTTATTTTGGGTACACTTTTTTTTAACTGTAAGCACAGATAGGACACATGCAAATTAATTTCTTTAGGCATTAATCATGCAAACACATTTCTTTTTTATTATGACAAGGCATCAGTGAGATTCAAACCTATAATCTTCTGTTCTCTATCCATGGAATTAGTCTTAGGCACCACCAGGATGGGGATAGCAAGACATGTTTTTTTACCCTTACAAAGTTGTTCAATTTAGTCTATTCAAACAGACCCCATTTCTGAGGAAACAAGCACTCATTATGATCAG
Organism: Salvelinus fontinalis; assembly: GCF_029448725.1. Classification (NCBI taxonomy): domain Eukaryota; kingdom Metazoa; phylum Chordata; class Actinopteri; order Salmoniformes; family Salmonidae; genus Salvelinus; species Salvelinus fontinalis. Next base: position 37,463,325 of record NC_074677.1, read on the forward strand.
GTGTGGCCAATTTGTGGGCGCGGCCAACACACCTTTACAATCTTAAAATAGAGGATAGAGAGAGTGTTGTTGATAATGTAAATGTTTTTAAATAACATTCTTAGAATGTTCTCTGAACAGTCTGTAATACCTACATGTTTCAAGCAGACCACCATAGTCCCTATGCCCAAGAACACCAAGGTAACCTGTCTAAATTACCATTGCCCTGTAGCACTCACATCTGTAGCCATGAAATGCTTTGAAAGGCTGGTCATGGCTCACATTAACACTATCATCCCAGACACAATAGACCCACTCCAATTCGCATACCGCCCCAACAGATCCACAAATGACATAACCTCTATTACACTCCACACTACCCTTTCCCACCTGGACAAAAGGAACACCTACGTGAGAATGCTGTTCATTGACTACAGCTCAGCGTTCAACACCATAGCGCCCACAAAGCTCATCAATAAACTAAGGACTAAACACCTTCCTCTGCAACTAGATCATGGTCTTCCCCAGGTGGGGAGGGTAGGCAACAATACATCCGCCACGTTGACCCTCAACACAGGGGCCCCTCAGTGTTGTGTGCTTAGTCCCCTCCTGTACTCTCTGTTCACCCACGACTGCGTGACCGCGCATGACTCCAACACCATCATTAAGTTTTCCGACGACACAACGGTGGATGGCCTTATCACCTACGATGATCAGACAGCCTATAGGAAGGAGGTCAGACAAAAACTTCTCCCTCAACGTCACCAGGACAAAGGAGCTAATCGTGGACTACAGGAAACGGAGGGCTGTGCACGCCCCCATTCACATCAACAGGGCTGAAGTGTAGCAGGTCGAGAGCTTCATGTTCCTCAGTGTCTACATCACTAAGGATCTATCATGGTCCAAACACAACAACATAGTCGCGAAGAGGGCACGACAACGCCTCTTCCCCCTCAGGAGGCTGAAAAGATTACTCTTTGTAAATAGCCTCATTATTGTTGTTTTATTGTGTTACTGTTTTTTGTATTATTATTTTTGCTAATCTTTTCTTTCTTTTTAACTTTGCATTATTGAGAAAGGGCTCGTAAGTAAGCATTTCACGGTAAAGTCTACACCTGTTGTATTCGGTGCATGTGACAAATAAAAAACGATTTGAACATTGCTAAACTTTTTCTTGTGGTTTTTATAGAAAGTTTTCTTAACGTTCTTGAAACAATCTGAGAACATGTCTTTAAATGGAACCGTGAGGAAATCTGTAAGAAATGTTACGCTAAAGTACTGCAATTCCCACAGAAGAACATTGTTTCGTAACTTTCTCTGCGCTATGAGAACATTCCCAATGTCAAACCTGTTGGAGAACGTTACTAGAACATTAGCAAAATTTAAATTAAATGTAACCATGTTTGAACTTTTAGGAAACGTTCTGTTAAAGTAATGAAATACCAAGTAAATCTAGTTTTGTTGTCAAATTTCTTAATGTGCTGAGAATGTTCCAAAGCCAAGCAACTATCCTACACCATTTCCAGAAAGTTGTGGGAAGATTGTATACAAAAAAAAACATAGTAGAACCACTTTCTCACCAAGCTCTAAGAAAAATATGGTTCTCAGAACGTCATCTTGTAGCTGGGTTAGTAGGCCTGCCAAGTGGACTTGTAAACTTGGAACAAAGTTCTCTCTGCCAGTGGGATTCTTTTAGAGTGAGAGATTGCCACAGACAAACCAAACTCTTTGTGGTTTCATAGTAATGTTAATTACAAATCCCAGTTCTGCAGTAATTTTTGTTGCTCAGATGAGCTGATAGGCTACTACACATGGCTGCAGTGGAAAGGAGATGAATCAGTGTCTGTGTAGCCAGCACCAGGCCTATCTATATTTTGACCTTTGTAAAAATCCAGTAATTTCTCTTTCAATATTCCTGTATAGTTTTATAATACCCACCTCTGACAGCTCTTGTCCCGGTCCACATTGCAGACAAGGGTGGCAGTCCCCACTCAAGTAGTACTGGGTTTCAGAACAATCCATGACAGCAATGTAACTAAAATAAAAATATGCATAATAGTTTATAGCTCAGTAGTTAGCCCATTTTGAAATCTTTATAATGAACAGTGATTAAAATGGAAACAAAATGCATAGGTTGCTGTTTCTTAGCCACTGCATAGAATATTGAATCAAATATATTGCTTGTGCACATGTTGAACCAATATCCTATCACTTGATGTCACTAAAGAACACAAAGAATGTAGACAACAAAACACAACAAGAGGATATACTGTTACAGGCAAAGGATTTCTAAATCTTAAATCAGATAGAGGATGGATGGAGCCTATGTGTTGTATTGAGGGGTAAAAACCTACATAATAATATTGAGAAAAAATACATGCAGAGGTTTTAGCATAACTTGTCCTCTACTTTAACTTACAACACTGCTACTAATATTGACGAAGAATTACTAAACTGTTTTATGAAATACCACAAAGCAAAAAAACACTACGGTTGGACAACTCAGACATTAGCAACTGGAAAGATGATTCATGACCAGCAGTGCGCACCGCATTACAAGCCAATAATAATTTCCCGCCCTGAGTATCACATCAAATGATTCAAAGTTTTTAAAAAACAACGTTTTACCTCAATCCATAAGGTTGTCGAAAATACTTTAGGGCACCTTTTTCTATCGTTTTCACGAGTCTATACTTGTGCACGCTATCGATAGTCTATGCAGTCCCACTTCATCCGATCTGGACATGCCCTGACATGCCTCACGGGCTGCGCGTCTGGTGGCCAAAACCAGCATCAGTGCGCACTAATTAGGTAACTTCTGAAATTGTGCTTGCAATTATCGGATAGGGAATATGGCCCTGTACTTTTGTTATAGTGGTCCTGGATATTGGCTAATTACAGAGAATAAACACATGGTAGTAGACTGACTGTCTGTCTGCCTACAGTAGCCTATCTTTCTGTGTAGCCTGCCTGTTATGTCTGTCTGTGTAATAGCAATGTAATAAACTGCAATGTAATAGGCCTATACTAATATGTGTAATAGATATGGATTGTATAGGATAGTAGTTTAATAGGTTGTCTCTGTGTAATCACTTATTTTACACCTGCTACTTTAGTTTACTGTGTATTTAAATAATCAAAAATAATTCAATTAAATTGATTTTGTGACAACAATTAATACATTTCCATTTTTTTTATCTCTATTAGAGAATTATGGCAATTTTTGACACAGTATGAAAACTAAACCTACAATTTTTAAGATGTACTTTTCAGTAGGATCAAAACTGTTGTGACATAATACCCTTTCCTCATACATTTACAACAAAACACACCAGCATGTAGGCCAGTTTGGGACAAAGTGTTTTACCTTCATCCAGAGTAGCCTAAACCTCTGTCAATGTTTGATACTTCTCTCAGTAGTGTACTTTCAATTTGTGCCATCTCCATTGTTTACTACTAAATTCTTCCATGCTGTGCCAGGCTGACCTGATTACTGCTTGTAACATATTATCTTTTTCCAAGCAAAGCACTGTTCAGTCTACATACTTATCATCACAAAGGACAGGGAGTAATCAAACATTAGAGTGTGGGTTGATTCATATTACATCAGCTTTCACACAGTTTTCATAAATCCCTCAAACTAACCTTTGGGGTACAGAGAATGCATCAATATCCTCCTATTGTAAGAGGAACTCAAAATGCTCAATCCTCTCATTTTACCTGTAGACTAAATCCTTTATTTTAAAGGTGCCAGACAATGTTGAAATGACTCATATCACATACTGTAGCCCAGTTGATGTTTATCAGTTGTGGAGGGCGATGTGGAGAGGAGCCGAGCAGGTCAGAGTGGTAATGGAGGTGAACTGTGTTGGTGTAATGAGTAATCTTTACTTTAGACCTGAAGACTCCCATCATCTCCTTAGAGCAGCAACTAGGCAGAGCAGTCGGCTAACACAACATTATGTAAGTCAAGTAAATATCGGGGTCTGATTGTTGAATATGCCTTGCATAATCTTTAGTTCTTAGACATATCTTCTCAAGAATGTTATGGGAAGCAAAGTTTTGTTTGTTGCCAATATGTATGTTTTAGCTGTTGGACAGGTGTTGTTATGTTTTGTGAGAACTAGAGAATTCCATTGGACGAGGAAACAGAGGTCATGCACAGACAGTCCACCTCAGACTTAGATGTCATCGTTACAGTTGGAGCAGCCTTCTCTATTCTAGTAGACAGCAAGATAGAGAATTCACTCACATTCATAATCTCAACAATGTGCAGTGAATGTTGTGATGATGATATTACACTTTCGTGCTCATTGCAACATCATTTTCCTACCATAACATTTTGTCTTTTAAGAATGCAATACACAAATGATGATACATATTCCTCATATGCTGATTGCAATTTAAGTGTGTGAATGTATGCAACTAGTTTGATTATGTAAGTGATGTTACTTTCTACCACTGTATCCGACCATGGAAAGCAGCTCCTACCACTGTTTCAGAGTGTCTGCAATGTCTCCCTTTAACCCAGCCGGGTGACTGGCTCATTCACTGTGCTTCTCCTATTCTGAAGAAGCATTCAGACCAGCTAATAAAGTGAGTGGCAGACTTTGTATAGTGTGTGGAATGTTATTTTGTAGCTAATTAGTTTATTTTGGTTTTCAAATATTGCTGTTGTTAATAATAATACGCATTTTTCTTCCCAACTTCAACAATGTTTTAAATAATTTTACTCAAGATTTTAGTGGGGAAAACATTTTCTCAACACACAATGTTCTTTTGGTGTCAGGAAATAGTTGAAGACATTATTTCTACAACCCAGACTGTCACCCAGTGCTCACCAACAGGTTTATGTCTAGTCTACTGTCATGTGGTGTTAAGAATGGATTATTTTACTTTGTTTCCCGCCAAAGGACAGGCATTATTTTTGAATATATAAGTAAGTCGATTTCAAAGGATCACTCAAACATGTAGCCATATTTTGCTAAGTCGAGGCTTCTCTATCCAACCATAAACATAAGCCATCAATCAATTGTGGCCATTTTAACGATGCATCATAACGTTGTCTTAGCCACTTGGGAAGGAATCTCGAGTGCTGATAGGAAACAGCCAGTGGTCTTTCACCTAGTGCTGTGTACTTTAAGAACTGTTTTTTGTTCCAGTGGGAGCTGGCCCTCCGAAGGCCATGAATGACTGCCAAACACAGACAGGCAGACACAGAAATGTGTAAGATAAGAACCCTGACTGAAACATTTAACATCTGCAGCCAAAGGGAAAAAGCTATGTTTTTTTAAAGCACATTTTGTTGCTTGCCCAAGTAACCTCACCAGCTCCCCAGGTGACAGACTATCACTGGTTTATTCTCAGCTCCTCATCACCACAGGAACATCAGCCAATCAGATGGTATATGGGACAGGAAATAGGAATTTTCCAGTGTCCTGATAGTATTTTAACCTGCTAACATGTTTTGTCTTAAGTGGTTTCAAGGGTGTAAACAGATCATTACAGTAATCATCCCATATATTCCGAAGCCTAAACAACTTTCAGAAAATTACCCACAAAATGATTGCAGTTTATACAAGTAAGATAGGATGTGCTATTGTCTGATATACAGTATTAGTCAAAAGTTTGGACACACCTACTCATTCAAGGGTTTTTCTTTATTTTACTATTTTCTACATAGTAGAATAATAGTGAAGACTTCAAAACTATGAAATAACACATAAGGAATCATGTAGTAACCAAAAAAGTGTTAAACAAATCAAAATATATTTTATATTTTTCAAAGTAGCCAGTCAGTTATGAACAAATTCTTATTTACAATGACGGCGTACACAGGCCAAACCCGAGCGACGCTGGGCCAATTGTGCGCCGCACTATGGGACTCCCAATCACGGCAGGTTGTGATACGGTCTAGAATCGAACCAGGGTGTCTGTAGTGACACCTCAATCACTGAGATGCAGTGCCTTAGACCGCTGTGGCACTCGGGGGCTTCATGAAGTAGTCACCTGGAATGCATTTCTGTGCCTTGTTAAAAGTTAATTTGTGGAATTTCTTTCCTGCTTAATGCCTTTGAGACAATCAGTTGTGTTGTGACAAGGTAAGGGTGGTAGCCCTATTTGATAAAAGACCAAGTCCATATTATGGCAAGAACAGCTCAAATAAGCAAAGAGAAACGACAGTCCATCATTACTTTAAGAAATGAAGGTCAGTCAATGCAGAAAATTTCAAGAACTTTGAAAGTTTCTTCAGGTGCAGTCGTAAAATCCATCAAGCGCAATGATGAAACTGTCTCTCGTGAGGACCGCCACAAGAAAGGAAGACCCCGAGTTACCTCTGCTGCAGAGGATAAGTTCATTAGAGTTACCAGCCTCAGAAATTGCAGCCCAAATAAATGCTTCAGAGTTCAAGTAACAGACACATCTCAAAAGCAACTGTTCGGAGGAGACTGCGTGAATCAGGCTTTCATGGTCGAATCGCTGCAAAGAAACCACAACTAAAGGACATCAATAATAAGAAGAGACTTGCTTGGGCCAAGAAACACAAGCAATGGACATTAGACCAGTGGAAATCGGTTCCAACGGCCGTGTCTTTGTAAGAGTAGGTGAACAGATGATCTCCGTATGTGTGGTTCCCCACCAGGAAGCATGGAGTAGAAGGTGTGATGGTTTGGGGTGTTTTGCTGGTGAAACTGTTGTTGATTTATTTAGAATTCAAGGCACAGTTAACCAGTATGGCTACCACAGCATTCTGCAGCGATACGCCATCCCATCTGGTTTGCGCTTAGTGGGTCTATCATTTGTTTTTCAACAGGACAATGACCCAATACACCTCCAGGCTGTGTAAGGGCCATTTGATCAAGAAGGAAAGTGAAGGAGTGCTGCATCAGATGAACTGGCCTCCACAATCATCCGACCTCAACCTAATTGAGATGGTTTTCTCGATGAGTTGGACCGCAGAGTGAAGGAAAAGCAGCCAACAAGTGCTCAGCATATGTGCGAACTCCTTCAAGACTGTTGCAAATGTATTCCAGGTGAAGCTGGTTGAGAGAATGCCAAGTGTGCAAAGCTGTCATCAAGGCAAATGGTGGCTACTTTGAAGAATCTAAAATATATTTTGTTTTGTTTAACACTTTTTTGGTTACTACATGATTCCATATGTTTTATTTCATAGTTTTGATGCCTTCACTATTATTCTACAATGTAAACTAAATAAACAAAAACCCTTGAATGAGTAGGTATGTCCAAACTTTTGACTAGTACTGTACTTGTCCATCCTTATTACTTTAACAAAGAAAATATGCCTATGTTGTCTTCGTTTTGGTCAAATGAAGGGCTTTTTAGTGTCTGGACTGTCAGCAGACAGTGCATAATAAAGGGCACAAGTGTCTTTGAAATGTACTATAACAAGACAACGTTACCCCTGGGTGGATTTATACTCCTTTGTTGCAGCATGCCTGTCACTGCAGAGTTAGTGGTTAATGTTGTACAAATCCAGTAAAGATATTGTCTACTTCATTTCTGCTTTTACCACATTAAATCTCTGAGATACTGTATGTGACATACTGTAGATCATCCACTGGCACAGTGAACACTGACCAGAAGCTGTTGATAAATTCTAGTGTTCCATCTGACTGCATCTCCTTTATTCTCATAGGCCCATTGCAGACAATGATTGGCACAAGTGTATTTACACAAAAGGTCCACAGTTCTTACAAACCAGACATGTTTGATGTGGCTTGGCAGGAATAGCCAAAAGTTCAGTAGAATATCAGACTTCTTCTCTTTTGAAAGGAGTGGATGGTGGATGGCTACCGTACCGATGATGTTAATATTTAATCTGTGGGTAGCCTCAGAGTATGGCACAACACAACCACAGATTGACACCAGAAAATGCAGGGGGCCCCACTTGGAAAAATGATATTCCCAAGTTAATGTTGTGTGTTCATATTCAGTAAATTTTAGGTCCTGCAGGCTGTCTTGACACATAATAATGTCATGAAAGCACATTCTAATAGTGTAAGAGGTCCTTAGTTGACACTAAAATGTTGTATTCTATACCCATTGGAAGATTTAAAAAGGTGTTAATTTGTTTGATACAATTACAGATTTTCTCAGGTGACCCCATTTCAATTTCAAGCGACCCCATGTTTGGAAACCACTGCTTACAGGAAGGGTGGCAGTAAGCCACTGGTTACTAATAGCTCAATGCACTGCCCTTTAACATTTCACAAACACAAGTTACCTCTGTTGCTGGCGCTGGTGACCTGCAATACCAGAACCAAACTGAAGAGTTCTCAGTAGCCTCCATCATGGGTTGGTGGAGTATATTTTGCCTAAAATAATGGAATTACACTGTACCTGCTTATAACAGGCTGAACTGAGCAAAATCGTTGACGTTCAGCAGAATCCTGCTTATCTTTTAAGAAGTTTATGAAGCCAAGCTTTTAATGATATCAGACAACAAATCCCTTATGGTTCAAGAGTCCTAAAACAAGACGTCCCTTTGCCAAAAGCTACCTGCCAGGTGTTATGCAGCATACAATCACAATCCTTTATGGGAACAGTCACCAGAAATGTGCATTTGTTTATGAAAAGAAACAACAGAAGTTGAGTAGGAAATGACATGTGAGTAATGGTAAGTAAAGTGAATGGTGATGGGGGAAAAAATAGTAAGGTATCTCAATATCATCAGCTAATAAACTGTAAATACTTGGTAATCTCTTACTAAAAATAGATTGATTAAAATGTTTATCCATATTCAAACATACTAGTGGCTTGTTGACGTTTTGTAAATATGTACAAAGCAGCATCACAGACAGATGTTGGCTTGGAAATTCTACCACACAGTTGGAAAATCCCAAACTAGGTGGAGCTTATTAAAAAGGAGTAGAGTATGGAAGCCTAGTAGTCTTATTATTCACAAACATTAGAATAGAAACAGGGGAAGAAAATACATTTAACGTGAGCTTTCTTCTGTCCTCTTTTTCAATGGTTATGTCTAAATAGCCTACAGGCATTTGGCCAACATCCTCTGTGGATTAGGTTGGATAATGTGAAATGCTGTACATGTATTACAGTATAACTCTGGTTAACTCCAGTTAACTCTGAATATCTAGCTGTCACTTACTGAAGCCTGTTTGTTTTATCTTTGATTTTTCATAATACGTGAAGCCCTGATATTTTCCAGTAAACCTATTTCAGTAGTACGACTGTATGGAAAAAAAATGTATTACTCTGTTCTCTGTTTGTAACCTTGAATTTTGAAAATAAAAAAAGAGCGTAATGCTTTAGCCTTGGCATTTCTCCTCTTGGAAACCTTGCCTTTTTCCTCTCTCCCGCTCCCACACATTCACTCCTTTCCCTTCACCCCGTTTCAGCTGGCCAGCCTTACAATGGAGAACAAAAATCACTGTCTTACATGAGCAAATACATTACTCTTTTTCCTGTCAGATACATCATACTGAGCTAAATTGAGAGAAGTGAGATGAATCCATAAATACATTTAAAGGGTACAGAGAGATGGAATTTCCGTTGACACACTGTTTTTGATTAAATGTGTGAATAACAATGTCTTTATAGCCTATTACCGTAGGGATCCACAGAAATCTAGATACTTCGCTGGAGCTGACATTCTAACCAGTGCATAAGAATGCCAGCGGAGCAAGACAAAATGCAATTTAAATTCACTTTTTCACTACAGACAGTAACATATTTTGGATTGGGGAATAGAAAGCGGTCAGTCTCAATGAGCATTTTTAGAAAGGAGGAAACCAGAGTGCTGTCACCTTATCTTCAATGTGTGAATTGTGCTCCATAGTTCCCATGTTCCACTTGGATAGTTTCAAATATAAAACAACCACTGAAGCGGTGAAGTTTCTAGAATTTTTTTTTGCCAATGAGAAAATGGTCTCATGAGGTAAAAAGCACCAGTGATTTCTTTATGAAAATTACCACATTCAGGTCCCTAAATACTATGATGTCAGAATTACCACATTCAGGTCCCTAAATACTATGATGTCAGAATTACCACATTCAGGTCCCTAAATACTATGATGTCAGAATTACCACATTCAGGTCCCTAAATACTATGATGTCAGAATTACCACATTCAGGTCCCTAAATACTATTGTCACGCCCTGGCCATAGAGAGGCTTTTATTCTCTATTTTGGTTAGGCCAGGGTGTGAATAGGGTGGGCATTCTAGTTTCTTTATTTCTATGTTTCCTTTTCTATGTTTTGGCTAGGTATGGTTCTCAATCAGGGACAGCTGTCTATCGTTGTCTCTGATTGGGAATCATACTTAGGCAGCCTTTTTTCCTTTGGTGTTTCTGGGTAGTTGTCTGTGTTAGTGGCCTGTATAGACCTAGTCAGCTTCACGTTCGTTTTTTGTTGTTTCTTGTTTTGTTGGCGACATTTAAAAATAAAGGAACATGTACGCTTACTACGCTGCACCTTGGTCCGGTCATTTCCACCCTGAAGACGATCGTGACAACTATGATGTCAGAATTACCACATTCAGGTCCCTAAATACTATGATGTCAGAATTACCACATTCAGGCCCCCCCCCCCCTCACACACACAAACGCTTTCAAACTCACCACATACGGTGCTACTAACTATTATCTATCCTGTTAACTAGTCACTTTACCATTACCTATCCAGTATGTATTTTACATACTGTACAGTGCCTTTAGAAAGTATTCTTACCCTTTGACTTATTCCACATTTTGTTGTGTCACAGCCTGAATTCAAAATGTATTAAAATACAGCAATGTGTCATTTACGTACACTACCGTTCAAAAGTTTGGAGTCACATAGAAATGTTCTTGTTTTTGAAAGAAAAGCTAATTTTTTGTTAATTAAAATAACATCAAATTGATCAGAAATACTGTGTAGACATTGTTAATGTTGTAAATTACTATTGTAGCTGGAAAAGGCTGATTTTTAATGGAATATCTACATAGGCGTACATAGGCGTAATCCAAGTTTATCATTTTAAAAGGCTAATTGATCCTTAGAAAACCCTTTTGCAATTATGTTAGAAAGAGTGGGAGGCCCCGGTGCATAACTGAGCAAGAGGACAAGTACATTAGAGTGTCTAGTTTGAGAAACAGGGAGTTCCTCTGTTCAGTGTCTGTGTTCTTTAAAAAATATATATTTTTTAATCTTCTCTTTTTATTGGCCAGTCTGAGATATTGCTTTTTCTTTGCAACTCTGCCTAGAAGGCCAGCATCCCGGAGTCGCCTCTTCACTGTTGATGTTGAGAGTGGTGTTTTGCGGGTACTATTTCATGAATCTGCCAGTTGAGGACTTGTGAGGCATCTGTTTCTCAAGCTAGACACTCTAATGTACTTGTCCTTTTGCTCAGTTATGCACCGGGGCCTGCCACTCCTCTTTCTATTCTGGTTAGAGCCAGTTTGCACTGTTCTGTGAAGGAGGTAGTACACAGCATTGTACGAGATCTTCAGTTTCTTGGCAATTTCTCACATGGAATAACCTTCATTAGCCTTCAACAAGAATAGACTGACAAGTTTCAGAAGAAAGTTCTTTGTTTCTGGACATTTTGAGCCTGTAATCGAACACACAAATGCTGATGCTCCAGATACTCAACTAGTCTAAAGAAGGCCAGTTTTATTGCTTCTTTAATCAGGATGACAGTTTTCAACTGTGCTAACATAATTGCAAAAGGGTTTTCTAAGGATCAATTAGCCTTTTAAAATTATTAACTTGGATTAGTGTCACGACTTGCGCCGAAGTTGGCTCCCCTGCCTGTTCGTGCGGTGCTCGGCGGTCGTCGTCACCGGCCTACTAGCCGCCACCGATCCCTTTTTCGTTGTCTGTTGGTTGTGTCTTATTAGTTTCACCTGTGTCCTGTTGTATGTGTTTGATGAGCGTCCTTATTTATAGTATGTGTCCCCGCCCTTGTTTTGTGCGGGATTGTTTTGTGTTACGTGTGTTGTTAAGGTAGAGGTGTTTATGTTCTGGACCTGCACCCTGTGTTTGGGCTTGTGGTTTTTCTGTGTGCCGTATTAAAGTGCACCTTTTTTCCCTGTGGAACTCTGCACCTGATTCCTTCCTCACCCGCCTAGTCCCGCGTGACAATTAGCCAACACAACGTGCCATTGGAACACAGGAGTGATGGTTGCTGATAATGGGCCTCTATACGCCTATGTAGATATTCCATAAAATATCAGCCGTTTCCAGCTACAATAGTAATTTACAACATTAACAATGTCTACACTGTATTTCTGATCAATTTGATGTTATTTTAATGGACAAAAAATGTGCTTTTCTTTCAATAACAAGGACATTTCTAAGTGACCCCAAACTTTTGAACGGTCGTGTAAGTATTCACACCCCTGAGTCAATCATTTGTAGAAGCACCTTTGGCAGCGTCTTTCTAGGTAATTGTCTAAGAGACTTCCATACCTGGATTGTGCAACATTTGCCAATTACTATTTTCAAAATTCTTCAAACTCTGTCAAATTGGTTGTTGATCATTGCTAGACAACCATTTTCAGTTTTTGTCATAGATTTTCAAGTAGATTTAAGTCACAACTGTAAGTCGGACACACAGGAACATTCACTGTCTTCTTGGTAAACAACTCCAGTGTAGATTTGGCCTTGTGTTTAGTTTATTGTCCTGCTGAAAGGTGAATTCATCTCCCAGTGTCTGGTGGAAAGCAGACTGAACAAGGTTTTCCTCTAGAATTTTTCCTGTGCTTAGCTCTATTCCATTTATTTTTTATCTTGAAAAACTCTACAGCCCTTAACGATTACAACATACCCATAACATGATGCAGACACCACTATTCTTGAAAATATGGAGAGTGGTACTTAGTAATGTGTTGTATTGGATTTGTACCAAATACAACACTTTGTATTCAGGACAAAACATTAACTGCTTTGCCAAATCTTTTGCAGTATTACTTTAGTGCCATGTTGCAAACAGGATGCATGCTTTGGAATATTTGTATTCTGTCCAAGCTTCCTTCTTTTCATGCTGTCAATTAAGTTATTATTGTGGAGTACCTACAATGTTGTTGAGCGATCCTCAGTTATCTCTTATTACAGCCATTATACTCTCTAACTGTTTTAAAGTCACCATTGGCTTTATGGGGAAATACCTGTATTGACTGGGTGTATTGATACACCATCCAAAGTGTAATTGATAACTTCAACAATGCTCAAAGGGATATTCAATGTCTACCAATATGTGCCCTTCTTTGCAAGGCATTGGAAAACCTCCCTGGTCTTTGTGGTTGAATCTGTGTTTCAAATTCACTACTCGACTGAGGGACCTTACAGATATTTGTATGTGTGGGATGCATAGATGAGGAAGTCATAACAAAATCATGTTAAACACTATTATTGAGAGTGCATGCAACTTATTATGTGACTTGTTAAGCAAATGTTTACTCTTGAACTTTTTTAGGCTTACCATAACATAAGGGGTTGAATACTTATTGACACAAGACATTTCAGCTTTTCATGTTGAATTCATTTGTAAACCTTTCGAAAAACATTATTCCACTTTGACATTATGGGGTATTGTGTGTAGGCCAGTGACAAAACAGTCTAAATGTAATCCATTTTAAAAACAGGCTGTAACATAACAAAATGTAGAAAAAGTCCAGTCACTGTAGCTTCCTCAATTAACCATGTTATCTTTACTCTTTATTGTTGTCCGTTATTCACTGCGTATTTATTCCTCGTGTAACTATTTCTAGTTTTTTAAAATCTTTATCTTTAACTCTGCATTGTTGGAAAATGACCATAAAGTAAGCATTTCATTGTTAGTCTACACCAGTTATTTATGAAGCATGTGACAAATAACATTTTATTTGATATTAACTTAACTTCAATGGTCTGTTTCATCTGGGTACTTAAGGGTGAGTATTTGTGGCAAAGTAGCCTATTATAAGTGAATCAAGAAATGGATGAACACCTTTGTCTCTAGTTAAGAGCAATAAATAACAGTTCCCTCCAGAAAAAGGCATCCATTTAGGTGTTAGAGTGACTGAATATTTAGGAAAATAAAAGGTGTTCATTAGTAAGTCAAAATGAAAAGTACAATTTAAGTGAATGTGGGTGTCAAAATAGTGTCAAGTAGGTAGCTAGTGGGCAATTCCACCAATATAGTGCCTTATGTGTAATTTCGTTAAAAATAAATGTATATTTATTTCACTTAATTTTTACATTGTCATGAAGAGCACATTCAACTTCACAAAAAAAGACCTTTTCCTATTTCAAAAGGTTAAATGGAAGCTTGTTGAGTATAACAGTGAGGGGCGATTGAATGCAAGCTTCACAAAATGTTTTAATTGCTAAAATATTTCTGACCTATCTATCTATTGGTAACAGGATTGCCGTGTTATGCTTGACCCATTTAGATTTCCACCACAAAACACCAGACAATGGCCAAAAATGTTAGAAGTAGCTCACCTGCTTTTACCCTATAATTTGACTATTAGATGTTGAATGTTCCTTTTGAAAAAGTTATTTAAAAAGGACTAGTTTCACCATATTAAAACGAGACTTCAGTTCATGTAACAGGGTAGACAAATGTAAATGAATCACTAATCCTCAGAAATGACTTTGCGAAGCAACAAAGTAACTAGGGCTCTACAATGATGGTGAAAACTTGAGGAAGTTGTTGGGTTAATGTTTAAAATCTTCCTACAAGTCGGAAAACACTCCCTAACACTTTATCGAGTCTTAATTCATATTAACCATCAGATGTATTGACTTTTCCATGTGGTCTATATTAAAGGGTACTTCCTTTCAATATAATAGGCTTTTAAAATGTGATATTTAGTAACACAATTTCAACTTAACATTTTAAAGGGACACAAAACACACTCTATTCGTGGAACAGCCCTAGTGTAAAACTGGGCATTTTGTTCCCTATTCTAAATTGGTAAAAACGAATGTACTAATGGTCTAAGTGTGTACTAAGTATAAATAGAAATAGCTTGATTAGCAACAGAACTTGTGGCTCTGGTGCTGCAATGATAGAATTACAGATATGTCAAACCAATGTCTTGCCACCTGCTTCTTGATTGTACATCTTAGCCATTCACTCTTCAGCTGTGTGGTACAAGAGGAAGAGGTTGTTGCCTCCAGAGGGTTCCCCTTTAAAAACAGAATTAAAAGTAAACCTAATATATTATCCAGCATGCTACTGGCAGCCTAATGAGCACAGACCTCAGTCACACATATTTGTTAGGAAACTGGACTGTCCCCATAGAGATGTGGTCAGAGAGTAAATGGGAGGGGGTGGGGGGTGGGGTCCAAAATAGGGGAGGGTTGTCAAACTACCACACAAAAACATTCAAAGCTGCGTACATTTTTTATATGAATTGACAAGAACAAATAGGAATTGCTGATAGGCATTAGAGAGGACAGGAGCATCATTGCTCTTATGTAAGAACAGTTGTTTAGAGACAATACAATTATCCTACATAGACTAGCCTACAACACCACAATGCAATGAATAATTGCATTATTGTTTTCAAGTGAGTACAACATTCTACTCTAGGCTGCTGTGAAAACAGCGGCAAAAGCCCAGTGATTTGAATGTTTCATTGATTTGGATCAGTTGTGGGTCTATTCTCGACAGTTTATAAGACCTAGGAAGGCACAGTAGCCTCTGATACTGAATGTGCTGTCTGTTGCAGATCATCATTCTCCCAAGTCGTGGTATAATAATGTGGCCACATATGCTCGTGACAGGCCCAGTTATTCAGGAAAGATTAACACATGCTCTGCCTCCTCTCCAATCCTAACGGCTATTCCTTGGGCACCTAGAATCGAACGCTTCAATATAGCCTAAATATTTATAATTTATCTAATTAATTACTTTTTATATGTTTATTTTATTTTATTTTATTTCACCTTTATTTAACCAGGTAGGCAAATTGAGAACACGTTCTCATTTACAATTGCGACCTGGCCAAGATAAAGCAAAGCAGTTCGACACATACAACAACACATAGTTACACATGGAGTAAAACAAACATACAGTCAATAATACAGTGAAAAATAAGTCTATATACAATATGAGCAAGTGAGGTGAGATAAGGGAGGTGAAGGCAAACAAAATATATATATAAATAAATAAAAATATAAAAAGGCCATGGTGGCGAAGTAAATACAATATAGCAAGTAAAAAATAACACTGGAATGGTTGGTTTGCAGTGGAAGAAGGTGCAAAGTAGAGATAGAAATAATGGGGTGCAAAGGAGCAAAATAAATAAATACAGTAGGTAAAGAGGTAGTTGTTTGGGCTAAATTATAGATGGGCTATGTACAGGTGCAGTAATCTATGAGCTGCTCTGACAGCTGGTGCTTAAAGCTAGTGAGGGAGATAAGTGTTTCCAGTTTCAGAGATTTTTGTAGTTCGTTCCAGTCATTGGCAGCAGAGAACTGGAAGGAGAGGCGGCCAAAGGAAGAATTGGTTTTGGGGGTGACCAGAGAGATATACCTGCTGGAGCGCGTGCTACAGGTGAGCGTTGCTATGGTGACCAGCGAGCTGAGATAAGGGGGGACTTTACCTAGCAGGGTCTTGTAGATGACCTGGAGCCAGTGGGTTTGGCGACGAGTGTGAAGCGAGGGCCAGCCAACGAGAGCGTACAGGTCGCAGTGGTGGGTAGTATATGGGGCTTTGGTGACAAAACGGATGGCACTGTGATAGACTGCATCCAATTTATTGAGTAGGGTTTTGGAGGCTATTTTGTAAATGACATCACCGAAGTCGAGGATTGGTAGGATGGTCAGTTTTACAAGGGTATGTTTGGCAGCATGAGTGAAGGATGCTTTGTTGCGGAATAGGAAGCCGATTCTAGATTTAACTTTGGATTGGAGATGCTTGATGTGAGTCTGGAAGGAGAGTTTACAGTCTAACCAGACACCTAGGCATTTGTAGTTGTCCACATATTCTAAGTCAGAGCCATCCAGAGTAGTGATGCTGGACAGGCGGGCAGGTGCAGGCAGCGATCGGTTGAAGAGCATGCATTTAGTTTTACTTGTATTTAAGAGCAATTGGAGGCCACGGAAGGAGAGTTGTATGGCATTGAAGCTCGCCTGTGGCATAAACACAGTCACAATGTTTTAATCTGATTAGGCTACTTCAGTGCTTTACCTGGACCGAAAATAGGTTTTGGTACTCATTTTGGGTGCCAGTACTGTTTATATTTAGGGGCAGGAGCTCCACAATACCTTTGAGCTAATATTCTATAAGAGGAACAAGAGCTCAAGCAGTAGAAGATTTGAGGTGCAGGTACTCAGCTCCAGTGAGCTCCTGCCCAAGTCAAGCACTGGTCTACTTCAAAAGTCTCCTGTAGTAATGCGCAATATTCATCCAAAAATATAATTCCAGCATCCTCAAATTGGCTTGACATTAACCAGGTTTCCCCTCCAACGATTTTATGTGAGTAAAGTAGCCGACATGTCTGATACAAAATGTCACCACATCATGGGAAAGCATGCAGTTCATTCAGCTACAGATGAAATAAGTTGTGCACAGTGATGAGGTTGATGCTCCTTTCAAACAATATCATTCAGCTACAGATGAAATAAGTTGTGCACAGTGATGAGGTTGATGATCCTTTCAAACAATATCATTCAGCTACAGATGAAATAAGTTGTGCACAGTGATGAAGTTGATGCTCCTTTCAAACAATATCATTCAGCTACAGATGAAATAAGTTGTGCACAGTGATGAGTTTGATGCTCCTTTCGAACAATATCATTCAGCTACAGATGAAATAAGTTGTGCACAGTGATGAGGTTGATGCTCCTTTCAAACAATATCATTCAGCTACAGATGAAATAAGTTGTGCACCGTGATGAGGTTGATGCTCCTTTCAAACAATATCATTCAGCTACAGATGAAATAAGTTGTGCACAGTGATGAGGTTGATGCTCCTTTCGAACAATATCATTCAGCTACAGATGAAATAAGTTGTACACAGTGATGAGGTTGATGCTCCTTTCAAACAATATCATTCAGCTACAGATGAAATAAGTTGTGCACAGTGATGAGGTTGATGCTCCTTTCAAACAATATCGAGGGTCTAATTCTGGTGACACGATGATCGATGCTGGGCTGCCTTTTGACAAATAAAAGTACTCTTGCAGTTTTGTACATAATAATCTTGTCATGTAGTATCTGCAAGATGTTGGCTAGAGAGCACGTGGCAATACCAGAGTGGGCATATTCGTTATACCTATGCAAAAACAAATGTGACAAAACCATCAGTAGGCCTAGAGTTGAAAATGTGATGGAAACCCATTTAATTATTTATTTTATTCGTTACATGGGAATGACCTGAAGTTAGTACACATAAAACTATGTATTTACGCACAGACTTTTATCTGCTACAAGTCAATTTGATGTTAACGACTCTGATGGGAAAACGTGCCATTGTTTCCCCTAGCTGGTAATTGCCGGGTATTTAGCTGATAATTTTATTTAAGGCAGTGAAATTAAATTATAGAGGGCCAAATTGTCCAGGAAAGGCTGTCTATCATAGCCCACACCCCACATTTTCACTTCAGAACCATTCTCTCAAATCTTGCATACAGGTGTGCCTTGCATGCAAGTGTGCCTGCTTAAAAGAGCAACAGAGGAGCCTTGGCCAAGGTTACTGTTGATTGCGATGATGGAGGCATTTTTCATTAAAGAAAAACAAAAGTTTGAGAAAAAGAGTATGCCTATAGTGAAAAGCCTGCAAGGGGAATTTAATATAAGTTTTCATATTGTAGTGGACTAAAATGAGAAGAATGCAGGCTACCTTATTTAGAGCCTATTTCTGTCATTTGTTAGGTATGGTAGGCACTTGCCTTTGCTGGTAATTGCTGCAATATAGCCTGTACAAAACTTTTGTGAAGGTTTAAACCAGTTCATAACTGCTTTGTTTCATTCTGTTGAGCCATTTTCTTTGGCCAAATTAAGTTCCTGGGAGGACAGACGCTGGGAGATGAGAAACAAGTACAGGAAGTGAATATTTAATAAATAACCGACATGAAACACAACAAGGACAGCGTCTGGGCAGGGGGAACAAAACAACATTAAATGCTAACACCGGGATCAAACTGAGGAATGGACAGATAAAGAGGAGGCAATTAATTAAGTGACGGAGTCCAGGTGAGTCCAATGAAGCGCTGATGCGCGTAACGACGGTGAGAAGTGTGCGTAATGATGGGCAGGATGGCACCCTCGAGCGCCAGAGAGGGGGAGCAGGAGCAGGAGCAGGCGTGACAGTTCCAACTGTAATACTGTGTTTGCCTCCTCATATTTTCCCTATAAACAATGGTTTGACATACTTTTGATATTACCCTAATAACGTTTAGAAGGTTTGGTGTGGCTATTGTTAAGCATTAGCTACTGCAAGCCGATGATATGAAGGTAGTGTGCACAGGTGCTCCAAGTGACTTCGACAGTTGAACTTGAGGTGAGGAAGAATGTTTCAGGAATACCAGAGTTACTCCTATAATCTAACAATATAAAGCTAATCTTGACACAAATATTCGGACCGAAAATGTACGAGTTGGCCTCCAGTACATCTATATTTGTGCAGCAGACGCAATAGCCATCTGACAAAGAAATGCATGTTGTGTCGTAGCATGCTGCCAGCATATCTCACTCTCTCTACCTCTCTGGGACTAGGCCTAAGCTTCTCTCCTTTCATATAGGCTATATCTTTTTTAAATATTAAAATCATACAGTAGACATCTAAGCCTATAGGCCTATGCATGATTTTCCCTGATGCATTTAGTGCTCAAATCTCAGACAGCTGAACCGCAAGGTAGACAATTATTGTTTTAGGAAAGTAGCCTAAAAACCAATAAAATAAAAAGACTATAAAGTTTTGCATATGCTACACATCAAAACACAAATAATAGTATTTTTGTAGTTTGTTATTGGCTGTTTTTAAGGACAAATGTGGCTAATTTTGCCAATATCCCTGCTTTATTAAAATCTTGTCCTGCACCAACATTTTTTCTAAAGGAAGCCTTGAAATGTGCATATTGTTTTATGCAGATTCAAGAATATTTGCTTGAAAATCGGACGCCAATTGGATGGAAACCTATAGACACCTTAAAGACTCTGGCAAGTGTGCTAGTTCAGTGTCACTTTGATTATCATGGTTTACCATGGTTCACTAGAAGCCCCAAACATCTAAAGAATAAGCTACAGACTAGGGTTAAATATTTTCTCGGTTTTTACAAATGTTCCATCCCGAGAATAATCCCTTTCCTCCCGGGTAACCCAGTATTTCCCACCCA
Source organism: Salvelinus fontinalis (assembly GCF_029448725.1). Lineage (NCBI taxonomy): Eukaryota > Metazoa > Chordata > Actinopteri > Salmoniformes > Salmonidae > Salvelinus > Salvelinus fontinalis. The sequence continues at coordinate 37,483,599 of NC_074677.1, forward strand.
AACTGGAAGTGTAATTTTAAAGCATATAAAGCATTTTATAAACTGGGTGGTTTGAGCCCTGAATTCTGATTGGCTGAAAGCCATATATATCAGAACGTATACCACGGGTATGACAAAACATGTAGTTTTACTGCTCTAACTACCTTGGGAACTAGATTATAATAGCAATAAGGCTCCTCTTAGGTTTGTGAAATATGGCCAATATATCACGGCTAATGGCTGTATCCATGACCTCCGCTTTGCGTCGTGCATAAGTACAGACCTTAGCCGTGGTTTATTGGCCATATAACACACCTCCTCTGGCCTTATTGTTTAAATCACATGTCTGGATTTGATTAGAGCTTTGATCGGCATTAAAATTAAAGTCTGACGCTACCAGAGCCCATGCTCAAAAAAGCCCAAATTATTGCACAGTTATCCAATACATAGCCTATGATATAGGTTATTTCACATTACGCGTGACAGAAAAACATAAAAACCCATAGATGTAGCTCTGTAAAAAAAAATAGATGACCACCAAAAGCCAGATGGAGATGTGTAAATTAGACATGCATTCAGTCCTTATATTAGTATCATATACTGATTTTTTTAAATCACCACAACACTACTTAATTTAATTTCTTCACCATGACCCTTATTTGCATCCTGTAGGTAGGGGTAATGAACTTGTAAAAAAATATATAATTTATATATAAACTCAGCAAAAAAAGAAACGTCCTCTCACTGTCAACTGCATTCATTTTCAGCAAACTTAACATGTAAATATTTGCACGAAGAAGATTCAACAACTGCGACATAAACTGAACAAGTTCACAGACATGTGACTAACAGAAATTTAATAATGTGTCCCTGAACAAAGGGGGGGACACATTATTACTGACTGCTACGTTCAAAATCAAAAGTAACAGTCCGTATCTGGAGTGGCCACCAGCAGCATTAAGTACTGCACTGCATCTCCTCCTCGTGGACTGCACCAGATTTGCCAGTTCTTGCTGTGAGATGTTACCCCACTCTTCCTCCAAGGCACCTGCAAGTTCCTGGACATTTCTGGGGGGAATGGCCCTAGCCCTCACCCTCCGATCCAACAGGTCCCAGACGTGCTGAGATCCGGTCTCTTCGCTGGCCATGGCAGAACACTGGCATTCCTGTCTTGCAGGAAATCACGCACAGAACGAGCAGTATGGCTGGTGCCATTGTCATGCTGGAGGGTCATGTCAGGATGAGCCTGCAGGAAGGGTACCACATGAGGGAGGAGGATGTCTTTCCTGTAACGCACAGCGTTGAGATTGCCTGCAATGACAACACGCTCAGTCCAATGATGCTGTGACATTCCACCTCCAAATCGATCCCACTCCAGAGTACAGGCCTCGGTGTAACGCTCATTCCTTCAATGATGAATACAAATCTGACCATCACCCCTGGTGAGACAAAACCGCGACTCGTCAGTGAAGAGCACTTTTTGCCAGTCCTGTCTGGTCCAGCGATGGTGGGTTTGTGCCCATAGGCGACGCTGTTGCCGGTAGTGTCTGGTGAAGACCTGCCTTACAACAAGCCTACAAGCTTGCCTCTCTCAGCTTATTGCGGATAGTCTGAACACTGATGGAAGGATTGTGTGTTCCTGGTGTAATTCGGGCAGTTGTTGTTGCCATTCTCTACCTGTCCCGCAGGTGTGATGTTCAGATGTACCGATCCTGTGCAGGTGTTGTTACGTGGTCTGCCACTGCGAGGACGATCAGCTGTCCATCCTGTCTCCCTGTAGCGCTGTCTTAGGCATCTCACAGTAGGACATTGCAATTTATTGCCCCGGCCACATCTGCAGTCCTCATGCCTCCTTGCAGCATGCCTAAGGCACATTCACGCAGATGCGCAGGGACCCTGGGCATCTTCCTTTGGTGTTTTTCAGAGTCAGTAGAAAGGCCTCTTTAGTGTCCTAAGTTTTCAGAACTGTGACCTTAATTGCCTGCCGTCTGTAAGCTGTTAGTGTCGTAACGACCGTTCAATAGGTGCATGTTCATTAATTGTTTATGGTTCATTGAACAAGCACGGGAAACAGTGGTTAAACCCTTTACAATGAAGACTTGTGAAGTTATTTTGATTTTCACGAATTCTCTTTGAAAGACAGGGTCCTGAAAAAGGGACGTTTCTTTTTTTTGCTGAGTTTATATATATACAGTTGAAGTCGGAAGTGTACATACACTTAGGTTGGAGTCATTAAAACTTGTTTTTTCAACCACTCCACAAATGTCTTGTTAACAAACTATAGTTTTGGCAAGTCGGTTAGGACATCTACTTTGTGCATGACACAAGTCATTTTTCCAACAATTGTTTACTGACAGATTATTTCACTGTATCACACTGTATCCAGTTGGTCAGAAGGTTACATACACTAAGTTGACTGTGCCTTTAAACAGCTTGGAAAATACCAGAAAATGTCATGGCTTTTCGAAGCTTCTGATAGGCTAACTAACATAATTTGAGTCAGTTGGAGGTATACCTGTGGATGTATTTCAAGGCTTACCTTCAAACTCAGTGCCTCTTTGCTTGACATCACAGGAAAATCAAAAGAAATCAGCCAAGACCTCAGAAAAAAAATGTGGGCCTCCACATGTCCGGTTTATCCTTGGGAGCAATTTCCAAACGTCTGAAGGTACCACGTTCATCTGTACAAACAATAGTACGCAAGTATAACTAGTCCTATATCGACATAACCTGAAAGGCCACTCAGCAAGGAAGAATCCACTGCTCAAAAACCGCCATAAAAAAGCCAGTCTCTGGTTTGCAACTGCACATGGGTACAAAGATCGTACTTTTTGGAGAAATGTCCTCTAGTCTGATGAAACAAAAATAGAAATGTTTGGCCATAATGACTATTATGTTTTGAGGAAAAAAGGGGGAGGCTTGCAAGCCGAAGAACACCATCCCAACCGTGAAGCACGGAGGTGGCAGCATCATGTTGTGGGAGTGCTTTGCTGCAGGAGGTACTGGTGCACATCACAAAATAGATGCCATCATAAGGTAGGAAAATTATGTGGATATATTGAAGCAACATCTCAAGACATCAGTCAGGAAGTTAAAGCTTGGTCGCAAGTGGGTCTTCCAAATGGACAATGACCCTATGCATACTTCCAAAATTGTGTCAAAATGGGTAAGGACAACAAAGTCAAGGTATTGGAGTGGCCATCACAAAGCCCTGACCTCAATCCTATGGAAAATTTGTGGGCAGAACTGAAAAAGCGTGTGCGAGCAAGGAGGCCTACAAACCTGGTTGTTACACCTGCTCTGTCAGGAGGAATGTGCCAAAATGCACCCACCTTATTGAGGGAAGCTTGTGGATGGCTACCCAAAACAGTTGACCCAAGTTCAACAATTTAAAGGCAATGCTACCAAATACTAATTGAGTGTATGTAAACTTCCGACTTCAAATGTATATACACAATACCAGTCAAAAGTTTGGAAATACCTACTCATTCAAGGATTTTTCTTTATTTTTACTATTTTCGACTTTGTAGAATAATAGTGAAGAAGTCAAAATTACAAAATAACACATATAGAATCATGTAGTAACCAAAAAAGTGTTAAACAAATCAAAACATATTTTATATGTGAGATTCTTCAATGTTCCCCATAACGACAAAGCATTAATATTTTTTTTTTAATTTTTGCAAATGTATTCAAAACAAAAACAGGAATACCTTATTTATATTCAGACCCTTTGCTATGAGACTCGAAATTGAGCTCAGGTGTATCCCATTTCCATTGACCATCCTTGAGGTGTTTCTACAACTTGATTGGAATCCACCTGAGGTAAATTAAATTGATTGTCAGTGCATTTCAAAGCAAAAACCAAGCCATGAGATCAAAGGAACTGTCCGTAGAGCTCCGAGACAGAATTTTGTCGAGACACAGATCTGGGGAAGGGTACCAAAAAATGTCTACAGCATTGAAGGTCCCCAAAAAACACAGTAACCTCCATTATTCTTAAATGGAATAAGTTTGGAACCCCCAAAATCTCCAAGTTTGTAGCGTCATACCCAAGAAGACTCGAGGCTGTAATCCTTGCCAAAGGTGCGTCAACAAAGTACTGAGTAAATGGTCTGAATACTTATGTAAATGTAATATTTCCATTTTTTTTTATATACATTTGCAATCATTTCTTAAAACCTGTTTTTGTTTTGTCATTTTGGGGTATTGTGTGTAGATTGGTGAGGGAAAAAAAACTATTTAATACATTTTTGAATAAGGCTGTAACGTAATAAAATGTGGAAAAAGTCAAGTGGTCTGAATACTTTCCGAATGCACTGTACATATAACCTGTACAAAAACACTTAGAAGGTGACACATTTGAAGTTCTGGGCCAATTTGACTTAAATTTTGAATGTAACAGAAATGAAACAATGCTTTAACTATGATGGTCAGAGTGATGTAAGAAGAGTTTCCCAATGATGCTCACAGTATGAGCAAAACTGATCTGAAGTTGAGCAAAAAATATATGATGACTTACGATGTGAGATCACAGACAATCTGATATATTTATGACTTTTTAAGTGCATCAAACATTTGGCATTGGAACAGTTGGGGTTATCCAAGGGGAAAAGCCTCAAAAGACCTTTAAAAAAGAATATGTAGGGGATAGATCAGCTTTGAAATGTGCAGATATGTAGAATTGCAATTATATCAGATAGCATTGCTTCCATCATTTGTTGCTTGCAACACAAATATAAATGCAACATGTAAAGTGTGGGTCCCATGTTTCATGAGCTAAAATAAAAGATCTCAGAAATGCAAGCTTATTTGCTCAAATTTTGTGCACAAATGTGTTTACATCCCCTCCTTTGCCAAAGATAATCCATCCACTTGACAGGTGTAGCATATCAAGAAGCGGATTAAACAGCATAATCCTTACACAGGTGCACCTTGTACTGGGGACAATTAAAGGCCACTCTAAAAAGTGCAGATTTGTCACACAACACAATGCCAGATATGTCTCAAGTTGAGGGAGCATGCAATTGGCATGCTGACTGCAGGAATGTCCACCAGAGCTGCCAGAGAGTTGAATGTTCATTGCTCTACCAATATCGTCTTAGAGAATTTGGCAGTACGTCCAACCAGCCTCACAACCGCAGATCAGGTGTAACCACGCTAACCCAGGACCTCCACATCTGGCTTCTTCACCTGTTCTGAGACCAGCCACTCAGACAGCTGATAAAACAGTGGGTTTGCTCAACTGAAGAATTTCTGCATAAACTGTCAGAAACCGTCTCAGGGAAGCGCATCTGCGTGCTTGTCATTCTCACCAGGGTGTTGACCTGACGGCAGATCGGCATCGCAACCGACTTCAGTGGGCAAATGTTCACCTTCGATGGCTACTTGCAAGCTGGAGAAGTGTGATTTTCACAGATTAATCGTGGTTTCAACTGTACTGGGCAGATGGCAGTTTGCTGATGTCAACATTGTGAACAGAGTGCCCCATGGTGGAGGTGGGTTATGGTATTGGTAGACAGAAGGTAAGGTCAACAATTACAATTGCATTTTATCGATGGCAATTTCAATGACAGAGATACTGTGACGAGATCCAGAGGCCCTTTGTCATGCCATTCACCATCACCTCGTGTTTCAGCATGATAATGCACAGCCCCATGTCGCAAGGATCTGTACACAATTCCTGAAAATGTCCCAGTTCTTCCATGGCCTGGGTACTCACCAGACATGTCACCCATTGAGCATGTTTGGGATGCTCTGAATCGACGTGTACGAAAGTGTTCCAGTTCCCGCCAATATCCAGCAACTTCCCACAGCCATTGAAGAGGAGTGGGACACATTTCCACAGGCCACAATCAACAGCCTGATTAACTTTATGTGAAGGAGATGTGTCTCTCTGCATGAGGCAAATGGTGGTCAAATGGTGGACTGGTTTTCGATCCACACCCCTACCTTTTTTAAAAAGGTATCGGTGACCAACAGATACATATCTGTATTCCCTGTCATGTGAAATCGATAGAAATGTATTTATTTTGATAGACTGATTTCCTTATATGAACTGTAACTCAGCAAAATCTTAGAAATTATTGCATGTTGTGTTGTGTTTCAGTGTACATGATGCCACCTTTACACTTACAGGGTAGGTACGGTATGATGGGTGTAAAATGAAGCTGTTTCTTTTACTAGGTAAATACCAAATACTTTCAGATTTATTGCAGTGCAATATAATAAAGTAATCTACTTTTTTTAAAGTGGAAACATTTCACAATTAAGACAAGCAGACAACTCAGAGAGAAGTATATTGAATGAAAATCAACCAGAGGTAAGTAAAAACACATTTGTATTCATGCACACTCATAATCATACAAGCTAGCACAACTGCATTATTTTATTTGGAAACCCAACTTCCTCGCTAAACACCGTTCATTTGAATGGATGGCTAATCCAATCATAAATAACGATATTCTAATTCTAGTTAAAGTAAAAATGCTGACTAAATGACAACATGTAAATGTTCATATCATGATAATCAATGTGTACTCACAAATGACTCTATAAAGAGAATGATGTCTATGGATTGTGGTGAGCTTGTGCATCTTCAGCGAGTGTGTAATCCGCCTCTACCATCATTCATATTAGCAAACGTGCAATCATTGGATAATAAAATGGAGGAGCTCTGATCAAGACTATCCTACCAACGGGACATTAAAAACTGTAATATCTTATGTTTCACGGAGTCGTGGTTGAACGACAACATGGATAACATACAAATGCCTCCGCTAAGACAAGGGGTGGCGGTCTGTGTCTATTTGTAAATAACAGCTGGTGGACGAAATCTAATATTAAGGTTGTCTCAAGGTTTTGCTCACCTGAGGTAGAGTATCTCATGATAAGCTGTAGACCACACGAATTACCAAGAGAGTTTATCTATAATTTTTGTAGCTGTCTACATTCCACCAGAAACCATTGCTGGCACTAAGACCGCACACACTCAATGAGTTGTATACCGCCATAAGCAAACAAGAAAATGCTCATCCAGAGGCGGTGCTCCTAGTGGCCAGGGACTTTAATGCAGGGAAACTCAAATCCGTTTTGCCTAATTTCTACCAGCATGTTATATGTGCAACCAGAAGAAAAAAAACTCTGGACCACCTTTACTCCACAAACCCAGATGTGTACAAAGCTCTCCCTCGCCCTCCATTTGGCAAATCTGACCATAACTCTATCTTCCTGATTCCTGCTTACAAGCAAAAACTAAAGCAGGAATTACCAGTGACTCACTCAATACGGAAGTGGTCAGATGACACAGATGCTAAGCTACAGAAGTGTTTTGCTAGCACAGACTGATATACACAGACTGAAATTCTCCCGATGACATTGATGAGTACACCACAGTCACAGGCTTCATCAATAAGTGCATCGATGATGTCGTCCCCACAGTGACCGTATGTACATACCCCAATCAGAAGCCATGGATTACAGGCAACATCCACACTGAGCTAAAGAGTAGAGCTACCGCTTTCAAGGAGCGGGATTCTAACCAATTTATATATTTTTGAAATCTAAATGTCATGCTACAGACACTTTTTTGCAATTTCACTTGGTTTTGAGAAATTTACCCCACTCGTGATACACTTCGACATTGCTCGTTCTACAGTATGGGTGTCAGGTTTTGGCCAGGACTGTTCTGGTTTTTGTCACTAGATGTCCCCATTGCACCTTTTTTGAACCTTTTGTTTTTTCCTTGCTCTTTTATTGTTTGCACCTGTGTGTCGTTCCCTTGTTAGTATTTAAACCCTGTGTGTTCCTCAGTTCTTTGCTCAGTGTTTGTATGTTAGCACCCAGCCCCAGCCTTTTTGTGTGAAACATATAGTTCTCTTATTGGATTTTCCAGAGGTTCTCTGGTTTAGTTCTTGTGTATTTTTGAGTAGTCTTTAAAGGTTTGTTTTTCCCTGCTGTTTTTACCACTTTGTGGAGTTTCTTTGTATTTTGGAGGATATCAATTTTGTGCCTCTTGGCTTTATTTTGGACGTGGTGGATTTATATTCTTTGCCTGAAGATCTTGTCCTTTTATTAAATATTATCTCTAGTACTGCTGAGTCTGCCTCATCTTCTGGGTTCTGCCAACTATTAGTGACTGTTTCTCTCACCGGGTCCTGACAATGGGGGCTACAGATGAAGGACAGCCACGAGCTGCCCAGTGATTCAAGCCTACCAGACGAGCTAAATTCATTCTATGCTCCCTTCGAGGCAAACAACACTAAAGCATGCATGAGAACATCATCTGTTCCTGGACGACTGTGAGGTCCCGCTCTCCGTAGCCGATGTGAGCAAGACCTTTAAACAGGTCAACATTCACAAGGCCGCAGTGCCAGACGGATGGACATGTACTCCGAGCATGCTTTGACCAACTGGCAAGTGTTTTTAATGACATTTTCAACCTGTCCCTGACCCGAGTCTGTAATACCAACATGTTTCAAGCTGACCACCATAGTCCCTGTGCCCAAGACCACTAAGGTAACCTGCCTAAATGACTACCGACCCGAAGCACTCACGTCTGTTGCCATGAAGTGCATTGAAAGGCTGGTCATGGCTCAAATCAACACCATTATCCCAGAAACCCTAGACCCACTCCAATTTGCATACTGCCCCAACAGATCCACAAATGATCAAATCTCTATTGCACTCCACACTGCCCTTTCCCACCTGGACAAAAGGAACACCTATGTGAGAATGCTATTCATTGACTATAGCTCAGCTTTCAGCACCATAGCACCCACAAAGCTCATCACTAAGCTAAGTACCCTGGGACTAAACACCTCTCTCTGCAACTGGATCCTGGACTTCCTGACGGGCCACCCCCAGGTGGTAAGGGTAGGCAACAACACATCTGCCGCGCTGATCCTCAACACGGGGGACCTCAGGGGTGCGTGTTCAGTTCTCTCCTGTACTCCCTGTTCACCCATGACTGCATGGTTAGGCACGTCGCCAACACCATCCTTAAGTTTGCCGACAACACAACAGTGGTAGGCCTGATCACCGACAACGATGATACAGCCTATAGGGATGAGGTCAGAGACCTGGCAGTGTGGTGCCAGAATAGCAACCTCTCCCTCAACATGACCAAGACAAAGGAGATGATTGTGGGCTCCATGAAAAAGAGAACGACCCCATTCTGATCGACGGGCGATAGTGAAGCAGGTTGAGAGCTTCAAGTTCCTTGATGTCCACATCACCAACAAACTATCATAGTCCAAATACACCAAGACAGTTGTGAAGAGGGCACGACAATGCCTATTCCCCCTCAGGAGACTGAAAATATTTGGCATAGGTCCTAAAATCCTCAAAAAGTTCTACAGCTGCACCATCGAGAGCATCCTGACGCACTACCATCATTTTGACCGCAAGACACTACAGAGGGTAGTATGTACGGCCCTGTACATCACTGGGCCAAGCTTCCTGCCATTCAGGAACTCAATACCAGGCGGTGTCAAAGGAAGGCCCTAAAAATGGCCAAAGTCTCCAGCCACTCTAGTCATAGACTGCAAGCGGTACCGGAGTCTAGGTCCAAAAGGGTTCTTAGCAGCTTCTACTCCCAAAACCAAAAGAGCAGTATTCACGCTAACCTGTTCCAACTGGACAGGATTTAGAAAAGTGGGTGCCAACTAGACCGCAGTTAGGCAGACACACACAGAGAGTCAGAGAGAGAGCGAAAGAGAGAGAGAGCGAAAGAGAGAGAGAGCAAAAGAGAGAGAGAGCGATAGAGTGAAAGAGAGAGAGAGAGAGAGAGAGAGAGAGAGAGAGAGAGACTGAGCCAATAAACTAACTGGCTAGTGTTTCCCATCAAACTAGATAATCTTCCAAAAACACTCCAAAAAGGCAAGTAACCGGAAACAGAAAAGGTTTTGTTTTCATAAATTCCAGCCACTCTAGTCATAGACTGCAAGCGGTACCGGAGCGCCAAGTCTAGGTCCAAAAGGGTTCTTAACAGCTTCTACTCCCAAGCCATAAGACTCCTGAACAGCTAATCAAATGGCTACCTGGACTATTTGCACCCCCCACACCCCCATTTTTACGCTGCTGCTACTCTGTTATTATATATGCATTGTCACTTTACCTCAACCTACATAAAACATATTACCTTGACTAACCTTTACATTGACTCTGTACCGGTACCCTCTGTATATCGCCTCGCGACTGTTATTTTATCGTTGCTCTTGAATAATTTGTCATTTTTTTCTGTTTACATTTTACATATATATTATGTTTTTTCAGTGTATTTTAGTAAGTACTTAACACTTATTTTTCTAAAAACGGCATTGTTGGTTAAGGGCTTGTAAGTAGGCATTTCACTGTAAGGTGAAATTGTGACAAATTCCATGTCCTTGTTGGATAACAACACCCCTATCACAACATGATCAACATAGATGCATCTCTACACCAATATAAACATGGTGTTTATTGGCTGTCTACCATACAAGTCCAAACAGCCACTTCTTTTCTATTTTTCTTTATCATATAATTTAAAAATATATATTTTATAATTTAGAAAATAAAGTAGCCACCTAAAAATCAGAATTTTTGAAAACAGAGGGAAAATCTCTTACATCCCAATACGGCAAAACATGCAGTCAAAACAAAATGTGCGCCAGGTCTACACACTGGTGAAACACAGAACACAAATATCTTATTGACTGCCCACCCTTGAAAGACAGTCCACCAACAAGTTATCGTTACCATGAACGTGTCTGATTTCAAGGGGAAACTCCTGCAATATAAGACTCCAGTGAAGGAGTCACCTATTTGTGGAGCTCGTATTTTGCAGGAAAATGAGAGGGTTATGAGCAGTATAGACCACTAGAGGGGTAGAGACCCAACACATACACCTCAAAGTGCTATAGAGCCCAGATTAAAGAAAGCCTTTCTTTCTCGATGGTGGAGTAGTGTTTATGATAGGAGGCCCACGTCTTTGAAAAGTACCCCACTGGATGTTCGAGCACCAGCTCCTCTTGATACCATTTGAAAGGAAACACTTTGAGGTTTGTGGAAATGTGAAATTAATGTAGGCGAATAGAAAACATTAGATCTGGTAAAAGATAATACAAACAAAAAAACATGTGTTCTCAAAACAGATGTTTGAATCATTTTTGAAATGCAAGAGAAAGGCCAGACATTGATGTAGGATTCTAGGTGTAATTTAGATGTTGTCCACAAGATGGCGGCAGTGAGTGCAACATTTCAGACTGATCCAGTGAAGAATTACATCACTACACAATATTTTGGATCAAATCTGCCAGGAGTTTGGTCAAATGTGCCAAAATGGTCAATTTATACGTTTTCAAGTACAAAACTATAAAGAACATACAAAAATGCTATGGTATTAAAACATTCAAGTTTACACTCTCCCAGGAATGTCATACATGATAGATCATTAGCTTTCCTACAGAACAGACACTAACCATACACACAGCTAGATGGCCAGATGGGTTGGGTGAAGAGCCAGAGACAGAAGTGGGGTCAAACTGTAGAACTCAGTTCCTACATTTGAATATAAAAATGTATTTTATCAAACAAAACTAAGCTACATTTTATCTCTGGGACCCTCAGGATGACAAATCAGAGCAAGATTACTGAATGTAAGTACATTATTTACCTTCAGATGTGAATATATCAAACCAGTTGCCGTGATAAGTGTTTTGTTGTTGTGCACTATTCTCAAACAATAGCATGGTCTTTTTTCGCTGTAATAGCTACTGTAAATTGGACACTGCAGTTACATGAACAATAATTTAAGCTTTCTGCCCATATAAGACATGCCTATGTCCTGGAAAATTGGCAGTTGTTTACAACGTCATTCTAGTCACATTAGTGCATATTGAGCAACAGCTGTCCTGGTCATCTGTCCAATGTCATCTGTGTACTGTACAAAGAGAACGGACGATGGAAATTGATGCACCGGTGCGGAGACTAAGAGTCTTTGTCTTCTGCCTCTTGAAAGTCAGGGCTCCAACAGAAATAATTTTGGGACTGGTCAAATATGTAAGCAGGGCAACAACCTGGGCAAAGTTTTTGCAAAATGCCTAGTAGGGTGAAATGCCTTTGGAGGCCATCCCAGAGAATCGGTGCAGCTCCTGACGAGAAGTTGGCTCAAAAAGGTTATTGATGGCCTCCACTTTTGCCAGGACTGGTCTGACTTTTCCTTGCCTCCACACTTTCCGGAGATGCTTCAATGTTGCTTGGCCGATTTTAATAATTGACAAACAGACTCCTAATGTTCTGAAGATGTCCTTGCCAGGTGGCGCTAAATACCACCACATCGTCCAAATACGCGTGTAGACCGTGTAGTATGATCTGGCATTTCGTAAACCGAACGGAAGACGAAGGTAGAAAAACAAACCGTCAGGACTGACAAAAGCAGACAGCTCTTTGGCGTGCTCAGAGGGACCTGCCAATATCCCTTCAGCAGATCGAACTCGCTAATGTACTTAGCAGCACCAACATGGCTCACACAATCGGCAACCCTGGGCAAAGGGTACAAGTTTGACTTAGTGACGGCATCAAGTGTGCGAAAATCAGAACAAAATGCAAATACGCATCTGGCTTAGGTACTAATATACAGGGCAAACTCCACGGACTGTTGCCTTGTTGTGCAATGCCATGCTCAAGCATGAACTCGCAGAGTTTGCTCGATAGGCATGCTGTTCCCATGCGAATTCAAGATGGCTTTCTGATTCTTTCACAATTTGCGGAACTGTTGTCTGTATCCCTCTGGGCACAAACCCGAAGGATAGCAGCTTTAACAGTGTCATAATCAGAATTCTGATCATGAGAAAAAGCAGAATACACTTTCTGAGCTTTTCCCACAAGAACAATTTGGAGGAAAAGTGATCAGATATTTTGCGGCAATTTTAGGGACGTGGCAATCCGCTCAAACAGAGCAAAATACATGTCCACCTCCATTTCATTGAAAGGCAGTACAAGCCGGCTTTTCGACCAAGGTCGAACTCTGTTGAGGGTGCATCATGGCCGGAGTGCTTCCAGTTCTTGTGCTGCTTTGGTGGTCTCCAATTTTTTCTGTTTTAAATTAAACTAATGGCCAGATCAAGCTCTAATTTATGTTGCTCCAATCTGTCCCCACACTCTTTCCTTATGCTTGAGTTGCAATTTATGTTATCATTTTGCATTTAGTTTTACCTCCCGCAGTTGCAGGTCTACGGGACTCACCCCACTGCCCGTAGCAACCTTTTCATCAGCCTCAATCTTTGACAGGATTCCCTTCTCCACCAAAACAGCCTCAAGCTACTCTATTGCTTTTGACTGGGAAGGTGCTATACTGATGTCAAAATGCTTAACAATGTGGATACCTTGGTACATCGGTCTAGTACTTCCCAATTGGGTTTTCCCTTAAATGCTTTCCACTTCAAAGTCCATGGCTTTATTTACGCTGCAACTTTCCACTGCTTCGAAGTGACTTGAGCGACAAGCAAATGAGCCACTGACAACCAAAACACAACAGCTGGGGTTTTAAAATGGGTTATTAAAGGCATCCATGGAGGGGTTCTACTGAGTGCTGGCCAAGCAACTCCAGTTGGGTCTTAAAAGATCCACACCATGGATACCCACTGAATTTGCCTGATATCAGACAACATAAAAAAAGCACACCAATTTAGGATAGGGAGTGAAAACAAAAGTGGGGAAATCTCAAACAAGGGAAAACACAAACGTAAAGGCTCTGTTCAACAACCTAAAACGGAAAAGCTAAACAGAAGTGTACCTCTTTCAACATCTATTTTTCCAACAGAAGCACAAGGCCAGCAGCCCTTAAATATCAGCTGTGCCAGCACAGGTGAAATACCTTCTGACTAACGAGGACAACGGGTGCAACACCTCCTGATCAACAAGGGTAATTCCAATCAATATGCCACACCCAAAGAGAACCAACCTTGAAATCAAACATGAAAAACTTTTTAATTTTATGAGCAATACATTTGACCCCTATTTGTGCATCACGACATTGAAGACTTTTTAAGAGAATGGGTCTTTGTACTGTTCCTCGGCTCCTGCTTCACATTCTTAAAAAAAGTGGAGGTCCTAACTGACATAAGACAGGGAATTTTTACTAGGATTAATGTCAGGAATTGTGAAAAACTGAGTTTAAATGTGTTTGGCTAAGGTGTATGTAAACTTCCGACTTCAACTGTACATAAATCACTACTTTATTTTAAGAATGTGAAATGTCAGAATAATAGTAGAGATAATTATTTATTTCAGCTTTTATTTCTTTCATCACATTCCCAGTGAGTAAGAAGTTTACATACACTCAATTAGTATTTGGTAGCGTTGCCTTTAAATTGTTTAACTTGGGTCAAACGTTTCGGGTAGTCTTCCACAAGCTTCCCACAATAAGTTGGGTGAATTTTGGCCCATTCCTCCTGAGAGAGCTGGTGTAACTGAGTCAGGTTTGTAGGCCTCCTTGCTCGCACACGCTTTTTCAGTTCTGCCCACGAAATTGAGGTCAGGGCTTTGTGATGGCCACTCCAACACCTTGACTTTGTTGTCCTTAAGCCATTTTGCCACAACTTTGGAAGTATGCTTGGGGTCATTGTCCATATGGAAGGCCCATTTGCAACCAAGCTTTAACTTCCTGACTGATGTCTTGAGATGTTGCTTCAATATATCCACATCATTTTCCTACCTCATGATGCCATCTATTTTGTGATGTGTACCAATCCCTCCTGCAGCAAAGCAACCCCACAACATGGTGCTGCCACCCCCGTGCTTCACGGTTGGGACGGTGTTCTTCAGCTTGCAAGCCTCCCTCTTTTTCCTCCAAACATAACGATGGTCATTATGGCCAAACAGTTCTGTTTTTGTCAGACCAGAGGACATTTCTCCAAAAAGTACCATCTTTGTCCCCATGTGCAGTTGCAAACCGTAATCTGGCTTTTTTTATAGTGGTAATGGAGCAGTGGCTTCTTCCTTGCTGAGCGGTTATGTAGGTTATGTCGATATATGACTTGTTTTACTGTGGATATAGATACTTTTGTACCTGTTTCCTCCAGCATCTTCACAAGGTCCTTTGCTGTTGTTCTGGGATTGATTTGCACTTTTCGCACCAAAGTACGTTCATCTTTAGGAGACAGAACACATCTCCTTTCTGAGCGGTATGATGGCTGAAGTGATCCCATGGTGTTTATACTTGCGTACTATTGTTTGTACAGATGAACGTGATACCTTCACGCATTTGGAAATTGCTCCCAAGGATGAACCAGACTTGTTGAGGTCTCCATTTTTTCTGAGGTCTTGTTTGTTGACAAGAAATTTGTGGAGTGGTTGAAAAACGAGTTTTAATGACTCCAACCTAAGTGTATGTAAATTTCTGACTTCAACTGTAACTGCGGTGCGGTGTCCCCCACACATTGACACATTGACTCTGTACCGGTAATCCCTGTATATAGTTCCGGTATTGTAATTTAATGCTGCTCTTTAATTATTTGTTATTCTTATCTCTTACTTTTCAGGGGATTTTCTTAAAATTGCATTGTTGGTTAAGGGCTTGTAAGTAAGCATTTCACTGTAAGGTGTGTTAAATTCAGCGCATGTGACAAATACAATTTGATTTGATTTGTTTTTTGGATGAAAATGTAATTGAATGGCCTGTAAAGACACACTTAGAAGCATCCCATACGATAAGTGGATCCCCTGAACCTATATTTTGCAAGAAAAAATTATTTTGTTTTTGTTAAGAATATACTGTCAGTCAATATCCAATATCCCCATCCTCGTGAAAAATCTGTCATAGTTACACTATACGCTGATTGTCCGATCACATTTGATCTTCCATCAATACTTAAAAATTTTCAGCACAATAGAAAAAGATACCAGAAAATAATCGATCTGACTAGCTTTTTCTTTTTAAAATAATTTTCTTACCCCCTTTTCTGCCCAATTTCATGGTATCCAATTGGTAGTAACAGTCTTGTTTCATTACTGCAACTTTCATCCAGACTCGGGAGAGGCAAAGGTCGAGAGCCATGCGTCCTCTGAAACATAACACAACCAAGCCAAGCCGCAATGCTTCTTGACACAATGCCCATCCAACCCGGAAGCCAGCCGCACCAATGTGTCGGAGGAAACACCGTACACCTGGCGACCGTGTCAGCGTGCACTACGCCCAGTCCACCACAGGAGACGCTAGTGTGCAATAGGACAAGGATATCCCTGCCGGCCAAACCCTCACCTAACCCGGACGACACTGGGCTAATTGTGCATCGCCCCATGGGTCTCCCGGTCACGACCAGCTGTGACAGAGCCTGGACTCAAACCCAGAATCTCTAGTGGCACCGCTAGCACTGCCATGCAGTGCCTTAGACCACTGTGCCACTCGGGAGGCCCTTGAAGTATATCTTACAAGGTCCGGGTTTTTAAGCGTTCATATATCAACTAGTTCCAATGTGTTCATAATATTTGCGATCATTTTGAGCACCTGAGGGTGATAGTTGGTAGTATGATTACCTTTACAGTCTATAGATGTACTTAATACTGTGTTGTAGTCCCCTACCATTACAATATAATTATTTATATCTTGGAGACTAACACAATTATTACAAATATTTTCAAAGAAGTTCGAGTCGTCATTATTCGGTCCATATATTCAAGTAGTATATTCAAGATGGATTATCTTCCTGTGAGGATATATTTTAATTGATTGCACCTCAAGATTTAAATGCATTTTGATTAGGATGATGACACCATTTTAATTTCTTAACATTTTAAATGTATTACCATCTCACTCTTTTTCCCTGGCCACTTCGTCCTAAGAGAATGATTGAGTTTCCTATAGACAATAAATATGGTAATATTTCTCCTTTAGCCTTTGCTCTTCTTTTCATATTATCAGCCGAACCGTTTGAACTTTAGCTAGCTATACTCTATTCACCAATTACCATGATGCGCTATATTTTGAGATACCCACCACTATCAAATACCATTTTTATATAATTATCCATATTTACCAATACTTACCAGAATCAATACCATAATCCATGTGTACTTACTGGGTTAAATTGACAAAGAACATCAACTGTGTATATAGCTTTTTAGAACATAATACGTGGAATGATACAGGAGCTAGTATACTGTGCGTGGGATGGTATTTTTCAATGACTTGTGTGAGAATACCACAGTTGATTTGAATTATTCACAGTATATGAAAAGGGGACTTTTGTGAAAAGAGGACTTTTAAATGGAAAATAATGTACATGTACCGGCACAAAATTCAGAACATCTCATTAAACAAATACTACATATTGTCACGGCTGTTGAAGGAACTGGACCAAGGTGCAGCGTGGTGAGCGTACATTTTCTTTAATAAATCAAAATGACGCCGAACAAAACTATAAACATTACAAAAACAAACCGTGAAGCTCAAAGGCTATGTGCCCTAAACAAAGTCAACTTCCCACAAACACAGGTGGAAAAAAGAGCTACCTAAGTATGGTTCCCAATCAGAGACAACGATAGACAGCTGTCCCTGATTGAGAACCATACCCGGACAAAACATAGAAAATCATAGAAACACAAAACATAGAATGCCCACCCCAACTCACGCCCTGACCAAACCAAAATAGAGACATAAAAATTATCTCTAAGGTCAGAGCGTGACACACATGGTGTCGGGACAAAGCTGTGGACATCATACAGCAGACATGATGAAATATAGTTATTTGAAGTCAATCACATAATTAATTACAAATTATAGTGCATGCATTGTAGCTGGTTATATTGTGTATGTTTCAGGGGGGTCTGGATAGTCCATGGACTCAGCTGGAGAAACAAAATATGATTATTTTAATAGTTTTTCAATCATATAATTGTAATTCATAGATGAAAGCTCTTCTTTATTCACTGATTTAATCAGTACTCCCTGTTGGGTTATTGCCTGCATATTTCATATTTTGCACATAATAGAACTCCCTGTTCTTAACTCTCAGGCAAAAAATTGTGGAGGACTATACATATTTGAACAGTCAGTTTAGGTATAAACTGGAGCAATATTATCTAATGACAGTTTTTCTTTCAATCACTTTTGCAAAATGTTCAGATGTAAATGATATATTTTCTAAACTCTAAGTCCAAAACTCTAAACTGATAACACATGTAATGTCCATGTTCAGAATCTTTTGATTGTGCATTCAAACATCTTTCACCCCTGAGTCATTCAGGCAAAATCAACCTTTACCTTGAAACACCATAAGAACATTTAGTTTAGCTCCCAATATTCAGATAATGATAGGCTCATCATTTAGGCATTTTAACTTCCATTTAATCCAATAGCAAAAACTACAAGATACACATTTCAAAACTGTTATTTTTGAATTGCTGAATAGAAAGAATTGTAGATAATAAATATAATTGTCCATAGAGTATTTGTCTATAACTTGACATGCCATTTAAAAAAATATATAATTTGTATCCAATGGCTGGTTGTGAGCATGTTGAGAAATATGTTAGTTTAAGGTTTCATTATCCTTATACAGTACATACATAGGACAAATAATCAGAAAGATCATTAGAAATTTTGACCTAGCCTAGAATAGATGGGTGCATAGCTGCGGGGAGTAGGGGTGCTGAGGGTGCTGCAACACCCCCTGAAAAATCTGAAAATAAATAACAAATATTAATTTAAAAAAAAAGATAATACTGGGCCTTTAATAGTCCTGTATTAGCGAACCGATATAGCCATTTGCAGCGAAGCATGGGAAAAAAGATTTGTCCAGCCCTCCCCCTCCCCCTACCCCAAAATTACTTCCCGTGTCTATGGATGGGTGGGGTTGTGATGTTGTATAGAAAGTTAATGGAGTTGATAAATATGATGATACATAATTTAGTACTTGTTTAAATATTCAGAATTTCGACAATGAACTCAGTTTGCTATTTAAAAATACCCTATGTAGTGCATTGACCAGAGGGCTAAATTTCACATACTTGTCCACTTTGGGGTGGCAAAGTCTAATGATGGTTTTCATTAAGGTCCATGTCTGTGGATTATATTCTGGAATGATAGCCATTCCAAAATGTAATGCCGGGCGGCAGGTAGCCTAGTGGTTAGAGCGTTGGACTAGTAACCAAAAAGTTGCAAGATTGAATCCTCGAGCTGACAAGATAAAGAAATCTGTCGTTCTGCCCCTGAACAAGGCAGTTAACCCACTGTTCCTTGGCTGTCATTGAAAATAAGAATTTGTTCTTAACTGACTTACCTAGTTAAATTAAAATTAAAAAATATATTTATCGGAGGTAGATAAATGTGGCTATGACTGCATTATATGTTATGACCCTGATGCGGTTAGTAGGGTCAACAGGATCAGGGTATGAAATGTAATTTTGTATTTTCAGGGAACACTTTTCTCAAGCTAAGGCTATTTGATAAGTTAAGAACTTCATAATGCAACACATTAAGGTATGAAACAACTGGAATGGTAATGACATCTATGGGCCCACCTTGGGGTGTCAAAGGTCATGCATGCATGCATTTTGGGGTATATCGCGCCATTGTGGGCAGTATTGGGATGTGCTCTATTATCACATGGTACCCTGTTAAATACACCAAATTTTACAGAACAAGGAGACCCATTTGGGAGACCCAAGAACTTTTAACTATATAGAGTCGTCATAGATTTTGTCAATAATCAGTCCCAACAACCTATTTTCAAGCCACCATTAATTTCAATGGAAAGGAACTGCATTGATTTTGCATGTCCATAACTGAATAAATAATTGGTGTAATAAGACCAATAATGGCTTAAAATGTGTATTACAACAAGGAAACCCAACCCAAAATTATGGCCTAAGTATGTCAGTTATACAATTGAAGTTGGCCAAATTAGCCAAATGCATTTAACTCAGTTTTTCACTTTATTTTAAGAATGTGAAATGTCAGAATAATAGTAGAGAGAATGATTTATTTCAGCTTTTATTTATTTCATCACATTCCCAGTCGGTCAGAAGTTTGCATACACTCAATTAGTATTTGGTAGCATTGCCTTTAAATTGTTTAACTTGGGTCAAACGTTCCAGGTAGCCTTCGACAAGGTTCCCACAATAAGTTGGGTGAATTTTGGCCCATTCCTCCTGACAGAGCTGGTGTAACTGAGTCAGGTTTGTAGGCCTCCTTGCTCGCACACGCTTTTTCAGTTCTGCCCAAAAATGTTTTAGAGGATTGAGGTCAGGGCTTTGTGATGGCCACTTGAATACCTTGACTTTGTTGTCCTTACGCCATTTTGCACCCCACAACATGATGCTGCGGCCCCGTGCTTCACGGTTGGGATGGTGTTCTTCAGCTTGCAAGCGTCCCCCTTTTCCTCCAAACATATCGATGGTCGTTATGGCCAAACAGTTCTATTTTTGTTTCAGACCAGAGGACATTTCTCTAAAAAGTACGATCTTTGTCACCATGTGCAGTTGCAAACCGTAGTCAGGCTTTTTTATGGCGGTTTTGAAGCAGTGGCTTCTTCCTTGCTGAGCAGCCTTTCAGGTTATGTCGATATAGGACAAGTTTTACTGTAGATATAGATATTTTTGTACCTTTTTCCTCCAGCATTTTCACAAGGTCCTTTGCTATTGTTCTGGGAATGATTTGCACTTTTCGCACCAAAGTACGTTCATCTTTAGGAGACAGAACGCGTCTCCTTCTTGAGCGGAATGACGGCTGCGTGGTACCATGGTGTTTATACTTGCGTACTAATTTTTCCAACAATTGTTTACAGACAGATTATTTCACTTAATCACAATTCCAGTGGGTCAGAAGTTCACATACACTAAGTTGACTGTGCCTTTATACAGCTTAGAAAATACAAGAAAATGATGTCATGGCTTTAGAAGCTTCTGATAGGCTAATTAACATAATTTGAGTCAGTTGGAGGTGTACCTGTGGATGTATATCAATGCTTACCTTCAAACTCAGTACATCTTCGCTTTACATCATGCAAAAATCTAAATAATTCAGCCAATTACCTGAATAGGCCGCTCAACAAGGAAGAAACCACTGCTCCAAAACCGTCATAAATAAGCCAGATTACGGTTTGCAACTGCACATGGGGACAAAGATGGTACTTTTTGGAGAAATATTCGCTGGTCTGATGAAACAAAAACAGAACTGTTTGGCCATAATGACCATCGTTATTTTTGGAGTTAAAAATAGGGATGCTTGCAAGCCGAAGAACCATCCCAACCGTGAAGCACGGGGGTGGCAGCACCATGTTGTGGGGGTGCTTTGCTGCAGGAGGGACTGGTGCACTTCACAAAATAGATGGCATCATGAGGGAGGAAAATTATGTGGATATACGGAAGCAACATCTCAAGACATCAGTCAGGAAGTTAAAGCTTGGTCGCAAATGGGTCTTCCATATGGACAATGACCCCAAGCATACTTCCAAAGTTGTGGCAAAATGGCTTAAGGACAACACAGTCAAGGTATTGGAGTGGCCATCACAAAGCACTGACCTTAATCCCATTGAAAATTTGAGGGAAGAACTGAAAAAGTGTGCGCAAGCAAGGAGGCCTAAAATCCATACTCAGATACACCAGCTCTGTCAGGAGGAATGGGCCAAAATTCATCCAACTTATTGTGGGAAGCTTGTGGAAGGCTACCCAAAAGGTTTGACCCAAGTTAAACAATTTAAAGGCAATGCTACCAAATACAAAATGTTGTATATGTAAACTTCTGACCCATTGGGAATGCGATGAAAGAAATCATTCTCTCTACTATTATTCTGACATTTCACATTCTTAAAATAAAGTGGTGATCCTAACTGACCTAAGACATGGAATTTTTACTAGGGTTAAATGTCAGTAATTGAAAAAGCTGAGTTTAAATGCATTTGGCTGAGGTGTATGTAAACTTCTGACTTCAACTGTATATCACGCCAGTGTAAATTGCTAAATTGTAATTACTTCGCCACTATTAGCCTATTTATTGCCTTACCTCCTTACATCATTTGCACACACTGTATACAGATTTTCTATTGTGTCAATGACTGTACGTTTGTTTATCCCATGTGTAACTGTGTTGTTGCTTTTGTCGCACTGCTTTTCTTTATCTTGGCCAGGTCGCAGTTGTGAATGAGAACTTGCTCTCAACTGGCCTACCTGGTTAAATAAAGGTGAAATAAAAATAAATAAAAATACAAGTGGCATCCATCATTCTTAAATGGAAGAAGTTTGGAACGAACAAGACTCTTCCTAGAGCTGGCCGCACAACCAAACTGAGTAATCGGGGGAGAAGGGCCTTGGTCAGGGAGGTGACAAAGAACCCGATGGTCACTCTGACAGAGCTCCAGAGTTCTTCTGAGGAGATGGAAGAACCTCTCCCAGGGACTGGGAGACTAGTCAGGATCGAGGGAAAGATGAACGGAGCAAAGTACAGAGAGATCCTTGATGAAAACCTGCTCCAGAGCGCTCAGGACCTCAGACTAGGGCGAAGGTTCACCTTCCAACAGGACAACAACCCTAAGCACACAGCCAAGACAACGCAGGAGTGGCTTTGGGACAAGTCTCAATGTCCTTAAGTGGCCCAGCCACAGCCCGGACGTGAAACTGATCTAACATCTCTGGAGAGATGTGAAAATAGCTGTGCAGCGACGCTCCCCAGCCAACCTGACAGAGTTTGAGAGGATCTGCAGAGTACAGGTGTGCCAAGCTTGTAGTGTCATACCCAAGAAGGCTCGAGACTGTAATCATTGCCAAAGGTGTTCAACAAAGTACTGAGTAAAGGGTCTGAATACTTTTGTAAATGTAATATTTCTTTTTTTTTGTCATTATGGGGTATTATTGTGTGTAGATTTATGAGAATAAAAAAAAAATCAATTTTAGAATAAGGCTGTAACGTAACAAAATGTGTAAAAAGTCAAGGGGTCTGAATCCTTTACGAATGCACTGTAGGGCCTACTGTATACGGTGGCTTTAGAAAGTTTTCACACCCCTTGAATGTTTCCACATTTTGTTGAGTTACAGCCTGAATTTAAAATTGATTAAAATTAGATTGTTTGTCACTGGTCTACACACAATACCCCAGAACGTCGAAGTGGAATTTTTTTTCTCTAAATGTTTACAAATTAATTAAAAACTGAAATGTCAATAAGTATTCAACCCCTTTGTTATGGCAAGCCTAAATACGTTTAGAAGTAAACATCTGCTTAACAAGTCACATAATAAGTTGCATGGACTTACTGTGTGCAACAATAGTGTTTAACATGATTTTTGAATGATCGTACTTCATCTCTGTATCCCACACATACAATTATCTTTAAGGTCTCTCAGTCGAGCAGTGAATTTCAAACACAGATTCAACCACAAAGACCAGGGAGGTTTTCGAATGCCTCACAAAGAAGGGCAGCTATTTGTAGATGGCTAAAATAAAAAAAAGCAGACATTGAATATCCCTTTGAGCATAGTGAAGTTATTAATTATACTTTGGATGGTCACCCAGTCACTACAAAGTCACCCAGTCACTACAAAGATACAGGCGTCCTTCCTAACGCAGTTGCCGGAGAGGAAGGAAACCGCTCAGAGATGTCACCATGAGGCCAATGGGGATTTTGAAACAGATACAGAGTTTAATGGCTGTGATAGGAGAAAACGGAGGATGGATCAACAACATTGTAGTTACTCCACAATACTACTAATTGACAGAGTGAAAAGAAGGATGCCTGTTCAGAATAAAAATATTCCAAAACCTGCATCCTGTTTACAATAAGACACTAAAGTAAATCGGCAAAAATCTGTCCTGAATATAAAGCATTCTGTTTGGGGCAAATCCAAAACAACAACACATCACTGCGTAACACTATTTTCAAGCGTGGTGGTGGCTGCATCATGTTATGGGTATGTTTGTCATCAGCAAGGACCAGGGATTTTTTTATGAGAAAAATAAACCAAATACAGCTAAGAACAGTGAAAATCCTAGAGGAAAACCTGGTTCAGTCTGCTTTCCAACAGACACTGTTAGACAAAGTCACCTTTCAGCAGGACATTTACCTAAAATATAAGGCGAAATATGAGTTGCTTACCAAGACAACATTGAATGTTCCTGTGTGCCCCATTACGATTTTGACTTAAATCATCTTGAACATCTACAGCAAGACTTGAAAATAGCTGTTTAGCAATGCTCAACAACCAACTTGACAGAGCTTGAAATATTTTTGAAATAATAATGTACAAATATTTTACAATTCAGGTTTGCAAAGCTCTTAGAGACGTACCCAGAAAGACTCACAGCTGTAATCGCTGCCAAAGGTGATTCTAACATGTAGTCAATCAGGGGTCTGAATACTTACCTAATAAAGATATATTATTGTTTTATTAGATTATAAATATTTTTCTTACATATGTTATAATTTTTCTTCCACTATGACATTAGAGCGTATTTTAGAGCGTATTTTTTTAATCCCACTTTGTAACACAAAAATATTTAGAAAAAGTAAAGGGTTGTGTATACTTTCTTAAGGAACTGCATGTATTGGTTAGTGGCTGCTGACAGTTGTCGAGGGCATAAGCAATGGTCCAATTGCTAAAAGGCAGGATTTTTTTCTAGCCACCAATTGCATCATTTTTATTACATTTCTCAAGCAACCACTGATCTAATGGCTACAAGATATATTTAATCAAATAATCATTTTAAAATCATGATGGTCAGGGACGGAAGAGATTATAATCACCAATATTCCTTTTTGGAGGTAATTTGTGTTTACCTAAATCTTTGTGTTAAATTGCTGGGACAACTCAACAAATGAGAGAGCACACCTTTCCTCTTAGCATGCTGAGTATTGCTACAGAACAGACTATTACAGGTGGAACCTATCAAACCAATATGCTACCAGATTTGTATTTTCTTTGACTTGTATTATTTCCCAGTATGACCAATTTCCGTAAAACACATATGCAGTTATGCTATTTGTAACATTCTTGTTTCAATGATGAGTCAGTTCAGGTAAATAATTAGATCTGATGGCAAAAAATAACAAAATCCCATGGTTTTTAACATGAGGTCCACCCAATAGAATGTTTCATTGTTGTTTGATACAGTCATTTTCAATGAGCATGTGAACATTCCAACTTGTCTCAACATTCCTTTATCAGCCTGCGAACATTCTATTGCATAGACTCCCATACAACAATATATATAAAAGTGTGAAAAACAAAAAATGCTATTCTTTTGGAGTGGCTATCATATATCATATTTGATCAGGAGCTTGTGGGCAATAATTTAATACCATCAAACCTTTGTCATCACAAAGTGGCCAAATATTTCTGCTGGCCCATGGACTAATGTGGTATATCATTATTTGTGTTCTATGGGCTTAATAGAATTATTTACTCCCAAACCATCCTTGCCTGGAGGTGCTGAATTGTGTATCTATTAGGCCTACACTATCAATGAAATGAACCTGTGCAAGAATGTTCTTTTAATATTTGTTGTGTGTGTGCTCATTTTCTCTTTACATGTGTTTTTTTTTGACACATTAGATCACAGGTGTCAAACTCATTCCACGCGGGGCCGAGTGTCTGCGGGTTTTCGCTCCTCCCTTGTACTTGATTGATGAATTAACATCACTAATTAGTTAGGAACTCCCCACACCTGGTTGTCTAGGGCTTTATTGAAAGGAAAAACCAAAAACCTGCAGACACTAGGCCCTCCGTGGAATGAGTTTGACACCCCTGCATTAGATGAAATGTACATAGTTATTACATTACATAATCAAAGGGTGTTCATATAGGTAAGTCATTATGATGTTTGATAAGGAATTATTACATGTTTTGTTATACAACAATCTATGTTTTGGGAAAGACATATATTGGCCCATGCACTCTGCATTTAGGAAAACCCTTTTGAGGGCGCATGTTGGACCAGTTATGGCCCAGTTGGGTGGATTCTTATCCCAGGTGGCACTAATGCTGTTGCTCTTGTTGCTCTTGTGAGTGAAACTTCACCTGCTACTGCCTAAGGAGAGTGGTTGAAAGTTGTTTTGGATAACTGTGTCAGCGATGTAAGCCTGTGGTGGTGGCTGTTGTAAACGCCATGTATTTTTAGTAGCTACAAGCATTGCATGATGAGCAGTGATGTATCATCATGCATAATGGCAAAATTAGACCTGTGCTCTGCCACTGCATGTCCACTACACTGACTCAGCCAACTCCAACCTTTTTATTATAGGCTACGTGGGTTGGTCCCGATTTCAACCCTATCTAAGTAAGTAATTGCATGATTTTCATATTTAATATTCACATTGACTGTCTAGCCTACTCCTATCGATATATTTTGAATGACTTTATGTATGCCTACTGGCCTTAATCCAAGGAATGTATTATTTCGTCACTAGGGAATGTTGCCAAACTCACAGGCTGAAGGCAAAAAGGAACTCAAGGACTTTGGAAGCGAACTTCGTCCATACACAAACTTGCAGCAAACCAAACATTCTTAAAACCAAGCATTCAACTGTTCTATCGGGGTGTTCAGTTGTTTGATGACTTTTGTTGGTGCTTCACTCGTTTGTAGGCTATAACCTTTAAATTAATATTAAACGTTAGGATAGGCCAACTAGAGGAGTTTCATAGGTGAAACAGGCAGCGCTTCTCTCCGGCAACGCATTTGCCATATTGGACACAGACAATTTTTATCATTGCACACTCTCTCAAGAGGAAGAAAAAAGACGATTATAGTCCATCGACAGAACTCCTTTTCGCCTTCATGAATGGTGAGCGCAAATCTGTCATGAAGGATATTTCTGCTGACTATATGTCAAAATGTATGGATCCGTGAGCAAAATGTTAATCAAATGTTTTATTTATGAAATAACGACATATTCGTTTTCATAAACGTTTTTATATAAACTGGGTATATAATGTGTGGTTTAGGCTACAAACTTCTGACAAAAGACTGCTAAATTACGCAATAAGGCAATCCTCCTATTTTTTAGGCTCAGTCCTATTATTGCCTGACTGTTTTGTTAACTGGAATAGGGCTATGACTTTAAATTCTTATTAATGTGGCCTATTTGATAAATTCCGTTTTCTTAAACATTTTTTCAACTCTGACGGCCTATCAGCGTAAACGCCGTTTTTTGGACTATGGAGATTCCAGTTGGATTAGGAGGAGTTTGTGACTCCCCAAACATAGTTTTTCGCGGACCTTTCCAAAACGTTTTCCACAACGTGAAAGCTACACTGCCTAGTAACACTACTGTCACCGAAACCTTGGACTTTTCTAGTTCGTACAGTTTCATGCAGAATAAACACCCCTGGGAGATGCGCCAAACTAACCGGCAATCACCCCGAAAAGAAATATCGTCAGGGACGGCTCGCAATTCTGACATTGAAGTGAGGGAAGATGACAGCATTAGTTTTTCCAGAACACTCGAATCGGATGCAAGTCGTATCCATTTTGCCAAAAGCTCAACAGGAAACAAAACCGGGTTTTCCTCTGTGAACGAATCAGACTATCCAAACGCGAATGGATACGGATCCTGTCGCTCTGGACCGTTAGCCTGCAACACTAAACAACAGTGCTGTCAACCAGCTGTGCCCCATCACGGAGTGGAGTTAAGTCCTAACAGTTACGCCCGTGTGGCGAACAGTTGTTCCAATTCTGCCTGCACCACCATATCAGAAACGGCGAGGGAGCTCTGCAACGCTGTCTCTGTGTCGCTGGGATTGACCATGGACTTGAATGAGATGAATGACCTGGGACCAAATTACGCACCATCCAGTGCAAATGACCAAAGTCAAGGCAACTATTTGTTTCAGGTGCCTCTATTGAATTGTTCTGGAGCTGAAGAAAACGTCTCCATTACAGAATACAAATGCCCTAGTGAGCGCAATGCCAGGCCACTACAAAGTGATAAACGAGTTGAGATGTTTAAAAGTTCCCCAGCAAATGACCTTACAGAAGAAGTGGCGACCATGGAGCACCTTAGCTCCAGACATCCATCCACAGATGAACAGGACTTTAGACTGAATGAAAAGAGTGATGACCCGACTTCAAAAGAAACAGAGAATTCTTTGAATACAAGAGCACGCTCTGCATCTTGTCATTTTGACCCACTGTTGCCAGCACACTTGGCACACTTCAGTCAAACTGACCCAGACAGATTCTCGTCTCATGTCATCCCAGCACATGTCTGTGAAACTGGAGAAACAATGGAGGACAAATATGCTGACTACTTACAACAACAGTACAGTGTCAAGATAAAATATGAGGCCATTAGTAATGAACCTGCCGGAACGTCATGGGGCTATCAGTACAACAGGTATAATGACAATGACAACACACAATATGGACCGAGGCAGGGTATGAATCCATACAGTGCGGGACCAGACTCCGCGTTCATTTGTAACCCTTATGAATATGAGCGGGGTGGTGGTCTGGTGCGCAGAGATCGGCCAACTTCTGAGCAGTGGTACCCGGGCGGGATGCTAGGGAGGATGCCCTATCCCAACTCCCCGTACTTAAAGAATGAGGTCGGGGACTGGCTGGATGTCTCTTACACAGATGCCAGGTAAGAAGGTCATTAAAACTCACAAATTCACAAACACTTTACATTACAGTGCCCTTATTAAGGGGTAATTAACCTACATGTTTAAATGTAGTGTAACAAAGCAATCTTTCACCTGTCACGTTTTACAATGTTATGGGCTGCATAATTCTTCATTCCCTCTTCCAACAGACTATCACAATGTACTTACTCTATAGTAGACTACTGTTATATTTATTATGTATTTGATCAAAAACAAAATCAACGACCCCATTGTCAAATGGTTATATTGCAAATGATATAGTGCTGTATTGTATTATCTTCATGAATGTACAACATCTGGAGTAACAATGACTTCTGCATGAGTTAGACCACTATTGATTCTGAAAAGGATAGCTGTGAACAGTGTTGAAGGAACAGAAAAAAGACCACATTTTACCAGTTCAGATTTTTTAAACATAGAGGAATTGCAACGTTTCACTTCAATATCTTCATGATCACACTCCAGTCAGCTTTGGGGTCTCCCATTGATGCATATGTCTTTCTCTCAGGGACTTTGCAGACAAGGCAAACAAGGGGACTTGTTAGGCACTTGTTCATTGTCATTACAGCAAATAAAGATGTTATCCGCCTACTTTGTAGCCTACTTTGAGCATCTATAGTTATACGCTCTGACTAGTGTATGCCCAGAGTGCTTGTCAGTTTTGCTTTTTTAAACAGGACGTTCTAGGCTTCATGTGTGTATATCTTTTTCCTCTGATTTAATTGGACACAAAGCCACAAGCCACATGATTTAAGTATTTGTTGTGTACAGTTCCATGGAACAATTCTCAACAGTAAAATAGTACATTTGTTAGGCTACTTTGAAAATGAACTGTTTCCAACATAAATTTGGTCAACCTGCATGTAGAATGTGCAACTAATATCATGCAAAATCTCTGCAAAGCAAGCATTGCATTTGTAGTGTCTATATTACACTGAGTACGGTCCTTGAGCACATGTTAGTTGTCTTAATGTTTTACTCACAGTGGTTTGGTGCTTGTGGTAGTTGTAGTAGGATGGATAAAATGACGTGCAAGAGAGCCCTTAATGGACCAAGCATGGTCTGAAGTTCCGTGATCAGGATCATTGCGCAATACTAGAATCCCATTGTTTACTATTCAATATCTGGTTTTACATATTGTTTACGTTTGAGAAGCAGGAATCTCAAATTACCAGAAAACAGGAATTTTACTTCCTTTCTGAGCTAATTTTTTGCAAATATCTGAGCAAATGTTCATGTTGCTCTCACCTGGAGGTTGACACACTCATTTAACGTCCTGCTCTTTATTTCTGAGGAAAGGTTGCTAAATGAGAGCTGTAACTGTATAGTGTAATGTATATGGTGTACATCATTTTCATTCAACAGTACTGTATGTGCTCAGAAATTTGCCCAGAGAGGTAGTCAAAACAATCTCAACTTTAAAGGGGAACTGTAATGTTTCAAGAACTTATCATGTAGCCTACAGAGTAAGAGGAAGACATTATATACAAACTAGATGCTCTGTGAAGATTGACTTCTAAGGGTCAGTAACAATTCAATGAACAGACTTTCTTCTTTTACACACAAGACATCACATACCCTAACACTGAATGGAGGGAGAATCTGTTATCGGTCTGGTCATAATGTTTTTTATTTCACTCCAAAAAAAGCTACCGATGTTCATCGGTAGTAAAAGCTACTCCCATATATTCAGAACAAGAAATGCTATAAAATCATGTTTACAGTATAAACTGTTTACTAACATGATCATATGAGACGTGGACCTCTATTCATTTAAATTCAGGAAATATCTAAAACAAATTTCTTCCTTCCTGCCCTGTGAGAAATCTTTCTCTAAATCAGACTGATTTGCAGTTCAAATGTGGTTACACAATATACAGTAATCACATAATAATACAGTTGGACACATCCATTCCTTCTATAAAGCTTGTTAAAGTAAAATACTAATTGTATGTACCATTTTTAAGCATGAGAAATGATCATGAAGATATTAAGAAATCATTTTTAGATGTGGGTTGAGAGACATGTCTCTGTCTGCAACTTGAAACTCAGCAATACAGCAATTATGTTCAACCAGAAGACAAAGAAGCATCTCTATAATATCTGTTAAAGGGAGAATTATTTCTCAATTTCAGGATAATAGTGCATATTTGGTGGCCTTACTTGTTGATTAATTTTGCCCTGTAGTTTTCTAATTTGCTATTTGCATTTACAAGATGTTTCTAAGATATTGAAGTGGTATTGAAATTATAATCAAACAATTCCATGTATTGTAATGGGTAGCAATAGCATCAGATTTGCAGGTTTGCGTGTATTCCTCATTTCCACATTGTCAGAAATATGTACATTTAGGACTACTTTGATTAATGTCATGAGATAGAGATAGTTCTATATAAGGTAACTATGGTGACGTACTTTACTGTCCGTTTGACAGCAGCCCAACATTATTCATACACATGGCCTTATTTTAGAATCCCTTTGTCTTTCTTGGAGAGCTCATCTGTATACGTTTTAACATGGTCGAATAGGCCCATTATAGCTCATCCCTAGCTTGAGTTCCCATGTGAATTTCATTGTTTATTGAATTACCCCCCATAGACAAAATAGTATTGTCTCTGTCAGAAAATGCTTCACAGTGTGGCATTGACACGTACATTGTTCTGGGCTGCAGTATAACAGCAGTAACTACAATTCAACCAAACATAGACCTAATACATCACATTGAGTGCTTTTAAGAGTGGTATTTTTGTCCATATAAACAGTAACCCCCCCCCTTCTTCTGGTGTACATTGTGTGTGTACGTTCCTAGAAATATAGCCAGCTTATTACTGTGAAGGTACAACCAGACCATGTATTTTCAATTACACATGATGTTCTTGTGTGCGGGCGGCAGGTAGCCTAGCGGTTAAGAGCGTTGGGCCAGTAACCGAATGCGCGCTGGTTTGAATCATCAGGCCGGGAAGATGTAAACATCTGCCATTCTGTCCATGAGCGAGGCAGTAACCCCCAACAACAACTGCTGCCCGGGCGCCAATGATGTCGATTAAGGCAGCCCCCGCATCTTTCTGATTCAGAGGGGTTGGGTTAAATGCAGAAGACACATTTCAGTTGAATGATTTCAGTTGCGCAACTGACTTGGTATCCCCCTTTCCTCATTGTAATAGCTTCCTCGGTTGGATAATTTTATAAGAAATATACTGTATGATCCAAGGGTATATATTCTTTTAATAGACTAGAACTACACTATATTTACAAAAGTATGTGGACACCCCTTCAAATTAGTCGATTCGGCTATTTCAGTCACACCCGTTGCTGACAGGTGTATAAAATCGAGCACATAGCCATGCAATCTCCATAGACAAACATTGGCAGTAGAATGGCCTTACTGAAGAGCTCAGTGACTTTCAACTTGTCATCGTCATAGGATGCCACCTTTCCAACAAGTCAGTTTGTCAAGTTTCTGCCCTGCTAGATCTGCCCCGGTCAAATGTAAAAGTTGTTATTGTGAAGTGGAAACGTCTAGGAGCAACAACGGCTCAGCCGCAAAGTGGTAGTCCACACAAACTCACAGAAAGGGATGGCCGAGTGCTGAAGTGCAAAGCGCGTTAAAAAACCTGTCTGTCCTCAGTTGCAATACTCACTAACGAGCTACAAACTGCCTCTGGAAGCACGGTCAGCACAAAAACTGTTCGTCGGGAGCTTCATTTAATGGGTTTCCATTGCCGAGCAGCCGCATACAAGCCTAAGATCACCATGCGTAATGCCAAGCATCGGCTAGAGTGGCGTAAAGCTCCCCGGAGCAGTGGAAACATGTTCTCTGGCGTGATGAATCACACTTCACCATCTGGCAGTCCGAATCTGTGTTTGGCGGATGCCAGGAGAACGCTACCTGCCCCAATGCGTAGTGTCAATTGTAAAGTTTGGTGGAGGAGGAATAATGGTCTGGGGCTGTTTTTCATGGTTCGGGCTAAACCCCTTAGTTCCAGTGAAGGGAAATCTTAATACTACAGCATACAATGACATTCTAGACGATTCTGTGCTTCCAACTTTGTGGCAACAGTTTGGGGAAGGCCCTTTCCAGTTTCAGCATGACAATGCCCCCGTGCACAAAGCGAGGTCCATACAGAAATTATTTGTCGAGATCGGTGTGGAAGAACTTGACTGGCCTGCAAAGAGCCCTGACCTCAACTCCATTGAACACCTTTGGGATGAATTGGAATGTCGACTGTGGGCCAGGCCTAATCGCCAAACATCCGTGCCCCGACCTCACTAATGCTCTTGTGGCTAAATGGAATCAAGTCCCCGCAGTAATGTTCCAACATCTAGTAGAAAGCCTTCCCAGAAGAGTGGGGGCTTTTATAGCTGCAAAGGTCTGAACAACTCCATATTAATGCCCATCATTTTGAAATGAGATGTTCCACGAGCAGGTGTCCACATACTTTTGGTCAAGTAGTGTTTCACCAACCATGTTACATAGATGTTACAGAGGGTAAAGGGTACAGTGCCTATAGAAAGTCTACACCCCTCTTGGATTTCTTCACATTTTGTTACAAAGTAAGATTAAAATTGATTTAATTGTCATTTTTTTGTCAACGTTCTACACAAAATAAACTAATGTCAAAGTGGAAGAAACAAACAAAAATGTGTTTAAGATTAATTAAAAACTAAACACTAATATACCTTGATTACAGCTTTGAGTCTTCATCAGTAAGTCTCATAGAGCTTTGCATACCCGTATTGTGCAATATTTGCCCATTATTCTTTTCCCAATTTTTCAAGCTCTGTCAGGGTTTTGGGGATAATGACTAGACTGCAATTTACAAGTCTTGCAATATATTTTCAAGCAGATTTTAGTCTAAACTGTAACTTGGCCACTCAGGAACATTCACTCTTCTTGGTAAGCAACTCCAGTGTCGATTTGGCTTTGTGTTGTAGGTTATTATCAAATCACATCAAATCAACCATCCAGTTGGCCATCCGGTTGGCCATTTTGATTAATTGTTCAGCAGTCTTATGGCTTGGGGGTCAGTCTATGACTTTTGTGACTGGAATCTTTGACAATTTTTGGGCCTTCCTCTGACACCGCCTAGTATATAGGTCCTGGATGTCAGGAAGCTTGGCCCCAGTGATGTACTGGGCCGTACACATTACCCTCTATAGCGCCTTACGGTCAGATGCCGAGCAGTTGCCATACCAGGCAGTGATGCAACCGGTCAGGATGCTCTCGACGGTGCAGCTGTAGAACTTTTTGAGGATCTGGGGACTCATGCCAAGTCTTTTCAGTCTCCTGAGGGGGAAAAGGTGTTGTCGTGCCCTCTTCACAACTGTCTTGGTGTGTTTGGACCATGATAGTTTGTTGGTGATGTGGACACCAAGGAACTTAAAACTCTCGACCCGCTCCACTTCAGCCCCGTAGATGTTAATTGGGGCCTGTTCGGCCGTCCTTTCCCTATAGTCCACAATCAGCTCCTGCAGAAATTCCTATTTCATCCTGCTGAAAGAGGAAGTCCTCTCCCAGTGTCTGGTGTAAAGCAGACTGAATCAGGTTAGGATTCCTCTAGGATTTTGCCTGTACTTAGCTCCAGCCCGTTTCTTTTCATCCTGAAAAACTCCCCAGTCTTTGCAGATGTCAAGCATACCATTACCATGATGGAGCCACCACCATGCTGAAAATAAGGAGGCAGTTACTCGGTGATGTGTTGTGTTGGATTTGCTCCAAACATAAGGCTTTGCATTTAAGCCAAAAAGTGTATTTCTTTGCCGTGTTTTTTGTTTGTTGCAATATTAGTTTAGTGCCTTGTTGCATACATATGCATGTCTTGGAATTTTTTTATTCTGTATATTTGTGTTCTTCTTTTCACTCTGTCATTTTGGCCATTATTGTGGAGTCACGACAATGTTGTTGATCCACCCATCACAGCCATTGAACTCTGTCGCCATTTTAAAATCACCAATGGCCTCATGGTGACATCCCTAAGCAGTTTCCTTCCTGTCCTTTAGCTCAGTTCTGAAGGAAGACTGCATCTCGGATGTGTCTGGGTGGTTTGACACATCGTCCATCCATATACATCCTCCACAGCATAATTCTTTACTTGACCATGCTTAAAGAGATATTCAATGTCTGATTTGTTATTTTTACCCATCTACCAATCACTGTTCTTCTTTATGAGGCTTTAAAAAGCTCCCTGGTCTTTAGTTGAATCTGTGCTTGAAATTCAATACTTACATTTAACATTTAAGTCATTTCGCTGACGCTCTTATCCAGAGCGACTTACATTTTACCTTTTTATTTTTTATTTAACTAGGCAAGTCAGTTAAGAATAAACTCTTATTTTCCATGACGGCCTAGGAACAGTGGGTTAACTGCCTTGTTCAGGGGCAGAACGACAGATTTGTACCTTGTCAGCTCGGGGATTTGAACTTGCAACCTTTCGGTTACTAGCCCAACGCTCTAACCACTAGGCTACCCTGCCGCCCCACATACTTGACTGAGGGACCTTACAGATATTTTATGTACAGTATGTGGAACAGAGGAAAGGGCAGTCATTCAATATAACTTGATATATAACAAAATATCATTTCTTAAGCCACATTTGACTTCTGAACTCTTTTGGGCTTGCCTCAACAATGGGGATGAATAGTTATGCAGCGACTCTATGGTAGTTATTTAATTAGTATACATTTTTTTTCACTTTGACATTATGGAGTATTTTGTGTGGATCAATGACACAAAAATTACAATTAAATCTATTTCAATCCCACTTTGTAACACAACAAAATATGAAAAAAGTTAAAGATATAGACTTTCTATAGGCACTGTAAATGTTACAATTGGCCAGCAATAATATATATCATGTATATTCTCAATTAAGAATATATACTGTAGTTCCAAAAAGGTCAGTACAGTGAGTAAATATGAACATGGAAGTGTTGAAAAACAAGATAGACCTCAAAAGGGCTTCTTAGGCAAAGGGTCAATTAAGTTGTCCATTTCTGTTGCAGCAATTATGCTCTGTTTGGTGTGAAAATAGATTTTTGCCTTACTCAGCAGTCACTGACACCTAACACTTGTATATGTGGGCTGCTACTTACCTTTAGCTGTCATCACCATGCCTATTTGCATATTTTTCACTATTAATGAAGATGCAGTTCTACATTTTTCACATTATCGCAGCCAACCGCGTTTCCACCCAATATCACACAGGCGGTATAGTTCTTTACACTGTAAATTTCAGGTTTAAAATAACAATACAAATAGTTACCACCACATTACATTGACCATATTTACTTAACATTTCAGGGTGAGGGTTTGAGTTTGTAGTTACATTGAAAAATAACTACAACACCTGTTCTTTCCATGACATAGACTAGACATAGACCAGGTGAGTCCAGGTGAAGCTATGATCCCTTATTTATGTCACTTGTTAAATCCACTTCAATCAATATAGATGAAGGGGAGGAGACAGGTTAAAAAATGATTTTTAAGCCTTGAGACAATTGAGACATAGATTGAGTAAGTGTGCCAGTCAAGACAAGAGATTTAAGCGCCTTTGAACGGGGTATGGTAGTAGGTGTCAGGCACACCGGTTTGTGTCAAGAACTGCAACGCTACTGGGTTTTTCATGCTCAACAGTTTGCCATGTGTATCAAGAATGGTCCACCACCCAAAGGACATCCAGCCAACTTGACACAACTGTGGGAGGCATTGGAGTCAACAACGTTTTTGACACCTTGTAGAGTCCATGCCCTGACGAATTGAGGCTGTTCTGAGGGCAAAATGGGGGGTGCAACTCAATATTAGGAAAGTGTTCCTAATGTTTGGTATACTCAGTGTATATGCCACTGACTTAGAAGGGGCAAAATTAGACTTAACACAACTCAATATTAGGAAGGTGTTCTTAATGTTTTATTCACTCAATAATTCCTACATTCACTATTCAAAACTAAGAACAAAACTATTCAAAATCATTATGGCATTGTTTTTATACACTCCAATACAAGCGAGTGGCGGCATGTGCGCACTTGTGCTCTTTTTGAGAACAAAGGGCTGGATGCACTAATGGTCAGTAGGCCACTGCTGATGTTGATGACCTAACCATCTGATCCACTCATGGTGAATTTACCTGAGATTCTAAATTACTCTCCAAATTGCACCTTAAGCGTGCAAGTGCTGTGCTAATGACAATTCATATGTCAAAGTCACACACCACTCCCAGTGTATTATCTGGATTCCACAGTCTGAAATGTCTAAGTGTTATGATGCAAGATTTATATCAGATCTGGAACTTACAAACCATATGGCTATTACAGTAGCTCCAATTGGCTTATGGGCTACATTCTTCATATCAGCCCTCCTCTACTCCAGCCAATAAGCTTACATAAAATACAGAATATCTTATTTTGCTCATATTGAGTAGTCATTCACCTAGGCTACATTTCATCGGGGGAAATGTTAGATGTCTGGGTTAGATGGGGTGGGTACAAAGAACATCTGCAAAATGCTGTGGGTACATGGCAGGTCTGTGACAGAGTGAACGGTAATTTCTGAAGGAATACAATACAATATAAAAGTTGGACTTTTTGTTTGGTTTCTTGTTTGTTATCCTCAATGATTTTAACAATACAATTTATATGTGGAGATTTTTCTGTGTTGTCAAAATTGTCAGAACCAGTCTGGGTGAAAGGAATTCCACTTTTCTAACCTTTTCCGTTTCCCCCCTGCTTTGCCATGCCATGCCCCAGTTTACATTCATATTCTTACGCCATGTTGACATCCACAGGATATGCCATCAACGTATTAATGTTCAGAAGTATTATCATCATCACATATCCTCATTTTGGATTTCCAATAATTCCAATTAATTCCTTAAAGGTTTATAGCTAAAGTGGATAAGAGCAGCATAGAGTAACATTTATATCCTTGCATTGATTACATTAATAATTTCATCACACATTTGAAGTACCTACATTTATTACTGATTTATGATTAACCAGATCAGTCACTCTCAATATCTATGGATTAATTAACCAGTATTTCCCCTTGTCATGCAATCCTATGCATTTTGCTGTGGCTAATTCTGTGTTGGTATGCTCAAATAGTATAACAAAACCCTTCGGGACCCCAATCAGGGCCCCTGGGCATGTGCCCTGTGTTCCCCGTCAGTAATCCAGCCATGACAAAAATACTCTTAAATACATTATTTTTTAGAATGTTCAATTCTCCTTCAGTGTCTTGCTTTTATTTGGGTGATTTCTAGTTCTCAAAGATTATATTATTTAAAAATATATAGTTTAATTATCTTTTCTACATACTTCCTGTCTGGCTTTAGGAACAATTTAGTGGTGCGCTGCTGCTTAGTGAATATATGGGAAACACTGAATTACTTCAATCTTCCAGTAACATCAGACCAGGTCATCAGAACAGAATTATACTCATCATATTAAGGCACTGAAACTGAGCTTTGTGCTTTATTCTCTAACAGCTGGCTTTTCTGGCTCTAGATTCTGACCAAGAGCCAGTGGGCATTTAGCCTACTGCTGATACTGTAGAGAGGACTGTTTTGCTGCTTGGTTATAAGCTTTGTCCTTGTGTTTTTTACATAGAGCCTTGACACCTAACGCTATACGTCATTGAGGTATAGTTATGTCTGTACACACTGTCCAATCTCTTCCTGTGCTGACAGCTGCAGTAGAGCACCCCTCTTGCCCCCCTTGGCCCTGGCACTGCTGTTCACACCTTTCCCACACTCTCAAGTCATCACACCCTCTGCCCAGCTCTAATTAGAAATCAGATAAATTCTTACCCAGTTTGGTTCACCCGATGAGGATCTCACTCAGAAACTGTGAATCTGAGGGAGAAAAGTGAAAATGCTTAAATAATCTGGAACTGTGAATCAAATGAACTTTTCACAAATTCTAAAGAACCACACAAATAGGGTATACACTTGATGGCAGTAGTATTGGACATAAGGCCTCAATGTGAGGAGTCGTATAGAATGCCAGCCAGAGGCAATCACGTTTAATTTTGATCAGGGACCATGGTCCAGATTGGGTGTCAGCTTTTGTGTGGGGTGTTAAGTGTCAGTGGCGTATACACTGAGATACCAAACATTAGGAACACCGTCCTAATATTGAGTTGCACCCCCCCCCCCCCCCCTTTTTGCCCTCAGAACAGCCTCAATTTGTTGGGGCATGGACTTTACAAGGTGTCAAAAGCGTTCCATAGGGATGCTGGCCCATGTTGATTCCAATGCTTCCCACAGTTGTGTCAAGTTTGCTGGATGTCCTTTGGGTGGTGGACCATTCTTGATACACATGAGAAACTGTTGAGTGTGAATCAATCAAACCTGTGCGCTTGGCACCTACTACCATACCCAGTTCAAAGACGCTTAAATATTTTGTTTTGTCCATTCACACTCTGAATGGCACACATATACAATCCATGTCTCAATTGTCTCAAGGCTTAAAATCCTTTTTTAACCTGTCTCCTCCCCTTCATCTACACTGATTGAAGTGGATTTAACAAGTGACATAAATAAGGGATCATAGCTTTCACCTGTATTCACCTAGTCAATCTATGTAATTGAATGTATGTGTTTTGTATAGTCAGTGTATATCACCATGTTTATTTTTTAGCAAAAGAACAACTTGCTTAAGCGACGTGCCTTTCATAATGTTAGCAATTGTTCTGTGCTTGTAAATTTGTCATATAATGACAATCAAGCTCTGCTGTTACACTATTGTAGTTTTGATTAATTTGAATATTCCATTAGTCCATTCTCAATGGTTTCACCCCTGAAGGAAAAATTACAGGCCTCAAGCATTAGGTTATGGTCACTTCTGTTAAAATGTCAGGAAACAACTTATCAGAGTGGCAAAAGAAAAAGGCAGAGGGTAATAGGAACACATGTGCTCATTGAATGATGCTGTTGAGTAATTCTGTACTGTTTGTGTGTTTGTTTGTGATATTTCTAAAAGCCTTTAATATGTTCCTAAAGGTTTGAGGGTGGCAGAGACCACATGTTCCCCATGGAGTTCTTCTTCCCGCCCCAGAGGACCTGTCTGATCTGTGCAGATGAAGCATCTGGCTGCCACTATGGAGCGCTAACCTGTGGCAGCTGCAAAGTGTTCTTCAAGAGAGCTGCAGAAGGTAAGACTTGATAAAGTAATATGCCATTGCACCTCTCCACACAGAAGAAAGAGCAGAGCATCAATGGTGGAAATGGGATCCATAAACCAGATCCACCTCTCATGCTTTTTGGAAATAATGTATTAGATATAATGATGCCATAAGAAAAATTGTTCTTAATCTCTATGTATTTCAGAGGAAAATACCCAAGGTCCATAGTATTGACATGGTTTATTTGGAATATGTCCAAACCAATCTATGTAAATTTTTTACAAAATTGCCAGAAGTTACATTCATCCTAGTCTAACCATCTGGGAAATCCTCAT
Organism: Salvelinus fontinalis; assembly: GCF_029448725.1. Classification (NCBI taxonomy): domain Eukaryota; kingdom Metazoa; phylum Chordata; class Actinopteri; order Salmoniformes; family Salmonidae; genus Salvelinus; species Salvelinus fontinalis. The sequence goes on from NC_074677.1 coordinate 37,523,601, forward strand.
ATGGAAAGTCATTACATTTTTTCAGTGAATCAACCTGTGAGTCATATGACATATGAAATCCTGTTTCTGAGAAAAAGCTTGATTATGAGCAGGGATGGGCACAGCTAATCGAATATCCAGATATCTGCCCTGACATCGGTATGCTACTTTTCCAACTTCAAATAGCAATTACAGTCACACACCTAACAGAGTTTCTACAAGATCTGACACAGATCAATAAAAAACAATCACCAGAAACTCCCAGCGCATAAACAGGTTAGTTGTTTAGCAACAAAACTGACATTTGCGCAACTATGGGGCAAAACAGACAGTGTTGGCTTAGATTGTTGACAACATGTAAACTACACTGAACAAAAATATGAACGCAAAGTGTAAATGTAAAGTGTTGGTCCCATGTTCCATGAGCTGAAATAAAAGATCCCAGAAATGTTCAATACGCACAAAAAGCTTATTTCTCTCAAATTTTGTCCACAAATTTGTTTACATCCCTTTTAGTGAGCATTTCTCCATTGCCAAAATAATCCATCCACCTGACAGGTGTGGCATATCAAGAAGCTGATTAAATAGCATGATCATTACTAGGGTTGCACATTTTGGGGAATATTCAGAGGTGGAAACTTTCAGTGGGAATATATGGGAATTAATGGAAATATATGTAAATTTATATGAATACCATTTAAATGTAGATGTTTTATGCATTGGATATATTTACCATATCACATGGAGACAGAAACATAAACCTTTTACCTTATCATAAGTAGACATAATTGCAAATTATTAAATCCTTCCAATAGACATCAAAAAATCTATTTAGTTACGAATTGAACTTTAATTAAATGAGTTGATTCTTCACATGGGATGATTTCACTGAACAACAAAAGAAAGGGAATATTGAATGATCTCCAATGATCTATCGCATCTCCCAAAAACGTTTTCAACACACGTAAACTGATAGTCTAGAAACTGAAGCTTTGGTTGTCTTTCTCTCAGGCTTCCATGTCTTCTCCCTGGACCTCCTTAATGTCCACTTCTTGAACATTAGACTCTGAGGCCTCATCTTCACTGTCACTTTCCAACCTTGTTGAGGATGGGTCGTTGTCAGGCTCAAAAAGCGATCCACAAAGTCCCTTCCACCAGGTGGCTGATGAGATATGTTGGCACGACTGCCATATTGCATCTCCATCCCAAAGCCCTTGCTTGGAAGTGTACTTCACCAGACTTCCAAGAACCCTGCCCTCATCCAGGCCAAGGTGACGAGACACAGTAGTGATGACACCATAGGCCTTGTTGATCTCTGCACCAGACAGGATGCTCTTGCCAGCAAACTTGGGGTCCAACATGTACGCTGTGGCGTGTATGGGCTTCAGGCAGAAGTCTTCATGCTTTTTAAAGTATTTCAGAACTGCAGTTTCCTCTGCTTGGCGCAACAGTGAAGTGGACAGGGCAGTACGGATATCTTCTCATACATCTGCAAGCAGAGTCTGAACACCAGACAGGATGGCATTGTCTCCCTCAATCCGTGCAATAGCTACTGCTATAGGTTTCAGGAGTTTCAGGCTGCTTACCACTCTCTCCCAAAATACATCATCCAGGAGGATCCTCATGATGAGGCTGTCTATATTTGCAGACTGTGATATGGCCATTTCTTGGAGAGACTCCTTCCCCTCCAGGAGACTGTCAAACATGATGACAACACCACCCCAACGGGTGTTGCTGGGCAGCTTCAGTGTGGTGCTCTTATTCTTCTCACTTTGCTTGGTGAGGTAGAGTTCTGCTATAACTTGATGACCCTTCACATACCTAACCATTTCCTTGGCTCTCTTGTAGAGTGTATCCATTGTTTTCAGTGCCATGATGTCATTGAGGAGCAGATTCATTGCATGAGCAGCACAGCCAATGGGTGTGATGTGAGGGTAGGTCTCCTCCACTTTAGACCAAGCAGCCTTCATGTTCGCAGCATTGTCTGTCATCAGTGCAAATACCGTCTGTGGTCCAAGGTCATTGATGACTGCCTTCAGCTTATCTGCTATGTAGAGACCGATGTGCCTGTTGTCCCTTGTGTCTGTGCTCTTGTAGAATACTGGTTGAGGGGTTGAGATGTAGTTAATTATTCCTTGCCCACGAACATTCGACCACCCATCAGAGATGATTGCAATACAGTCTGCTTTCTCTATGATTTGCTTGACCTTCACTTGAACTCTGTTGAACTCTGCATCCAGCAAATTAGTAGATTAAGCATGTCTGGTTGGAGGGGTGTATGCTGGGCGAAGAACATTCAGAAATGTCTTCCAATACATATTGCCTGTGAGCATCAGAGGTGAACCAGTTGCATACAGAGCTCAAGCAAGACATTCATCAGCATTTCTCTGACTACGTTCCTCCATTGAGTAAAAAAACTTCTGATTCCAGGAGGACCATGAGCTGTTACTATCGATAAGGTGTCTGATTCATAATTTTCACCTCGAATAGAAGTAGAGGGACTTTTGTCAGAGGTTGCTTGTTGTGAGCTCGGAGGGAACTTTGTGCACTTGGCCAGATGATTCTACATCTTTGTTGCATTCTTCACATATGATTTGGCACAGTATTTGCAAATGTACACAGCTTTTCCTTCTACATTAGCTGCAGGGAAATGTCTCCACACATCAGATAGTGCCCGTGGCATTTTCCTGTAAAGATTAGGAAAAAATTAGTTAAAATAAATACAATTCCATATACAGATACATAGTTAAGCAGTTAGATTAAACAACTCCTTTGTAAGGTAAATGTTATAAAAGGAAACATGTATGGAAACAGGTGAATTAACACTCTTCAGTTAGCAGGCTCAAGCAAGCTAAAACCCACATGGTAACAAAAACTAACTAGCAGAAATTGTTAACAAGTTAGAAATTATTTAAACACACTTTGCTGTAGGCTACTATTTACTAGTTAACAAAAAATAATGTATGTCAGATAAAATATATTCACCCCACCCAGTATTTTAATCAAAACTTACCAGAAAGCATGTAGTCCTTGGCTCAGACAGTGTGGGCTCAATAGCATCTCATTAGTGTGCAAGATCTTGAGAATCAGCTGTACATGTGATGGAAGAGTGCACTTCACATGTGATGGAAGAATGCACTGAGCATGCAGAGGGTTGCAATTCCATTGAATTGGGGATAGTTTAAACAAAATATGCACATCGTGCACCGCTCCCGAGTATACTACTCGCCAATGTACAGTCTCTTGACAACAAGGTAGACGAAATCAGAGCAAGGGTTGCCTTCCAGAGAGACATCAGAGATTGTAACGTTCTTTGTGTCACGGATACATGGCTCACTCGGGATACGTCATCAGAGTCGGTACAGCCACCTGGCTTCTTCACGCATCGCGCAGACAGAAACAAACATCTCTCTGGTAAGAAGAAGGGTGGGGTGTATGCCTTATGATTAACGAGACGTGGTGTGATCATAACAACATACAGGAACTCAAGTCCTTTTGTTCGCCTGACCTAGAATTCCTTACAATCAAATGCCGACCACATTATCTACCAAGAGAATTCTCTTCGATCATAATCACAGTAGTGTATATCCCGTCCCAAGCAGACACATCGATGGCCCTGAAATAACTTAATTTGACTCTATGTAAACTGGAAACCACATATCCTGAGGCTGTATTTATTGTAGCTGGGGATTTTAACAAGGCTAATCTGAAAACAAGGCTCCCTAAATTTTATCAGCATATCGAATGCGCGACCCGGGCTGGAAAAACCCTGAATCATTATTATTATAACTTCCACGATGCATATAAAGCCCTCCCCCACCCCCCTTTTGGGAAAGCTGACCACGACTCCATTTTGTTGCTCCCAGCCTATAGACAGAAACTAAAACAGGAAGCGCCTGTGCTCAGATCTGTTCAACGCTGGTCCGACCAATCGGATTCCACGCTTCAAGATTGCTTCGATCATGTGGACTGGGATATGTTCCGCATAGCGTCGGACAATAAAATTGATGAATACGTTGATTCGGTGAGTGAGTTTATTAGCAAGTGCATCAGTGATGTTGTACCCACAGCGTCTATTAAAACATTCCCCAACCATAAACCGTGGATTGATTGCAGCATTTGCGCAAAACTGAAAGCGAGAACCACTGCTTTTAATCAGGGCAAGGTGACCGGAAACATGACCGAAAACAAACAGTGCAGCTATTCCCTCCGCAAGGCAATCAAACAAGCTAAGCATCAGTGTAGAGACAAAGTAGAGTCGCAACTCAATTGCTCAGACACGAGAGGTATGTGGCAGGGTCTACAGTCAATCACGGACTACAAAAGGAAAACCAGCCACGTCGCGGACCATGATGTCTTGCTCCCAGACAAACTAAACAACTTCCTTGCTCGCTTTGAGGACAACACAGTGCCACTAACACGGCCCGCTACCAAAACCTGCGGGCTCTCCTTCACTGCAGCCAACGTGAGTAAAACATAAACGTGTTAACCCTCGCAAGGCTGCCGGCCCAGACGGCATCCCCAGCCGTGTCCTCAGAGCATGCGCAGACCAGCTGGCTGGTGTGTTTACGGACATATTCAATCAATCCTTATCCCAGTCTGCTGTTCCCACATGCTTCAAGAGGGCCACCATTGTTCCTGTTCCCAAGAAAGCGAAGGTAACTGAGCTAAATGACTATCGCCCCGTATCACTCAGTTCCGTCATCGTGAAGTGCTTTGAGAGACTAGTCAAGGACCATATCACCTCCACCCTACCTGACACCCTAGACCCACTCCAATTTGCTAACCGCCCCAATAGGTCCACAAACGACACAATCACAATCGCAGTCACACTGCACACTGCCCTAACCCATCTGGACAAGAGGAATACCTATGTAAGAATGCTGTTCATCGACTACAGCTCAGCATTTAAAACCATAGCACCCTCCAAACTTGTCATTAAGCTCGAGACCCTGGGTCTTCACCCCCCGCCCTGTGCAACTCGGTCCTGGACTTCCTTACGGGCCGCCCCCAGGTGGTGAGGGTAGGTAACAACATCTCCATCCCGCTGATCCTCAACACTGGGGCCCCACAAGGGTGTGTTCTCAGCCCTCTCCTGTACTCCCTGTTCACCCATGACTGCGTGGCCATGCACGCCTCCAATTCAATCATCAACTTTGCAGACGACACTACAGTGGTAGGCTTGATTACCAACAATGACGAGACGGCCTACAGGGAGGAGGTAAGGGCCCTCAGAGTGTGGTGTCAGGAAAAGAACCTCACACTCAATATCAACAAAACAAAGGAGATGATAGTGGACTTCAGGAAACAGCAGAGGGAGCAGCCCCCTATCCACATCGACGGGACAGTAGTGGAGAAGGTGGAAAGTTTTTAAGTTCCTTGGCGTACACATCACGGACAAACTGAAATGGTCCACCCACACAGACAGCGTTGTGAAGAAGGCGCAGCAGCGCCTCTTCAACCTCTAGAGGCTGAAGAAATTTGGCTTCTTACCAAAAACACTCACAAACTTTTACAGATGCACAATCGAGAGCATCCTGTCGGGCTGTATGACCGCCTGGTACAGCAACTGCTCCACCCACAACCGTAAGGCTCTCCAGAGGGTAGTGAGGTCTGCACAACACATCACCGGGGGAAAACTACCTGCCCTCCAGGACACCTACACCACCCGGTGTCACAGGAAGGCCAAAAAGATCACCAAGGACAACAACCACCTGAGCCACTGCCTGTTCACCCCGCTATCATCCAGAAGGCGAGGTCAGTACAGGTGCATCAAAGCGGGGACAGAGAAGCTGTTTTTCAGTCTCTATCTCAAGGCCATCAGACTGTTAAACAGCCATCACTAACATTGAGTGGCTGCTGCCAACATACTGACTCATCTCTACATACCCTACATTACTCATCTCATATGTATATACTGTACTCTATACCATCTGCTGCATCTTGCCTATGCCGTTCGGCCATCGCTCATTCATATATTTTTATGTACATATTCTTATTCATTCCTTTACACTTGTGTGTATAAGGTAGTTGTTGTGAAATTGTTAGGTTAGATTACGTGTTAGATAGTACTGCATGGTCGGAACTAGAAGCACAAGTATTTCGCTACACTCGCATTAACATCTGCTAACCATGTGTATGTGACAAATAAAATTTGATTTGATTTAAAGACCTAGAATTGCCTTATGTGTATCCCACAAAAAAGGTTCACTGTTATAAGCTAACTTTTTTGATGAATTCAACCAAAATGCCCCCAAATTTTCCCATGAAAATTTCAGAAAAATGCAAAAAAGCTCCCGACCCTTTGCAACCCTAATCATTACACAGGGGCACCTTGTTCTGGGGACAATAAAAGGCCACTCTAAAATGTTTGGTCACACAACACAACACAATGCCACTGTGTGCAGTTGGCATGCTGACTGCAGGAATGTCCACCAGAGCTGTTGCCAGATAATTAAATGTTAATTTCTCTAATGTAAGCCTCCTCCAATGTTGTTTTAGAAATGGCAGTACGTCCAACCGGCCTCACAACTGCAGACCACGTGTTTGGCGTCGTGTGTGTATGGCATCGCAGACCACAACGATGGCAAATTGTCGATGGCAATTTGAAATCGCAGAGATACTGTGACAAGATCCTGAGGCCCATTGTCATGCCATTCATCCGCCACCATCACCTCATGTTTCAGCATGATAATGCACAGCCCCATGTCACAATGATCTATACACAATTCCTGGAAGCTGAAAATGTCCCAGTTCACCAGACATGTCACACATTGAGCATGTTTGGGATGCTCTGGATTGATGTGTACAACAGCGTGTTCCAATTCCCGCCAATATCCAGTAACTTCGCACAGCCATTGAGGAGGAGTGGTACATGATTCCACAGGCCATAATCAACAGCCTTATCAATTGCGAAGGAGATGATCTCAGCTCACTGGTCACCATAGCAACACCCACCCGTAGCACGCGCTACAGCAGGTATATTTCACTGGTCATCCCCAAAGCCAACACTTCCTTTGGCCGCCTTTCCTTCCAGTTCTCTGCTGCCAATGACTGGAACGAATTGCAAAAATCACTGAAGCTAGAGTCTTATATCTATCTACATTTTTTTAAGGTATCTGTGACCAACAGATGCATATCTGTATTCCAAGTCATGTGAAATCCATAGATGAGGGCCTAATTAATTTATTTCTATTGACTGATTTCCTTATATGAACCTTAACTATTTGAAATTGTTGCATATTGCATTCATATTTTTGTTCCGTATATAGTTTCCAAATGATTATTGAAAACATCTTTAGCGGTCCTATGTGTAGCTGGTGTAGGGAGTCAGGCGCAGGACAGCAGATGTGAGTAATAAAGTACTTTACTCAAAAAATACAAATATACAAGGCAACAATAATAGCCCACAAACACGGACCGAATTACAATAAACAATCACTCACAAACACAGGGGAACAGGGGGAACAGAGGGTTAAATAATAAACAAGTAATTGGTTGAGTGAAGCCAGTTGTGATAAGACAAAGACAGAACAAATGGAAAATTAAAAGTGGTTCGGCGGTGGCTAGAAGGCCGGTGACATCGACCGCCGAACGCCGCCCGAACAAGGAGAGGGACCGACTTCGGCGGAAGTCGTGACAACATCAATACATTTGCACAATGAGCACTGGTTTTCTCTCAAATACATCGTTAAAGTTATTGGTTAAATAGCTAGTGAATTTTTGCCATATTAGCATTGACATGAAATCGGTCAAAACACCTCAAAACAAGACATGGTATCAAGAACAAGATAAAACTATCTGAAACGAGCCACCTATGATTCCTCACATGGCAGCTTCTTGTTGCTAGCTATCTGACCATTCAGAATCTTAACAAAGCACAGCTTCTGGCCACAAAGCACGGCTTCCGACGTTGTCAGCCAACCCGTCTAATAGCATTGGCTTAATCGGCTTAATCACCAATCAATCATCTCCAACAACATCTCCCCCCTAACCCTTCCCGTACGTGTCTTGTGTACCTCTGTTTACGGAGCCACACCGCGCAGTTGTGTGATTCGCTAAAATTAAACATGACGAATATAGAATTCTATGGTCACTCCCACTAAGGACAACTTTTAATTGTTGATAACCAAGACTTATATGTGCGGTGCGCAATAGCCTGGGGACGAGGTTAACACAAACATTACGAGCTACCAAGGCAAGCTAATCAGGCCTTTACTGACAATTAGATCTCATTAAAACCTCTTAAACTGATGCCCTCTGCTGGCATTTTCTAAACGATGCATAATATTGAATACTACATTTTGGTTTCGAAAAACTATAACTCCTACGAACACATGCTTAGTACTGTTAGAAAAGTAAGACCGAGATACAACAGGCCAAAACCCCCTGAAATATGTTTTTTTCGTTTTTGTCCCCCAGTGGGGACAATTGGGACATAACACATTTGAATATCCAGGTTTTAAATAAAATATGTCACCAATTACAGTTAAATGGATAAAGTGATTTTTTTTAAATGATACATTTTTCCCCCAGATCTTTTACCTAATGGTGGCGCTCTATACATGTACAAATTCCCATAGGAACACAGGGCTTGTGCTACTTGTCATGCCTTCATTTTGCATCTTACAGGAATTATGTAAAGTACATATGAGGAGAAAGCTGAAGTCTCTTACTATCCATTAATGTAAATATATTTCCTGTCTGATTTCGAGTTTGTCCACTACATAGTATTAGGACGTATTTTGACCACTTAAAACAAGTTACGTCTGGTTTGGGTAGTGAGTCACTGTGCCAAAATGGCTAAATGCCCTAAGCAATCAGAGCTTTCAAGTTATGTTTTGTATTTTTTTGTAAGACAGACTGGGTGGACTGAAGTACCGGGTCCAAAACAACCACTCAGTAATTAACCAACAGGTTAATTACTATTTCAAAATGATTTTGATGTCACACTGTTTCAGATGCAATATATTTTCTCTTTAATTGACCATAATCTGTAATGAAAATAACAGAAAACACCATCTATAAATTCTGCCTTCCAACTCCTACTCTAGGTATTAATTTGTTTGGTTCAGTATTTTCCTTTCACTATTGAAATGTGAGCGGAAGCCCCATAAATGCCAACAAACCATGCCCTGTAAAATTACAGATTTGATTTATTCAATGTGCTACTCAAAGAGCATATCAATTGACTCTTCAACGAAAGAGCTTTTATAGTCCAAGCTCCTGCTTTTTATGATCACCACACTGGACATGACAAAACCTATGACTGTTCCGGTCAGGGGTTGGAACCCAAATTAATTTCCAATCGTTTCGAACAGAAAAATATTTTTTTTCCACTGTTCCGACCAGCAAAATAAAGTTCTGAACCGATTCGAACCCCCAAAAAGTACCAATATTATTATTGATTTCCATTCCTTTTCATGCCTCTGAAATATATATATTTTTAAACATTTAGCTCTACATTAAATTACTTCACAAATCAGTGTAAAAAAAGTACGTCTTACCTTTTTGTTAGTATCATTACCTAGCATTGAAAAAGTCAATCCAGTCTTCTCTAATTAAACATCTAATTTCGGGAATTACGCTTGTAACGTTGTCAATAGGCTACAGTAACCTATGCTTCATAGGGGGAGGGGCAGGTAGCACGCACGCACGCACACACACACACACACACACACACACACACACACACACACACACACACACACACACACACACACACACACACACACACACACACACACATACACACACACACACACACTGTAAAAGATTTCCAGGTGGCAGGCAGATGCTGGAATAACTTCCTGAGCGACAGAGTGAGGGCTTTGCATAGGCGCTTTGTTGTGGGACTGGAAATAAATGCCCGGAACGTAAAATAACGTTATTAACCGGTTCCCATGCTTTTAAAATAACAGTTCCGGAACAGTATAGATCACTTTCGTTTTTGGTTCAGGTTCTGTTCCTCAATTTTTTTTTGTTATTTTCCGGTTTTCGGTTCTGTTTCCTGAACCGGTTCCAACCATTGGTTTCTGTGGTAATCATTTATGACTTACAACCATGTTACAACCATGATGTAACTTTCCTCCTCATTCAAAATAAAATTTTGTATTCTCTTATTCTTATCTCTGTTTGTCTTTGTTAGGTAAACAGAAATACCTGTGTGCCAGCAGAAACGACTGCACCATCGATAAGCTGAGACGGAAGAACTGCCCATCATGTCGACTGAGGAAGTGTTTTGAAGCTGGGATGACCCTCGGAGGTAAATACAACTATCATGTCAATTATTAAGTCAATGAGAATATAAAGTACTTAACGATCCATCCGCCCACCCACTGATCGATTATCATGGACAAAGGTTTGTGTATGTGAAAAACATTAAGAATACCTTCCTAATATTGAGTTGCAACTAGGGCTGTTACGGTGACTGTACTACCGCCACACCGGCAGTCACGAGTAATAACCTCAGTCAAATTCCATCTGACCGTTTAGTAACGGTAACTAGGCTTCTCCAAGCTCTGATGCTGCTGATGGTCATTAGTAGCCTACCAAACTTGCTAACTGCCTGGTACTCAGGACTTTGTCCCTCTAATCACTCTGACATCAAAGCAAATGTAATCAAAAATCTAATCAAACACTTCATGAGAGCTCATGAGCTCATGTTGCACAACATTTCTATAGGATATGCAATTGTGTGAGAAAACAGAGTTTTGATGACCTCTTTTAAAAAGAGGAGGATCCAATCAGCTTTCTATAGGCTAGGCCTACTATATTTATTTCTCAACTTTCCTAATATTAAGCACATTGCTTTGCTTTACAACAGGAGTAAAGCCTACCTGGCTGGCATGAAAATGAACCATGGGAAAAGTGTCCTCCATTCGCTATAAAAGTGCATAAAAAGTACATCATTTTTTTTCCCCTGCCCACGTTCTGAGACAGGTGCATGATAATGGTCCATTCTAAATCAAAACTAATTTCACACATATATTATTTAGTATATTTAAATACAATATTAAATCAAGAATAGTCTGATGGGTAACAATATTAGCCTATCACCTGTGAATGATATTTCACTTGAATGATGCCCAGCTTGTGTGCAATAGAGCAAGAAACAGTGCATGCTTAATTTCTGCAACTTTTTTCAAATCATAGTCCCACACCTCATGTAGCCTAGCCCATAGGCCTAAATGTTTTGATAAGGTTTGTATCACAACTAAAGTGTCCAAATAACTTCTTAAAATTAAGCACATTAATCTGCTTTACAACCGGTGTAGAGCCTAATTGGCGTGTGAGTTTCAAGTATGGGGAAGATAATTTTCACCATAAAAATGCACTTTTATAATAAAGCATTACATGAATAATCGCATTTGTGGTCACTTTTGAGAATGGTGTTTTCCCGCTAATTGATTCCATTTTGGAACATTCATGCTTATAGCCTATGGCCGTGTGTATATTGCTGTGCTTACAATGTGAAGAAATAGCCTAATAGTTCAACATTTTAAGATAAACGTTCTGATCTGTTGCATCAGCCTCATTGCTTAAAAGAAAGTAAACATTTTTTTTGCAAAAATAAAGAATTCCACTTTTTCTCTGGATACGATCTTGTCTCATCGCTGCAACTCCCCAACGGGCTTGGGAGAGGCGAAGGTCGAGTCATGCGTCCTCCAAAACATGACCTGCCAAGCCACACTTCTTAACACCCGCTCGCTTAATCCGGAAGCCAGCTGTACCAATGTGTTGGAGGAAACACCATTCCACTGATGACCGTTGTCAGCCTGCAGATGCCCAGCCCGCCACAAGGAGTCGCTAGAGCGCGATGAGCCAAGTAAACCCCCCTCGACCAAACCCGGACAACGCTGGGCCAATTATGTGCCGCCATATTGGACTCCCGGTCACGGCTGGTTGTGACACAGATTGGAATCAAACCCCTGGCTGTAGTGATGCCACTGCAATGCAGTGGTTTAGACCGCTGCACCACTCGGGAGGCCCAGCCTCATTACTTTTTAAAGGTTATTTGATGCGAGTGGTTGTATTAATTTAGGATCTATCACATCCTACAACTTATTTATCGCACAGAAGGACAAGGTGACCAATAGAATAGGTCAACTTTTGTACTATGGGGGATAGTAGATTGACATAGGCTAGTGCTTCTTCTGTTCGTTAAGCCTACTCGTCTTGTTGGCTGACAAAAAGTAAATGTGGACAGTTCTTATAACATCTTAAATATGCGCCTCGGATTTCGATAAGAAGGACGTGCGCAGTTGAGTCCCCGATGTATCTGTCTTTACTTGTAGCCTTCTTCAGAGCTGAGATAGATGCCTCTGAGAAGAACCCAATCACATGACGGGCATTGGCTAATAAGAATTGCGATATCTGAGAGAGGCATGTGAGTGAGAGGTGCTTTGGAACACACAGCTGGGAGAAGGGAATTATAATTATTGTAATCAGCCCAAGGGCACAATGGCCACTGGCTGTAAAAAGCATGGATTCTAGGGGGATGCCGCCGGGAAATTCGAGGCTTTTATCAAGTGGTGGTCAAATTGTGAATGAGAGACTGATGAAGTGTGTGCAGCCTGTGCAAGAAACAAAGCAGAGCTCATGCCTTTCGTGCAACTTTTTTCAAATCATCCTTAGTCGCATCATACAGCATCATGTTTGTATCACAACTAAAGTTGCATAAATAACTCTAAATTAAGCATATAGCAAGGCCTGTTTCTTTGTTAACCACTCAACACAGAATAGCCGCATGTGCGCACTCCCTCAGAAATTGTTTGGAGAAAACATCCTTTCTATTTCATTCAGCTATGTTAAATTGAATAGTTCATATTATAAAATAATATAAAATAATGCCACAGAATTCTAAGCAAATCTTGTCTGCTAAATTAACTAGTATAGCCCATATCCATATGGCATAGCCAGATCAGGGCCTAACATAAGAACAGCTCAGAATATGCTATTCGGTTCTTCTGAAATATACTACATTTTCTTCATATCATGTTTCTTTAGACTTGTCTAAAAGAAATAATGGACTTATTGTGATGGTGTAGGCTATATTAAATGGATTTATTAGACTTATTAAAATGTAGATGTTCCAAAGGTCTGCATCAGTGGCTTGTAGATTATGCGTGGAAGCCAGGAGATGCTAAATGTGCTTATGTTAATTAATGGTCAATTACGTGAGACCGGCAGTTATTTGCTTGACCATCATGGGCTGACAAAATTTCATGACTGCCACAGACCTAGTACCCTCAGAACTGCCTCAATTTGTTGGGGCATAGACTCTACAAGGTGTCAAAAGCGTTACACAGGGATGCTGGCCCATGTTGACTCCAATGTGTCCCACAGTTGTGTCAAGTTGGCTGGATGTCCTTTGGGTGGTAGACCATTCTTGATACACATGGGAAACTGTTGAGTGTGAAAAACACAGCAGCAGTGCAATTCTTGACACACTCAAACTGGTGTGCCTGGCACCTTCTACCATACCCCGTTAAAATGTACTTAAATATGTTGTCTTGCCCATTCACGCTCTGAATGGCACACATTCACAATCCATATCTCAATTGTCTCAAGGCTTAAAAATGATTCTTTAACCTGTCTACTCCCCTTCATCTACACTGATTGAAGTGGATTTACCAAGTGACATTAATAAGGGATCATAGCTTTCACCTGAATTCACCTGTTCAGTCTATGTCATGGAACGAGCAGGTGTCCTTAATGTGTTGTACACTCGGTGTATATACAGCATGAGCACATTTCTCATTTTAGGGCATACAACTGAACTACAGGGTTCAACTCAGCATGGATGATTTTTCTGCAATGCTCCCTTTCAGTCTAAGTACCTGATTTCTTGTGAATGTTGCAACCAGTACTACACATCTTAGCCAGCTCTCTTGAATCGCTGCATCACAAAGGGAAATACTACTGCTAATCAAGCCTCTGACTGTGCCACCAGGCAATTTAGACCTATTTCATTCACTTTCCCTTACAGTCACCCAGAGCTGTTTGTCGTATTAGGTCTCAAAGATGGACATGTGCTGGACAAATTTCCGTTCTTGTGTTCAATTTTCACTCCCTTCCATTTTCTCATTCTGTTAACGGTGAAAATTGCACAGAGAAGCACAAAGCTGACATGAGACATGTGAATTAAAGGAGCAGAAATGCTGGTAATTTAGCCACCAGACGCTGACAAGCCCATGGGGGAAAATGCGATGTGATGCTGTGATTGTCAGGGAAAGGCACCTCTATTCCAGTTGCAGTTAGAAAGTGCCTTCCTTCCCCTCAAGCACTCCTCTCATAGATTTTTTATGTGCACAGGTAAGTTTGTGACAGTAATTTGAAAGCTCAGACGAAGGCTTCAAATGTGAAAGATTCTTCTCTGATTACGGACTAACGCATTGGTTGAATTTGTTTTACTGCAAAATGGAAGAGACTAGTTAAGTATCATTGCATGGAGGTTTTCTTTTGGAATGCAGAATTCCATATTACGTAATTACTCTCAAAACTGTAAATACTTCTCCAAATAGAACATTGATATGGCAGTTAATTTTACAGATCCACTGAAGCTATTTAATTTAGCAGAGGTATATTGAAAGAGAAAAAGCATTGAAAATATAATCTGGGTGTCATTTTCCTGCTCCTAACCTTCCCATTTGCAGCTAAAAAAAGATGTATATGGTTACAGGACAGACTTTCTATGTCGGCTGAGGCCTAGTAATCAACCCTGGGATTAAATGTGTTGTGTCTAGTAGGGTACAGTAACAGTGAAGGCAATTACACCAACTCCTGGAATATTAGAGGTGCCTCCTGTTTCCCGATTCCCACCCTCCATTCTCTTGCTAAAAAAAAGAAGGATGATTTGAGACTTGAACCTTTTCCCAAATTCCATTTGAGCTTTAAACGTCCTCTCTGCATTTGCCTTTGTGCAGTGCAAATCCCATGATTAATTACATGTTTTTGAGGAGTTCGTTCAGTGCATTCGGAAAGTATTCAGACCCTTTAACTTTTTCAACATTTTGTTATGTTACAGCCTTATTCTAAAATTGATTACATTTTTTAAAGTATCATCAATCTACACACAATACCCCATAATGACAAAGCGAAAAAGGTCTTTAGAAATTTTTGAAAAAGAAAATATTTATTTACATAAGTATTCAGACCCTTTGCAATGAGACTCTAAATTCAGCTCAGGTGCATCCTGTTTCCATTGACCCTCCATGAGACGTTTCTACAACTTTTTTTTTTTATTTTTTTTTATCCCATTTTCTCCCCAATTTTCGTGGTATCCAATCGCTAGTAATTACTACCTTGTCTCATCGCTACAACTCCCGTACGGGCTCGGGAGAGACGAAGGTCGAAAGCCATGCGTCCTCCGAAGCACAACCCAACCAGCCGTACTGCTTCTTAACACAGCGAGCCTCCAACCCGGAAGCCAGCCGCACCAATGTGTCGGAGGAAACACCGTGTACCTGGCCCCCTTGGCTGGCGCGCACTGCGCCCGGCCCGCCACAGGAGTCGCAGGAGCGCGATGAGACAAGGATATCCCTACCGGCCAAACCCTCCCTACCCCGGACGACGCTATGCCAATTGTGCGTCGCCCCACGGACCTCCCGGTCGCGGCCGGCTGCGACAGAGCCTGGGCGCGAACCCAGAGACTCTGGTGGCGCAGTTAGCACTGCGATGCAGTGCCCTAGACCACTGCGCCACCCGGGAGGCCTCATGTTTCTACAACTTGATTGGACACCTGTGGTAAATTCAATTGATTTGACCTTATTTGGAAAGGCACACACCTGTCTATATAAGGTCCCACAGTTGACGGTGCATGTCAGAGGAGCCATGAGCTGGTAGGAATTGTCCGTAGAGCTCAGAGACAGGATTGTGTTGGGGCACAGATCTGGGAAATGGTACCAAAAAATGTCTGCAGCGTTGAAGGTCCCCAAGAACACAGTGGCCGCCGTCATTCTTAAATGGAAGAAGTTTGGAACCACCAAGACTCTTCCTAGAGTTGGCCGGTCACTCTGACAGAACTCTAGAGTTCCTCTGTGGAGATGGGAGAACCTTTCAGAAGGACAACCATCTCTGCAGCATTCCACCAATCAGGCGTTTATGGTAGAGGCCAGACGGAAGCCACTCCTCTGTGAAAGGCACATGACAGCCCGCTTGGAGTTTGCTAAAAGGCACCTAAAGGACTCTTAGACCATGAGAAACAAGATTCTCTGGTCTGATGAAACCAAGATTTAATTATTTGTCCTGAATGCCAAGCGTCACGTCTGGAGAGACCTGAAAATAGCTGTGCAGCAACGCTGCCCATCCAACCTGACAGAGCTTGAAAGGATCTGCAGGGAAGAATGGGAGAAAGTCCCCAAATACAGGTGTGCCAAGCTTGTAGCAACATACCCAAGAAGACTCGAGGTTGTAATTGCTTCCAAAGGTTCTTCAACCAAGTACTAATAAAGCTTCTGAATACTTATGTAAATGTGATATTTCAGTTTTTATTTTTAATACATTTTCACACATTTCTAAAAAACTGTTTTAGCTTTGTCATTATGGGGTATTATGTGGAGATTGATTAAGGAAAAAATCAATTTAATACATTTTAGAATACGCCTGTAAAGTAACAAAATGTGGGAAAAGTCAAGGGGTTTGAATACTTTCTGAATGCACCGTATACACACTCTCTGACAAAACTTTGTGCAGGAAAGTAACAAGCAAGTACAAAAGATTTTAACTATCTGCTAGCATATAATAGTTCCCCATTATCTTCATTAAAATGTGTAAAGATATAAAATGTACTGTTAGACAATTCAGATCATTGTCACGTTCTGACCCTAGTTCTTTTGTATTTTCTTTGTTTTAGTTGGTCAGGGCGTGAGTTGGGTGGGTTCTATGTGTTGTGCTTCTATGTGGGGTTTTCGTTTGGCCTGATATTGTTCTCAATCAGAGGCAGGTGTTTGTCATTGTCTCCGATTGGGAGCCATATTTAGGTAGCCTGTTTTGTAGTGTGTTTTGGTGGGTGATTGTTCCTGTTATGTTGTTCATGTTCGTGTGTTCACTATTTCGGGACTGTAGCGTCTTCGTTTATTTCGTTTGTTTATTGTTTTGTTCTTTCTTAAAAGTATTCGAAATAAATATGAATACTCACCACGCTGCATCTTGGTCTGACATTTCCTACTCCTCAGATGAGGAGGACGAAGACTACCATTACAATCATAGTAATGTTAAGACATGAAACCCGAACAATAACTACTTGCTAGCATGCCTAAACATAAGCCATTCCAGTTGTTAGTTACTCAAGTTTGTTTATGATATATTTAGTTTTATCGGGATCAATTCCATCTAAATTATCTTATTTTATGCATAATGTAGTTATATTTTGTGTTATGTAACATTGTTATATTTAATTCACGTACACTTGTTGGCCAAGCACAAGTTGTACTCTGTGGAAACAGATGAATATACTGCAACCACCATACAATAAATGATTCAAACCTCATTCAAACCAGGAAGAGCTCAATTTGACTATTTTTTGCTATACCTACAAATCAGAAATAATTCCAAATACCATGTGTACATATCTTAATTAATAGATATCCTCTGCTCGTCTGAGTCATTACGTAAAGATTTCGGAAATCAGTATACTGTATATTTTTATCTTTCCTCTAAATTAGGACTAAGTTATTTGCAGAGAAAATGAACTAATGTCATGTCTTGTATGGATGCCTCTGTTTGTATTGGCATCAGTTTGAAGGGGGCGTGGATCTTAAGGGCAGCTCAACCTGACCTACTTACTATTGTATGTGTTATCCAAAGATCAGTGCCAAGATACCACAATTTTTAATATATTTGGGAATGTTTTAATTATTTATCTTTATCTAAATTACAGGAAGGTTTACTTATTACATCTGAAATAGAATGTCATGATTTACCATCATATTAAGATTCAGCTACTGAGGCACTGTTCATTACTCAGATTGAGAAATAAATTAACAATAATACTGGGATCCAAGGGTGAACTGATTGTTCACTCTACATTTCCTTGAGCTAATTTTATTTAGGAAATAGTATTATTGAATGTCCACCACCAAATGTATTGCCACTTTAATTTGTAGTCCCCTCTGCACGATGCATTGTTGTCACGTAGCACTATGAAAAGCACTTTGAAAGCATGCATAGTGCATGGGACCATAATTAATTTGTGGTCATGATAAGCTAGCTATAAAGATGAAGTCACTGGGCCACTCTGCACTGACAGGTATTAAAGGTATATATTTTCTATTTTGGTCAAAGTTCTGCAGTCCCGTCCATAATAAGGTACATCTGTGCACCTGTTCTAGAAGAGATCATTGGTGACCCCATAATTCAGGTGATCCCTTCTGCACCATCAGGATTTTACTTCCAGGTTACCTGGATGTTAATTGCATACACCTGTATGGTTTCCATTTAGATAATAATGACTGTATCTCTGTAAAGCCAGATGGAACTTTTCAACATAATGATCTTACCAAAAGGAAAGTTAAAAAAAGAAAAATATATATATACACTACCGGTAAAAAGTTTTTGAACACTTACTGATTCAAGGGTATTTCTTTCTTTTACTATTTTCTACACTGCAGAATAATAGTGAAGACATCAACACGATGAAATAACACATATGGAATCATGTGGTAACCAAAAAAGTGTTAAACAAATCAACATACAGTAAAATGTATATCTGAGATTCTTCAAATAGCCAACCTTTGCCTTGATGACAGCTTTTCACCCTCTTGGCATTCTCTCAACCAGCTTCACCTGGAATGCTTTTCCAGCAGTCTTGAAGGAGTTCCCACATATGCCGAGCACTTGTTGGCTGCTTTTCCTTCACTCTGTGGTCCGACTCATCCCAAACCATCTCAATTTGATTGAGGTCGGGGGATTGTGGAGGCCAAGTCATCTGATGCAGCACTCCATCATTGTCCTTCTTGATAAAATAGCCCTTACACAGCCTGGAGGTGTGTTGGGTCATTGTCCTGTTGAAAAAACAATGATAGTCCCACTAAGCCCAAACCAGATGGGATGGTGTATCGCTGCAGAATGCTGTGGTGGCCTTGCTGGTTAAGTGTGCCTTGAATTCAAAATGAATCACAGACAGTGTCACGAGAAAAGCACCCCCACACCATCACACCTCCTCCTCCATGCTTTTACGGTGGGAAATACACATGCGGAGATCATCCGTTTACCAACACCGCGTCTCAGAAAGACACAGAGGTCGGAACCATAAATCTACAATTTGGACTCCAGACCAAATGACAAATTCCCACTGGTCTAATGTCCATTGCTTGTGTTTCTTGGCCCAAACAAGTATTTTCTTCTTAATTGGTGTCCTTTAGTAATGGCAGATGTGTCTGTTACTTGAACTCTGTGAAGGATTTATTTGGGCTGCAATTTCTGAGGCTGGTAACTGTAATGAACTTATCCTCTGCAGCAGAGGTAACTCTGAGTCTTCCTTTCCTGTAGCGGTCCTCATGAGAATCAGTTTCATCATAGCGCTTGATGTTTTTTGCGACTGCACTTGAAGAAACTTTCAAAGTTCTTGAAATTTTCCGGATTGACGGACCTTCTTAAAGTAATGATAGGCTGTATTTTCTCTTTGCTTATTTGAGCTGTTCTTGCCATAATATGGACTTGGTCTTTTACCAAATAGGGATATCTTCTGTATACCACCCCTACCTTGTCACAACACAACTGATTGGCTCAAATACATTATGAGGGAAAGAAATTCCACAAAATCATTTTTAGGAAGGCACACCTGTTAATTGAAATGCATTCCAGGTGACTACCTCATGAAGCTGTCATCAAGGAAAAAGGTAGCTATTTGAATTTGGAATTTCAAATATAATATATATATATTGATTTGTTTAACACGTTTTTGGTTATTCCATGATCCCATATGTGTTATTTCATAGTTTTGGTGTCTTCACTATTATTCTGCAATGTAGAAAATAGTAAAGAAAGAAATACCCTTGAATGAGTAGGTGTTCTAAAACTTTTGACTGGTAGTGTATATGTTTTTTTGTCACATACAGGAGTTCCAGTGTGCAGGAAATGCTTCCACTCACCATTTAGAATTTTAAATGTTGATTTTCCTCTTTGCGCTATACCCCCGGTAAACAAATTTTCCAAAAACAGCATAACACATTACAAAGTAAACTATAGCAATCCTCACGCTAAAACATTTAAATAATTTTTTGCTGTGTTGAAGTACATCCATACTAATACTGTAACAATACAGTAAATGATTGCTACATTTGTACGCTGCTAATATTGTCATCAAGGTGTATCCCTGTGACATGGTGTGTCCACTGTCTCTGCCTGACCTTACCAAATGGCCTGCTCTGCCCACTGTTGCCATGGTCATTGATTCGCTAGCCAAGGTTCCAGCCTCCCTCTCACATTGCTTACCTAGTTACAGTTGAAGTTTGCATACACCTTAACCAAATACATTAAACTTATTGCCTTTTAAATTGTTTAACTTGGGTCAAAAGTTTCGGGTAGCCTTTCTCACAAGCTTCCCACAATAAGTTGGGTGAATTTTGGCACATTCCTCCCGACAGAGCTGGTGTAACTGAGTCAGGTTTGTAGGCCTCCTTGCTCGCACACGCTTTTTCAGTTCTGCCCACAAATTTTCTATAGGATTGAGGTCAGGGCTTTGTGATGGCCACTCCAATACCTTGACTTTGTTGTCCTTAAGCCATTTTGCAACAACTTTGTAAGTATGCTTGGGGTATTGTCCATTTGGAAGACCCATTGGCGACCAAGCTTTAACTTCCTGACTGATGTCTTGAGATGTTGCGTCAATACATACACATAATTTTCCATTTTCCTCCCTCATGATGCCATCTATTTTGTGAAGTGCACCAGTCCCTCTTGCTGCAAAGCACCCCCACAACATGATGCTGCCACCTCCGTGCTTCACGGTTGGGATGGTATTCTTCGGCTTGCAAGCCTCCCTCTTTTTCCTCCAAACATAATGATGGTCATTATGGCCAAACAGTTCTATTTTTGTTTCATCAGACCAGAGGACATTTCTCCATGTGCAGTTGCAAACCGTTTTGGAGCAGTGGCTTCTTCCTTGCTGAATGGCTTTTCAGGTTATGTCAATATAGGACTTGTTTTACTGTGGATATAGATACTTTTATACCTGTTTCCTTCAGCATCTTCACAAGGTTCTTTGCTGTTGTTCTGGGATTGATTTGCACTTTTCGCACCAAAGTACGTTCAGCTCTACGAGACAGAACGCTTCTCCTTGAGCGGTATGACGGCTGCGTGGTCCCATGGTGTTTATACTTGCATACTATTGTTTGTACAGATGAACGTGGTACCTTCAGGCATTTGGAAATTGCTCCCAAGGATGAACCAGACTTGTGGAGGTCTACAATTTTGTTTCTGATATATTTGGCTCTTCTGAGGTCTTGGCTGATTTCTTTTGATTTTCCCATGATGTCAAGTAAAGAGACACTGAGTTTGAAGGTAGGCCTTGAAATACATCCACAGGTACACGTCCAATTGACTCAAATTATGTCAATTAGCCTATCAGAAGCTTCTAAAGCCATGACATCATTTTCTGTAATTTTCCAAGCTGTTTAAAGGCACAGTCAACTTAGTGTTTGTAAACTTCTGACCCACTGGAAATGTGATACAGTGAATTATAAGTGAACTAATCTGTCTGTAAACAATTGTTGGAAAAATGACTTGTGTCATGCACAAAGTAGATGTCCTAACCGACTTGCCAAAACTATAGTTTGTTAACAAGACATTTGTGGAGTGGTTGAAAAACACGTTTTAATGACTCCAACCTAAGTGTATCTAAACTTCCGACTTCAACTGTATCTTCCACAACTGGTATGTTTTTTTTATTGGTGGAACATTTGGCTCTAATTGCATCCATGTGTCATCTTTTAAGCATTTGGAACAATTATGGTAATATTCAAGATACATTTCTTCCTGTCCTGTGGCTGGGTTTCTATGCATGGCTTGGCTAAATTATGATTAAACAATGCTCAAGTATTGGCAGTACATGATATGTTTTGGGGATCAATATGCCATGATTTCTCCACCATGCTTCCAATAATGTATTTAACGCGAATAAGCTCTGAGAAGGTTTAAAACAGGTGTTCACATGTATATCATTGCTGGATGGGTCTATTCTGGGCCTGGGCTCATAAAAGCGATATGCCAAGCTAGAACTGAAATTGTTCTCAGAGCCTTGACCCAGTGGTGATAATGATGGCCAAGCCCGTTGAGGCACACACTAAGCAATATTATAATTGTTGCTAATTTATTCTAATTCATGACACATGTGTCTAATACTGTTATTATTATTACTGTGCACGTTTTAAGCATAACGCCCTTTGTTAATGCCACAAATACAAAGCCTGAGAAGATGAAGCCTCAAGTTCTCATGATTGTATCCAGGTTAGAGCTACTATGCATGCGCCACATGTTGAGGGACATCAATAGTCCTTCCTTCAGGGGCTTCTTAAGCCTGGGATCTGTGGAGAAGCAGAGTGAAGATCCCATTTATAAGCAAATCCCTTATCCTGAACTAAACTTCTGACCTGAGAAGTAACTATGCACAGGAAAACTATTCTCACCTTAGACTTCAACAAAACTTTGTAAAAGCAGCGAGAATGTATCCTACCATTCAGTTAGAGTATTTGAAATGCCTATAGGTTATTGATCAGATAGTTAGGAAGCAACTATTTGCATTTCTCTGTCACTCACACTCCTACACAGGTGCCAAGCATATAGAGGCAGCTGAAATAACAGTGTGAACCTAGAGCTCAGCAACTTCAGAGTGTTGGTGTTATCTGGCAGAAATAATTAGATTGAGTGAATGGTGGGTTATATACTTGTCTAGTCTGTGACTATAGTTATACAATTGTTGGTTAGGGCACAGATTGTTTGTGATAATTATTTCACTCGGATTGACTGAGTTAGGGCAGGAGATGTATCACGTCAGTAGGCTACAATTCAAAGGCATGGATAAGACTTGTTCAGTTTCTCAGTGGAGGGTGTCAACAGTCAAACATCTGCCAGAAGCTGAAAGTAAAGCCTCCCATCTCCATCCTCCCCGGGATATAAAGTTGTAGTTGTATTGTTAGTTAAGAAATAATATTTAGATACGTTGCCTAACCCATCTGTATCTTTAGCAGTTCACTTCGGATTGTATCCAAATGACTCACAGTTTAGGTGCTTGTTGTTGATTGTGGGTACACTACTGTACCGTATGCTTACACAAATTATTGCGCCAATTAAAGCAGAGTTCTGTACATCAGAGAGAGGTCTTCTTTTTATTCAACATGATTTAGGGCAAGAACATAACATGATTAGATTTTGATGAGTAAGAGATACACTGGCCTTTCATTTATCCCATGCTTCTCTACCAGATGAGGCCCATCTGGTCAAATGTATTTTTAATGGGATTTTATTTTGGCAGTACCTATTAGAAGACCACGCTGTTCTAGCCTGTTAGTCTCTTACTCTATTCCTGTTGTATTGCACAAAATCATTGCAAAACTGGAATTGTTGTTTACATGGAAACATTCTCCACTTCCATAGTAACCTGAAATGAGATTAGATAATGGCAGACGTTTAAGATCAGAATGTGGAACGTAAACAACTAATAATCCAGACCTTAATTTTCACATTTCAGAAAAGAATGCTGTTTTGCCACAGAACCTTCCTGATACTAGCTTTGTTGGATCAAGGCCCTGAATTGAAATGGACCATAACCCCATCGCAGCTGCAGTACCATAGTACCATACGATAACGTCACTCACATTTAAGGAATTCTAAGCTCTCTTATATCATAATTAAACTAAAAAGTAGGCTTTTCACTATAGCTTACAGTGTGACATCTTATTACAGTCTCCCCTGTCAAGAGTATGCTCTCCCTTGGTACGTCGTACTTTATTATGTTTAAACTTGAATTATTCTCATGTTTTCGCTTCCTCTACCACAGGTGATTCTTGAACCTGAATGTCTTTAAAGTTCAAATCCGCATTAGGGGAAACAGGGCTTCTGTTCGCCTCCAGCGTCTTTGGTATTGTTTTGTTTTGTTGATGAAACGGAGAGGAGCCTCCAGCAGTGTGGTAAAATACGTTCTATACGGAAGAGTATTAGGGCTGAGCAGAAAAAAAATAAATGCTGATGCACTTAGATTATTCTTTTTTTGTATGGATACTATAATACTTGAAAATATCAACATTTCAAGAATCAAGTCGAAATTGTGAGAATAAAATTGCAGTAATATTTCAAGATTAAAGTAGGAGATTTGGTTTATTGCATGCTTCCCTGGCTCCCTGTTGCTGTGTGCCACCATTGAGTTAGATGACCTGGTGAAACTATATTTTAGAATTGGCGTTAGTAACAAAGAAATCCTTGCTCTTTTAACACAAAATTACCATATTCTTATAAGTATTAGGATCTTGAAGATGTTGTGCTGCTGCACATTGGGTCTGTTCAGAAGCAGGAACCACACGGATTTGGAAGAGGTATTGGCCAAAGTGAAATCAACAGAATTGAACAGATACATATTAGGAATTGCATCATTCCTCCTCCTCAGACCTGACCCCTCACCTAGTCAAGTTTTAACCCTGCAATAGTCAAGTGTCACCCCTGCTCCTCTTCAAGCCTCACCCCTCCCCTAGTCAAATATCAATCCTGCACTAGTCAAGTGTCACCCCTCGACCTCAACCCTCACCCCTCCCTTCAGGGCCAGCTCTAGCCTTTTCGGGCCCCTAGGTGAGATTTGGTTGGAACCCAAAACGAATTGTTTTAAAGTTAATTTCCTGCAATTCTACACATTTTGTCATGGGGCGGAGAGAACATTTAGCAGTTTTAAAGCACATTTCCTGCAATTCTACACATTTTGCCATGGGGTGGAGAGAAATTGTTGAAGTTTTAAAGCTAGCGGCCGCTTATGTCGCTTATGCCTGGAGCTGGCCCTACCTCCCCTAGTCAAGTATCAAGCCTGCACCCTCTTCCTCAACCCTCACCCCTGCATTTGTCAGGTATCACCCCTCTGCGTCATCTCTCTCATCTGTGCATCAGTCCGTTCTCACCCTTGCATTACACCACATTCTTTCTTTCTTTTTAAGTTATACTAAACAAAAATATAAATGCAACATGTAATGTGTTGGTCCCATGTTTCATAAGCTGAAATAAAAGATCCAGAGATGTTTCATACGGACAAAGAGATTATTTCTCTAAAATGTTGTGCATAACATGATCATTACACAGGTGCACCGTGTGCAGGGGACAATAAAAGGCCACTCTAAAATGTGCAGTTTTGTCATACAACGCAATGCCACAGATGTCTCAAGTTTTGAAAGAGCGTGCAATTGGCATGCTGACAGCAGGAATGTCCACCAGAGCTGTTGCTAGAGAATTGAATGTTAATTTCTCTACCATAACCCTCCTACAACGTCGTTTTAGAGAATTTGGCAGTACGTCCAACCGGCCTCACAACCTTAGACCACTTGTAACCACGCCAGCCCAGGACCTCCACGTCCGGCTTCTTCAACTACGGGATCGTCTGAGACCAGCCACCCAGACAGCTGATGAAACTAAGGAGTACTTCTGTCTGTAATAAAGCCCCTTTGTGGGAAAAAAAAAATTCTGATTGGCTGGGCTGGCTCCCCAGTGGGTGGGCCTATGCACTCCCAGGCCCACCCATGACTGCACCCCTGCCCAGTCATGTGAAATCTATAGATAAGGGCCTACTGAATTTATTTTCAATTGACTGACTCCCTTATAAGGGAAAGGGAAAGGGGGTATCTAGTCAGTTGTACAACTGAATGCATTCAACTGAAGTGTGTCTTCCGCATTTAACCCAACCCCTCTGAATCATAGAGGTGCCTTAATTGACATTTATATGAACTGTAACTCAGTAAAATCGTTGACATTGTTACATGTTGTGTTTATATTTTTGTTCAGTGTACAATGAGCATGTCTATTTGCCAAAATACATGTCAAGTCAAGCAATTACAAATCAAATCAAATGTTATTGGTCACATAAACATATTTAGCAGATTTTATTGCGGGTGTAGCGACAATATCTTAGGAAAATTATATATTTACATATAAAAACTAGAGGACCTCACTTGCTTGCTAGTTATGTTATTTTATTTACAGGCTAGCTAGCACGTAAATTAGATGAGGTAGGTCTAGTTACAAAGCAATGAGTTATAGCCAATTAATTTGCTTACATTTAGGAAATACGTTTGAAATGTTCATGGATACCTTTAAATTATTAAACCAACCAATGTTATTTAGTGATATTAAGCTATGGTGGTGTACCACAATTCTAAGATTGTAATAGGTTGGCCCAGATCCAGAAAGTGGAGTTGTTGTGTTTACATGCAGCCACTCAAGAACATTTACTGGCTTCTTGGTAAGCAACTCCAGTGTAGATTTGGCCTTGTGTTGTAGGTTATTGGCCTGCTGAAAGGTGAATTCCTCTCCCAGTGTCTATTATAAAGCAGACTGAAGCAGGTTTTTCTCTAGGATTTTGCGTGTGCTTAGCTCCATCTGGTTTCTTTTTATCCTGAAAAAACTCCCCAGTATTTGCCGATGTCAAGCATACCCATACCATGATGCAGCCACCACCATGCTTGAAAATAAGGAGGCAGTTACTCAGTGAAGTGTTGGATTTGCCCCAAACATTAGGCCAAACATTTTATTCCTTTGCCATGTTTTTTTGCAGTATTACTTTAGTGCCTTGTTGTATACAAGATGCATGGTTTTTATTTTGTATATTTTTCTTTTTCTTTTCACTGTCATTTAAGTCATTTTTGTGTAGTCAATACAATGTTGTTGATCCATCCTCAGTTTTCTCCCATCACTGCATTTGAACTCTGTAACTATTTTACAGGTAAGATCCCTGAGTAGTTTCATTCCTGTCCTGCAGCTCAGTTCAGAAGGACAACTGTATCTTTGACGCATCTGGGTGGTTTACAACATAATCCAAAGCATACTTTTTAGAGATATTTAATGTCTGATCACTGCCCTTCTTTATGAGGCTTTCGAAAAGCTTGCTGGTCTTTGTAGTTTAATTTGTGCTTGAAATGCAATGCTTGACTGAGGGACCTTAAAGATGTTGTACATTTGAAGTCAGAAGTTTACATACACTTAGGTTGGAGTCATTAAAACTAAATTTTCAACCATTCCACAAATTTCTTGTTAACAAACTATAGTTTTGGCAAGTCGGTTAGGACATCTACTTTGTGCATGACACAAGTCATTTTTCCAGCAATTGTTTACAGACAGATTATTTCACTTATAAATCACTGTATCACAATTCCAGTGGGCCAGAACTTTACATACACTAAGTTGACTGTGCCTTTAAACAGCTTGGAAAATTACAGAAAATGATGTCATGGCTTTAGAAGCTTCTGATAGGCTAAATGACATCCTTTGAGTAAATTGGAGGTGTACCTGTGGATGTATTTCAAGGCCTACCTTCAAACTCAGTCCCTCTTTGCTTGACATTATGGGAAAATCAAAAGAAATTGAAAAAAATAAAAATAATTGTATACCTCCACAAGTCTGGTTCATCCTTAGGAGTAATTTCCAAATGCCTGAAGGTACCACGTTCATCTGTACAAACAATAGTATGCAAGTATAAACACCATGGGACCATGCAGCCGTCATACCGCTCAGGAAGGAGACGCATTCTGTCTCCTAGAGATGAACGTACTTTGGTATGAAAAGTGCAAATCAATCCCAGAACAACAGCAAAGGGCCTTGTGAAGATTCTGGAGGAAACAGGTACAAAAGTATCTATATCCACAGTAAAACGAGTACTACCTCGACATAACCTCAAAGGCCGCTCAGCAAGGAAGAAGCCACTGCTCCAAAACCGTCATAAAAAAGCCAGACCATGGTTTGCAACTGCACATGGGGACAAAGAGGAGAAATGTCCTCTGGTCTGATGAAACAAAAACAGAACTGTTTGGCCATAATGACCATCGTTATTTTTTGAGGAAAAAGGGAGAGGGTTGCAAGCCAAAGAACACCATCCCAACCATGAAGCACGGGGGTGGCAGCATCATGTTGTGGGGGTGCTTTGCTGCAGGAGGGACTGGTGCATTTCACAAAATAGATGGCATCATGAGGAAGGAAAATTATGTGGATATATTGAAGCAACATCTCAAGACATCAGTCAGGAAGTTAAAGCTTGGTCACAAATGGGTCTTCCAAATGGACAAACACCCCAAGCATACTTCCAAAGTTGTGGCAAAGTTGCTTAAGGACACTAAACAAAGTCAAGGTATTGGAGTGGCCATCACAAAGCCCTGACTTCAATCTCATAGACAATGTGTGGGCAGAACTGAAAAAGCGTGTGCGAGCAAGGAGGCCTACAAACCTGACTCAGTTACACCAGCTCTGTCAGGATGAATGGGCCAAAATTCACCCAACTTATTGTGGGAAGCTTGTGGAAGGCTCCCGAAACGTTTAACCCAAGTTAAACAATTTAAAGGCAATGCTACCAAATACGAATTGAGTGTATGTAAACTTCTGACCCACTGGGAATGTGATGAAATAAATAAAAGCTGAAATAAATAATGATCTCTACTATTATTCTGACATTTCACATTCTTAAAATAAAGTGGTGATGTATGTACAGTTGAAGTCGGAAGTTTACATACACCTTAGCCAAACACATTTAAACTCAGTTTTTCACAATTCCTGACATTAATCCTAGTAAAAATTCTAGTAATTCTACCATTATTCTGACATTTCACATTCTTAAAATAAAGTGGTGAATCTAACTGACCTAAAACAGGGAATTTTTACTTGGATTAAACGTCAGAAATTGTGAAAAACTGAGTTGAAATGTATTTGGCTAAGGTGTATGCAAACTTCTGACTGTATATGCTTTGATTGAAACAAAATACAAGAAAGGCTAAAAGTTTGTTAACATCCCAATCTCCCAACCGCATAATTATTTACCAAGCCATTTCAGGCAATCAATCAAGTTAGAGTAGCTTGTCTAAGGGAAGGGGAAATGGGATACCTAGTCAGTTGCTCAACTGAATGCATTCAACTGAATGTGTCTTCTGCATTTAACCCAACCCCTCTAAATCAGAGAGGTGCGGGGGGCTGCCTTAATTGACATCCACGTCATTGGTGCCCGGGGAGCAGTTGTTGTTAGGTGGTTAACTGCCTTGCTTAAGGCCAGATGGTAGATTTTTCATTTCATTAACTGTCCCAATGCTCTTAAAGGAAAAGTCCACCCATCTTTTGGTACAAAATACAGAAATCATCCCCGTATTGTGCGTTTTGTAGTGTCATCATACAGGAATGATTTCTGTATTTTGAAAGTTACATATCTTGAAAACTTGACAAGCAGAACATTTTGTGACTATGTCAACAATGGACTAATGAAACAAATACCAAAAGATAGTATTTGGGTAGAATTTTCCTTTAACCGCTAGGTTACTTGCTGCCACTAACTTTCTTAGTTGGCATGCTTGCTTGCAATATTGCTAGACTATTGCTAGGCAATATTGCTAGACTTTAGAAAAACAATCAATTACTAAATGTACTGAATAAGACTCACCTTCATTACTTTCAATCTTTTACACAGATTTTAACAGAGATGGAGAGAAGTATATTTTGTTTCTTTCAAAAAGAAACACCAGTCAGGATGACACAGACAGCTCAATAGGTATGCTTAGATATGCAGAAAAATAGTTGGTTTAAATGTCATCTGTCACTTTATGATAATATCATGATATTTGTGTATTAATTATGATGGCACTATACAGTATGTATAGAGTATCTATATATATATCTATACAGTATGTACATTGATAGTGTGTGT
Organism: Salvelinus fontinalis; assembly: GCF_029448725.1. Taxonomy (NCBI): domain Eukaryota; kingdom Metazoa; phylum Chordata; class Actinopteri; order Salmoniformes; family Salmonidae; genus Salvelinus; species Salvelinus fontinalis. The sequence continues at coordinate 37,553,446 of NC_074677.1, forward strand.
TATGATCCCATGTACTGTGCTGTAATTTGAATGTCATATCCTAGGCATGTTAGCTTGTTGATTTACAACAGTCAGAATGACACCCTCTGGAATGTGTAGAATAGAATTAAGCATAATGATTATGGCTCTAGCAGTGTATATATTTTTATTTATTTCATCTTTACAATAATTGTAATACTTTTCTGATTTAATCTCTTCAGTTTGTGTTGGAAAGAGAAGGGCTAATACTGAATAGAAAAAAGTATCCAATCAGAATTGTCTTAGGTGGTCTCTGGGTAGAAAAATCGAGCTAGCTCAGCCAGCCATTAGCTAGGCCTTCAGCGCCATGGAGTGCACAGGTATTACGTTTGCTGTTCTTTCAGCACCATGAGCCTGTCACCTTGGATGTGACAATGTTGTTGAAGCTATTGGTGATAGTGTGATAGTGGTGTTGGTTACCATACATTGTGTAAGCAGTGCATGCTGTGTGTCATGTTGTGTCCATGCTGGTTCTGTCTCTGTGTGTGCAGGAGCCCAAAGCGCGGCCAGGCCTATTTGATTCATTCATAATGTCATCAAAAATCATTGCTCCTCCTTCACTACAACTAGAACGGTCTGACAACAAAATATATAAAGTCGGTCGCATTAAGAGATACTATGTTTTCTGTTATTTTTTAGATTTTTGATTTTGATACAACGTATTGGAAGATTTTTGGTCCCTCTGATGGCCTAGGTCCTATAGTCACGGTTTGCCACTGGGCTCAAGATTGGGGGAAAAGCTGTTTCAGGGGTTTACAAAATGCTAAATTCTCCAACCTATGTACATGAGACACAGCCGCACTCCCGGACCATCCCCCTCAATCCTCACATACTTTGTGCCCACTCTAAAAGGATGGGTGCATGACGCCTCTCTACCTCAAATTGATTCATATATACACTAGATGACTCCCAGGGGGCAATATTTTGAAACCACCGTCACTCCATTTTGGCACCATTGTAGAAAATATTTTGGAAGCTATAGAAATGCATTTATTAATGTCTACATTTGTTTAACCACATTTATTATATTACAGACACTTTAATGCATACTTTGAAATTATATTATGTGAGGTAAACATAAAAATAAAAATTGAAAACATATATAATTTTTCCCCCATAAAGTAAAGTTTTTGGAAAGTACTAGTGTTACTGTTCCTACTACAACAACAAAAATACTTGAATACATGTAATTTTGTCCTTTAAAATGTTAATTGAAATACTGTAGAATTCCATTCAGTTGTAAAGAGGACTCCTTCTTTTGGGGAGTGCCAATATGGCCGACCGATGGCTTCAAAGCCTCTCATTGGCCAATGCATCAGCAATCCAGGGTTTATATATAAACTCAGCAAAAAAAGAAATGTCCCTTTTTCAGGACCCTGTCTTTCAAAGATAATTCGTAAAAATCCAAATAACTTCACAGATCTTCACTGTAAAGGGTTTAAACACTGTTTCCCATGCTTGTTCAATGAACCATAAACAATAAATGAACATGCACCGGTCGTTAAGATACTAACAGCTTACAGACAGTAGGCAATTAAGATCACAGTTATGAAAACTTAGGACACTAAAGAGGCCTTTCTACTGACTCTGAAAAACACCAAAAGAAGATGCCCAGGTTCCCTGCTCATCTGAGTGAACGTGCCTTAGGCATGCTGCAAGGAGACATGAAGACTGCAGATGTGGCCAGAGCAATAAATTGCAATGTCCGTACTGTGAGACGCCTAAGACAGCGCTACAGGGAGACAGGACAGACAGCTGATCATCCTCGCAGTAGCTGACCACGTAACAACACCTGCGCAGGATCGGTACATCCGAACATCACACCTGCGGGATAGGTACAGGATGGCAACAACAACTGCCCGAGTTACACCAGGAACGCACAATCCTTCCATCAGTGCTCAGACTGTCTGCAATAGGCTGGGAGAGGCTGGACTGAGGGCTTGTAGGCTTGTTGTAAGGCAGGTCCTCATCAGACATCACCGGCATCAAAGTCGCCTATAGGCACAAACCCACCGTCGATGGACCAGACACGACTGCAAAAGTGCTCTTCACTGCTGAGTTGCGGTTTTGTATCACCAGGGTGATGGTCGGAGTCGCGTTTATCGTCGAAGGAATGAGCGTTACACCGAGGCCTGTACTCTGGAGCGGGATCGATTTGGTGTTGGAAGGTCCGTTATGGTCTGGGGCGGTTTGTCACAGCATAATCGGACTGAGCTTGTTGTCATTGCAGGCAATCTCAACGCTGTGCGTTACAGGGAAGACACCCTCCTCCCTCATGTGGTACCCTTCCTGCAGGCTCATCCTGACATGACCCTCCAGCATGACAATGCCACCAGTCATACTGCTCGTTCTGTGTGTGATTTCCTGCAAGACAGGAATGTCAGTGTTCTGCCATGGCCAGCGAAGAGCCCGGATCTCAATCCCATTGATCGCGTCTGGGACCTGTTGGATTGGAGGGTGAGGGCTAGGTCCATCCCCCCCAGAAATGTCCGGGAACTTGCAGGTGCCTTGGTGGAAGAGTGGGGTAACATCTCAAAGCAAGAACTGGCAATTTGGGGCAGTCCATGAGGAGGAGATGTACTGCAGTACTTAATGCAGCTGGTGGCCACACCAGATACTGACTGTTACTTTTGATATTGATCCCCCCTTTGTTCAGGGACACATTATTCCATTTCTGTTAGTCACATGTCTGTGGAACTTGTTCAGTTTATGTCGCAGTTGTTGAATCTTGTTATGTTCATACAAATATGTACATATGTTAAGTTTGCTGAAAATAAACGCAGTTGACAGTGAGAGGTCATTTCTTTTTTTGCTGAGTTTAGATCATTTGTACCTCCTCATGTTGTTGTTTTTGGCACTGAGCATGTACAGTGCATTTGGAAATTATTCAGACCCCTTGATTGTTCACCCTTATTCTACATTTATTTTTATTTTTATTCCCTCATCAATCTACACACATTACCCCATAATGATAAATATAAAACAGGTTTTTAGATATTCTTGCAAATGTATTAAAAATAAAATACAGAAATACCTTATTTACATAACACTGAAGCCAAACCGGATGCGTGGGTGCGTCATCGTGCATAAATGTATTTTGTCCCCCCCACACCAAACGCGATCACGTCACGCAGGTTAAAATATCAAAACAAACTCTAAACCAATTATATTAATTTGGGGACATGTCAAAAAGTATTAAACATTTATGGCAATTTTGCTAGCTAGCTTGCACTTGCTAGCTAATTTGTCCTATTTAGCTAGCTTGCTGTTGCTAGCTAATTTGTATTGGGATATAAACATTGTGTTGTTATTTTACCTGAAATGCACAAGGTACTCTACTCCACCAATTAATCCACACATAAAACGGTCAACTGAATCGTTTCTAGTCATCTCTCATCCTTCCAGGCCTTTTCTTCTCTTGACTTTATATTGCAATTGGCAACTTTCAGAAATTAGGTGCATTACCGCCACTGACCTCGTTCGTCTTCAGTCACCCACGTGGGTATAACCAATGAGGAGATGGCACTTGGGTACCTGATTCTATAAACCAATGAGGAGATGGGAGAGGCAGTACTTGCAGCTCAGCGTCAGAAATAGAACTGACTTCTATTTTGGCCCTTGGCAACGCAAACACTCGTTGGTGCGAGTGAGCAGTGTGGGTGCAATAATTGAATAATATAGATTTCTAAATGTATTCTGCAACGCTCGCACACGCGATGCGAGTGGTGTAGTCAGCCTGTAAGTATTCAGACCCTTTGCTATGAGACTCGAAATTGAGCTCAGGTGCATCCTGATTCCATTGACCATCCTTCAGATGTTTTTACAACTGGATTGGAGTCCACCTGTGGTAAATTCAATTGATTGGACATGATATGGAAAGGCACAGACCTGTCTATCAGGTCCCACAGTTGACAGTGCATGTCAGAGCAAAGACCAAGCCGTGAGCTTGAAGGAATTGTCCGTAGAGCTCTGAGACAGGATTGTGTTGAGGCACAGGTGTGGGGAAGGGCACCAAAGCATATCTGCAGCATTGAAGGTCCCCAAGAACACAGTGGCCTCCATCATTCTTAAATGGAAGAAGTTTGGAATCATCAAGACTCTTCCTAGAGCTGGCCACCCGGCCACTGAAATTGAACAATCGGGGGAGAAGGGCCTTGGTCAGGGAGGGGATCAAGAACCTGATGCTCACTCTGCCAAAGCTCCAGAGTTCCTCTGTGGAGATGTAAGAACCTTCCAGAAGGACAACCATCTCTGCAGCACTACACCAATCAGGCCTTTATGGTAGAGTGGCCAGTCAGTAAAAGGTACATGACAGTCCGCTTGGACTTTAGGTGCTTTGGGCAAAGGACTCAGGCTATGAGAAATAAGATTCTCTTGTCTCATGAAACCAAGATTGAACTCTTTAGCCTGAATGCCAAGCATCACGTCTGGAGTAAACCTGGCACCATCTCTACGGTGAAGCATGGTGTTGGCAGCATCATGCTGTGGGGATGTTTTTCAGTGGCAGAGACTGGGAGACTAGTCAGGATCGAGGGAAAGATGAACGGAACAAAGTCAAGAGAGATCCTTGATGAAAACGTGCTCCAGAGCACCCAGGACCTCAATCTGGTGTGAAGGTTCACCTTCCAACAGGACAAAGACCCTAAACACACAGACAAGATAACACAGGAGTGGCTTCGGGACAATCTCTGAATGTCATTGAGTGGCCCAGCCAGAGCCCAGACTTGAACCCAATCAATCATCTCTGCAGAGACTCAAAAATAGCTGTGCAGCGATGCTCCCCATCCAACCTGACAGAGCTTGAGAGGATCTGCAGAGAAGAATGGGAAAACTCCCCAAATACAGTTGTGCCAAGCTTGCAGAGTCATACCCAAGAAGACTTGAGGCTGTAATCACTGCGAAAGGTGCTTTAACAAAGTACTGAGTACTTATGTAAATATGATATTTCAGTTTTTTACATTTGCAAATATGTCTAAAAACCTGTTTTTGCTCTGTCATTATGGGGTATTTTGTGTAGATTGATGAGGAAATACAACTATTTAATCAATTTTAAAATAAAGCTGTCACGTAATAAAATGTGGAAAACTTCAAGGGGTCTGAATACTTTCCGAATGCACTGTATTTGGAAATTGAAAATCAAATGATTTTGAATAAATTAGTGCAAGGGTGAGGGATGAGAAGGAGAAGTGAGGCCTAACTAGAGTAGGGGTGTAAACTGACCAATGCAGGGGTGACGAGGGTTGAAGAGGAGGGGTGACGCCTAACTAGTCGAAGGTTGATACTTGACTAAGTGAGGTCTGAGGAGGAGGAATGACGGAGTTCCTAATATGTATTTACTTTTTTGCCAAAAACATTATCCAAGTACCATCACCGTTTATTTATTTTTCTCTTCACTTGTCCCTAATACTCTTCTGTAGTTCTATTCCACATGCAATGATGTCCATGGGAAAGAAACTGTGTTCGTTTTTTGCAGTAATTTCTTTTTTGTTGTAATATCTCAAACAGATGTGGCAGTTTCACCAATTAAGGATTCTTCATTGGTGAAACTGCTTTAAAAAGAAACTGTATAAAAATAAAAATAAGAAAAAGTGCTTTTTGGTATTTTGCGAATGCCTTGGTGTGCACTTATTATGGCCAGATGTACTACTTGGGTCAGATTGTAAAAATAAGATACTTGGTAATATTAGTAAAGATAAAACTTAAAACTCAGTATCATGGTTAATCTTCAAAAATAGTAGTTGCAAACTTTGCCCTTGTCCTTAGCCTCCACATCGTATCTACCCAGGGCACTAGCTACATCTATAACAACTTGATGCATATTTTTCCAACATAGTTTCAAGGAACCTGCTTCTGTTGATCAATTTCAAAATGTTGCTACTGTAGCTTCATGTTAAGCTGATTTGATTAAAGATGGCTGACATCTAGTTCATCATGCCAGCTCACCTTACTGCTCCAGCATTACAGAATAGAGCCCATTTCTTGTGGTTGTGTTGAGGAAGCTCTAGCTGTTTTCCGTTGGAGAAAGAGCACACTAACAGTGTTGTGCTCAAGCTGAAGTAACATGACCTTGTTTTTCACCAACTTTTACCGAACTGAACTGAACTTTAATCTGAGAAAGCAGGAAACCAATGAACTCAACATGCAATATTATGAGTCTTAATTTGTCCCCCATATAAAGCGCAAGGAAATGTTTTGCATTGTGAAACTGTTTTGTGTTGAAGCAGACTGGTTATATTGCATCTTGATAAGGAGATAACGTTTTAGTCAGGCTCCTACTCAAATTAGTTTTTTAAATGTCCGCCATTTTTGCTCTGGAAACAGGCTGTTGAAAACATGCTGAACTTTTGGTCTTTTTGACCCTTCCAAAGTGGAAGTTTGTGTTTTGGCATGTTAGCAGGTGTCTCTCTGTCTCATGTTTTTTACTGACAACACAGTGACTAATCTTGGCACCTTGGAACAGTATTGCCATTATTTTGGTGAATTACAAATGTAATTTTTATTAAAATTACATAATTTAAATTGTGAGTGTATTTGGTAGTATGTGTGGATGGGGGGAGCATGCTTTTATATACGTGTTCTTGTGTGTTTCTGAGCCGCATGTATTCAGCTGTATATGAGAATATACAGTTGAAGTCAGAAGTTTACATACACTTAGGTTGGAGTCTTAAAACCCGTTTTTCAACCACTCCACAAATTTCTTGTTAACAAACTAAAGTTTAGGCAAGTTGGTTATGACATCTACTTTGTGCATGACACAAGTTATTTTTCCAACAATTGTTTACAGAGATTATTTCACTTATAATTCACTATATCACAATTCCAGTGGGTCAGACGTTTACATACACTAAGTTGACTGTGCCTTTAAACAGCTTGGAAAATTATGTCATGGCTTTAGAAGCTTCTGATAGGCTAATTGACATAATTTGAGTCAATTGGAGGTGTATCTGTTGATGTATTTCAAGGCCTACCTTCAAACTCAGTGCCTCTGGGAAAGTCAAAAGAAATCAGCCAAGACCTCAGAGAAAAAATTGCAGACCTCCACAAGTCTGGTTCATCCTTGGGAGCAATTTCCAAACACCTGAAGGTACCACGTTCATCTGTACAAACAATAGTATGCAAGTATAAACACCATGGGACCACGCAGCCGTCATACCACTCAGGAAGGAGACGCATTCTGTCTCCTAGAGATGAACGTACTTTGGTATGAAAAGTGCAAATCAATCCCAGAACAACACCAAAGGGCCTTGTGAAGATGCTGGAGGAAACAGGTACAAAAGTATCTATATCCACAGTAAAACGAGTCCTATTTCGACATAACCTGAAAGGCCGCTCAGCAATGAAGAAGGCACTGCACTCCAAAACCGCCATAAAAAGCCAGACTACGGTTTGCAACTGCACATGGGGACAAAGATGGTACTTTTTGGAGAAATGTTCTCTGGTCTGATGAAATAAAAACAGAACTGTTTGGCCATAATGACCATCGTTATGTTTGGAGGAAAAAGGGGGAGGCTTGCAAGCCGAAGAACACCATCCCAACCGTGAAGCACGGGGGTGGCAGCATCATGTTGTGGGGGTGCTTTGCTGCTGGAGGGACTGGTGCACTTCACAAAATATATGGCGTCACGAGGAAGGAAAATTATGTGGATATATTGAAGCAACATCTCAAGACATCAGTCAGGAAGTTAAAGCTTGGTCGCAAATGGGTCTTCCAAATGGACAATGACCCCAAGCATACTTCCAAAGTTGTGGCAAAATTGCTTAAGGACACAAAACAAAGTCAAGGTATTGGAGTGGCCATCACAAAGCCTTGACCTCAATCCCATAGAAAATATGTGGGCAGAACTGAAAAAGAGTGTGCGAGCAAGGAGGCCTACAAACCTGACTCAGTTACACCAGCTCTGTCAGGAGGAATGGGACAATATCCACACAACTTATTGTGGGACGCTTGTGGAAGGCTACCCGAAACGTTTGACCCAAGTTAAACAATTTAAAGGCAATGCTACCAAATATTAATTGAGTGTATGTCAACTTCTGACCCACTGGGAATGTGATGAAATAAATAAAAGCTGAAATAAATAATTCTCTCAACTATTAATCTGACATTTCACTTCTTAAAATAAAGTGGTGATCCTAAATGACCTAAGACAGAGATTTTTTACTGTGATTAAATGTCAGGAATTGTGAAAAACTGAGTTTAAATGTATTTGGCTAAGGTGTATGTAAACTTCCGACTTCAACTGTACTTTGCTAATTTCCCTCACAATCTGAACTGTCATTTATGTACAGTTGTATCATGCATTTGGCAATTGTTAACAGCTACACCAGATATTACACTATTCTTCTACCATTACTCATCCATGTTCCATTTCTTGACCATATGTAGCACGTAAACTGAAGAAGATTGGACAGCTGAAGAGCCCGGAGGAGGATCTGCCCACCCAAGGCCCCACTGATGCCATCCAGTGTGTCTCTCCCCAGTCCGGCCTGACCTTCCATTCCCAGCTGGTGTTCCTCAACATCTTGGAGTCCATCGAGCCAGAGGTGGTTAATGCGGGACATGACCATTGCCAACCGGACTCAGCTGCACTGCTGCTCACCAGCCTCAACGAACTTGGGGAGCGCCAACTGGTCAAAGTGGTCAAGTGGGCCAAAGGCATGCCAGGTACAGTACTGGAATAGAAGAATCATACAAAACATATTTCCATGTGATCCTTAGAAGATATCATAATTTGATTTATAACAACTTTGCAATGGCATTGCAGCAATTTGCAGGCAGTGACGGCATTAAGAATTCATCAGAGACATGTCTTGATAATAATCCATTTCCATGTGGTTTTTCATTTTCTTCTCAGGTTTTCGGAATCTGCATGTGGATGACCAGATGACAGTAATCCAGCATTCATGGATGGGGGTGATGGTGTTCGGCTTGGGATGGAGGTCCTACAAAAATGTCAATGCCAGAATGCTCTACTTCGCCCCAGACCTTGTTTTCAATGAGTATGTGCAGCTATGTGATACTGAATTCAATTATTTCTGTGAAATTATCTTATTACCCCCAGGGCCACAACTCAGTGTTGTCCCATTATGTTGGTGGAGATTTCCTACAGTGGCTTCTGTCTGTCATAAGTACGGCAGATGCCAATTTTGTTCCCTCTATGTCTGTCTTGCTCCTTGTCCCTGTCGCTCTCATTTTCTCTCGCTCTTTCTCTCTCTCTACTTGCCTCTCGCTCTCTCTGTCTCTCTCTCACCGATATGTCTAGAATTCCATGTGCACACGGGCTTACAAGCCTGGCTTTCAGTAACATTTATATTTAATTTCCTTATTTGGTGTTCTTTAGTCACATGATAAGCCCTGAGGAAGATTCGATTTTTTCAGCATTACATCACCTATGGTGCAGGTTTTAAGAGAAGTAGTGATATTTAGTTCAAATCTGAATATTACGGGGTACGCAAGTATCGTAAGTGACTAAGGTAGTTCAATGGTATTTAAAGTGTCATTACTAGGGTTGCATAATTCTGGGAACTTTCAATAAATTCTCTAGTTTTCCCAAAATCAAGGTTGTAGGGTTCCCAGAATTAGGAGGGGATAAGCAGGAAATCTGGAACCCAACAACCAGGATTTCTGGAAAACCAGGGCATTTATTGAAAGTTCCCGGGATTTTGCCACAATAGCCATTACTGAGAAATATGTACAGATACAACAGTGCAGAAAATTGTGGAGATATTATTACCCTGCCATGAGGTAAATTAAATATTTTATTATTGGTAATATACTGTAAATGTTACAACTAAAGCACCCTTATTATCATTAGCTAGGTTTCCATCCTATTGGTGACAGATTTTCATTCAAATATTCTAAAATCCGCATAAAAACAATATGCGCATTTTCCCACCAGAGATGTGTTTCCATCAGATTGACTTGTTGCAGATAAAAGTCTGTGCATGATGACATAGTGCACATAAAAATACATTTTGCGGTTAAATCCCATGTACCAAATAAAAAATACCAACACATTTTCAACTCAATTCATGGTTTTCTCACAAAAATGTTTGTATTATATAGCGTGTGCCCATTATGTTATTGGCACGTGCACTCTAATCAATATATTACATGAGATTATTATGGACAAAAGAGTGAGATTATTTTTATTTGTCAAATGGCAGCCAAGCGTTGATGGTCATGACTCCCAAGTTTACTTCGATATAATGTAATATATCAATATTTGCGCATAAAAGCATTTCCACCGACATTTATCGTATAATTAATTTTACCGACACAAAAAGATCCCACCTTGTCTAGCGTATTGAGTTTTGTTGACATTTGGAAAGTTAACCGAAAAATTCTCTGTTTCCAATAGGCCTGTCATGACATTTTTTATCCAATATGTACTTTACTCACATAAAAAGGTTGGATAGAAACCTGGTTAGTGATCCATGTAGCTAAGTAAGTATATTAACATCTATTACTGTGAACTATGTCTGTAAATTATTTATACATTAGATGTACAATGTCATCATAGAAAATCATGTAATCAGGTCACATTTTCAGTTTGTTTGAAAATAATCCTGGGCAGCATTCAGTACCAATCACTGTGATTCTGTATTATCAGACCACACTCAACCCAGCAGGCAAAACTAGTTGAAATGACATCATTACAAACAGATTTCATCCAGCTTTGCCCGCTGGGCAGTAGGTCAAAGGTCACATATGAGCATATAACTATGGTCATAAAGAGGGAGGATTACAATTGTAATCATTGCAACAGTTTCACATAAGGGTCTCACTCTCTTACCCTCTCACCTATTTGCCCCCTCTATCTTTATCTCTCACAACAACACGCTCACAGATTATCCCTCTCTTAATATATTCCCGATAAACTCCCCAACCCCGCTCTGATTTTTCATTGGCTCATTCTCTTTATACTGTATCTCACCCTGACCCTCACTGCCCCACTCCCTCCTCTCTTCCAATAATGGCACCGGATGGGATGGCTGTCATTTTACGGGCTCCTAACTAACTGTGCTATTTTTATTTTTATTTTTCGCATTGTTTATAACTCATTTTGTACATAATGTTGCTGCTACCGTCTCTTATGACCGAAAAGAGCTTCTGGACATCAGAACAGTGATTACTCACCTCGAACTGGACAAAGATTTTTTCTTTAATGAGTCCGAACGCAAAGGATATACTGCTTTGTCGTGCCTTGTAAGAATTTGCAGACGAGTAGTTAAACCACCACTACCCTACGTATTATTTGCCAACGTGCAATCATTGGAAAAGAAACTGGATTATCTATGATTAAGGCTATCCTACCAACGGGATATTAAAAACTGTAATATCGTATGTTTCACGAGACGCGGCTGAACGATGACACGGATAATATAGAGCTGGCTGGCTTCTCCTCGCATCGTCAGGATAGAGCAGCTACGTCTGGTAAGACGAGGTGCGGGGGTGTGTGTCTATTTGTCAATAACTGCTGGTGCGTGGTGTCTAATATTAAAGAAGTCTTGAGGTATTGCTCGCCTGAGGTAGAATACCTCATGATAAGCTGTAGACCACACTATCTACCAAGATAGTTCTTATCTATGTTATTCGTAGCTGTCTATTTACCTCCACAAACCGATGCTGGCACTAAGACAGCAATCAATGAGCTGTATTAAGACCATAAGCAAACCAGAAAATGCTCATCCAGAAACAGCGCTCCTAGTGGCCGGGGACTTTAATGCAGGCAAACATAAATCTGTTTTACATCATTTCTGCCAGCATGTCACATGTGCAACCAGAAGAAGAAAAGAAACTCTAGACCACCTTTACTCCACACACAGAGATGCATACAAAGCTCTCCCCCGCCCTCCATTTGGCAAATATGACCATAAGTCTATTCTCCTGATTCCTGCTTACAAGCAAAAACTAAAGCAGGAAGTACCAGTGACTCGCTCAATACCGAAGTGGTTAGATGACACGGATGCTACACTACAGAACTGTTTTGCTAGCACAGACTGGAATATGTTCCGGGATTCATCCATTGGCATTGAGGAGTATACCACCTCAGTTACCAGCTTCATCAATAAGTGCATTGACGATGTCGTCACCATAGTGACCGTAAGTACATATCCCAACCAGAAGGCATGGATTACAGGCTAAATCCGCACCGAGCTAAAGGCTATGGCTGCCATTTCAAGGAGCGGGGCACTAATCCGGATGCTAATAAGGCATCCAGCTATGCCCTCAGACAAACCATCAAACAGGCAAAGCGTCAACACAGGACTAATATTAAATCCTACGACACCTGCTCTGATGCTCATCGGATGTGGCAGGGCTTAAAAAACAATTACAGACTACAAAGGGAAACCCAGCTGCGAGCTGCCCAGTGACGCAAGCCTACCAGACTAGCTAAATGCCTTTTAAGCTCGCTTCGAGGCAAGTAACACTGAAGCATGCATGAGAGCACCAGCTGTTCCGGACGACTGTGTGATCATGCTCTCCGTAGCCGATGTGAGAAAGACCTTTAAACAGGTCAACATTCACAAAGCAGCGGTGCCAGACGGATTACCAGGATGTGTACTCAAAGCAGGCGCGGACCAACTGGCAAGTGTCTTCACTGACATTTGCCTGACCGAATCTATAATACCTACATGTTTCAAACAGACCAACATAGTCCCTGTGCCCAAGAAAGCGAAGGTAACTTGCTTAAATGATTACCGCCCCGTAGCACTCACGTTGGTAGCCATGAAGTGCTTTGAAAGGCTGGTCAAGGCTCACATCAACACCATCATGCCCTTTCCCAACAGGACAAAAGGAACACCTATGTGAGAATGCTGTTCATTGACTACAGCTCGGCGTTCAACACCATAGTGCCCACAAAGCTCATCACTAAGCTAAGGACCCTGGGACTAAACACCTCCCACTGCAACTGGATCCTGGACTTCCTGACGAGCCGCCCCCAGATGGTAAGGGTAGGCAACAACACCTTTTCCACGCTGATCCTCAACACTGGTGCCCCTCAGGGGTGCATGCTTAGTCTCCTCCTGTACACCCTGTTCACCCACGACTGCGTGGACAAGCATGACTCCAACACCATCATTAAGTTTGCTGACGACACAACAGTGTTAGGCCTGATCACCGACAACGATGAGACAGCCTATAGGGAGGAGGTCAGAGACCTGGGAGTGTGGTGCCAGGACTACAACCTCTCCCTCAATGTGAGCAAGACAAAGGATCTGATCGTGGACTCTCAGAAAAGGAGGGCCACACACACACATCAACATCAAAGAGGCTGAAGTGGAGCGGGTCGAGAGTTTCAAGTTCCTTAGTGTCCACATCACCAACAAACTATCATGGTCCAAACACACCAAGACAGTTGTGAACAGGGAACGAAAACACCTTTCCCCCCTCAGGAGACTCAGGAGATTTGGCATGGGTCCCCAGATCCTCAAAAGGTTCTACAGCTGCACCATCGAGAGCATCCTGACCGGTTGCAACGACGCCTGGTATGGCAACTGCTCGGTATCTGACCGTAAGGCGCTACGGAGGGTAGTGCGTATGGTCCAGTACATCACTTGGGCCAAGCTTCCTGACATCCAGGACCTATATACTAGGCGGTGTCAAAGGAAAGCCCAACAAATTGTCAAAGACTCCAGTCACCCAAGTCATAGACTGTTCTCTCTGCTACCGCATGGTAAGCAGTACCAGAGCGCCAAGTCTAGGACTTAAAGGCTCCTTAACAGCTTCTATCCCCAAGCCATAAGACTGCTGAACAATTAATCAAATGGTCACCGGACTATTTACATTGATTCCGCCCCCCCGTTTATTATCTTTGCAAAGTCACTTTACAAATGACCTCGACTAACCTGTATACCCGCACATACCGGTACCCTCTGTATATAGCCTCGTTATTGTTATGTCATTTTCTTGTGTTACTTTTAGATTATTATTTTTTTTTTTACTTTAGTTTATTTAGTAAATCTTTTCATAACTCTATTTATTGAACTGCATTGTGGTTAAGGGCTTGTAAGTAAGCGTTTCACGGCAAGGTCTACATATACCTGTTGTATTCGGCACATGTGACAAATACAATTTGATTTGATATGATTCTCTCTCGTCCCCAGCCATCGGATGCACATCTCCAGCATGTTCGAGCACTGCATACGGATGAGACACCTCTCCCAGCAGTTTGTCCTGCTGCAAGTCACTCATGAAGAGTTCCTCTGCATGAAGGCCCTGCTCCTCTTCAGCATCAGTGAGTGTTGCTGCCCAGCCCACTTAAAATAATGTAGAGAGCCTCACATTGTGTATTTCCTTTTTTCATTAAATTGATTTCCAAGCAATGTCCTAGTCAAAGCCATTTTCATAATACTGTCGAAATGATCCAGTACAATCAGAGATAGCTTTGATTTATAAAACCAAACAGTGTATTATCAATAGTTGAGCAACAGAAATGCAATATTGTGGACAAAACAACAATACCGTTGCTTGTCTCCTTCGCAGTTCCAGTCGATGGTCTTAAGAGTCAGAAGTACTTTGATGAATTGCGGCTGACCTACATCAATGAACTTGATCGCGTCATTAACTATGGAAGGAAGTCCAACTGCTCTCAGAGGTTCTATCAGCTCACCCGCCTCCTGGATTCCCTCCAACCGGTGAGAGACAATGTGCATCCTCAATAACTGTATTTGATTTATTCTGTTGTCATAGAATGTATCGAGCCTTAATGACAATCTTAAATTACAGTACTAAGATTTAATGACATATTTTATCTAAGTGATAAAAGTCTAACTTTGTCATGTTTAACTAAACAAAAACAGATAATGCGACAGAATTGTAATGGAGTGGGTAACATGTGTGCTATCTCACCTTATTCGCTGAGTGCTCTGCTATATATGACAATGACTTCAAATGAGCCAAGTTCGAGAACATTGGGAAACGATGGCATTCCTCTTTTTTGAGACGTCACCTCATTTCACGTTTTCGGCAGTTATGCCTTCATCAGAGCATCAAGAGATGTGCCAAAGCCATCGTTCTTTACGCAAGTGCCTAGGTGATAATTACAATTGTCCATACCGTTGTGAGGGCAGTGCATAGTGGTATTCAAAACATTAGCCAACAAACAATTGTTACAATATATATATAGAAATACATATACAAATATACAGCACAAATACACAGATCAGCACAATAAATTCAACAAATAGCATTTAGGTATTCATGATGATGTAGGAAATTTGAGATATTTTCTTACAATTAATTACTTCCTAGTGCACAATAAAGACTACAAAAGTAGATGCTTTGGGGTATAAAAAATGTACGTCTGGATAGAAATATTGCGACTGAATGTGGGAAAATATACATGAGCATACAAATGACAGCGCGGCCAAATAGTCTACAAGAATAATCTGAATGAGAACTCATTGTTTAGACCAGGGTTTCCCAAACTTGTTCAATCACAATCTTTCTATGCAGATGTTTATTTCCCATACCCCAATGCATCTATTTTTGTAAGCTTTATTGTGCATTAGTTAGTAACTAATTGCGCCAACATATCTCAAATTTCCTACATCATGAATACCTAAATGCTATTTGTCGAGTATATTGTGCTGATCTGTGTATTTGAATATGTATTTGTATATATAGTAACAATTGCTTGAATACCACTATGTACCACCCTCACACAGGCAATTGTAATTAACACTTATGCATTTGCATAAAAACGATGGCTTTGGCACATCTCTTGATGCTCTGATGAAGGCATAACTGCCGAAACACGTTAGCCTGCCCGGACAAAAATATAAAGGTGAAATGAGGTGACGTCTTAAACATTTTGGAGTGGCGCCGTTTCCAAATGTTAATTTGAAGTGACAGAATTGTAACTTTGTATTTTCTCTGTCCATCTCTCCAACAACCAGATCGTGAGGAAACTCCAGCAGTTTACATTTGATCTGTTTATCCAGGCCCAGTCTCTGCCCACCAAGGTCAGCTTTCCAGAGATGATTGCCGAGATAATCTCAGTGCATGTGCCAAAGATCCTGGCAGGCTTGGCCAAACCAATCCTTTTCCACAAGTAGCAAGTAGCAGGATTTGCCATCCTCCCGAGAAAATCTGATCCGATCCAAGCTGACTCTATAACCCTACAGAGCCAGGGCTCTTGGTTTCTCTGCCATTGTTTTCTCTCTCTCAGCTACTTTTCTTTTTTATCGAATAGCTCAACGTACCATTTTTAAATCATTACATCATCACAGTAGTTTAGCTGCTTATCAGACATAATTGAGATCATTTTCTCAAATAGGCAGCAAGGTTTTAGCATTTATATCAAGAGTTGCAAGGTGTCACCGTGTTGACGGCCCTATCTGTCCTGTATTTCAAGAACAAATATCACACAAGACCAGTGGGGTTATGTCAAATGTAAGAAACAGAAGAATACCATTCGTTGACTGAATGAAAATAAAACGAATAAAACTAAATAATAAAACTAACAAATGCAGAAATTGTTAAAAATATCTATGCATATCTTTACTTTTGGAACTTTCATGAGATTGTGCTATGTTCATTTAAAAAACAACTACCAAAAGGAATGTGGAATTAGTCGTTTACAGCATACTCACATACATACACAATAGTCTATCTGTATTTACTAGCTAAATTGCATATATATATATACAACGCATACATCACTACATTTATTGTACAGTACTTACAACTTTCTTGCTAGTTATTTAGTCAGTGAACAAACAATACATTCTAATGGTACGTCATAATTTCATCTGATTATGGGAAATGTTGTAATAATTCACCCAAACGTGACTTAGTAATTATAGACACACAGAGTGAGACAATTGCAAATAATACATTTTCAGACATATTTAGTGGCAGTGGATCTTTAAAAGTATACTATGAAGATATAGTATGAAACCTGCTACAACTTGGCTGCACATTCTGTCTCTTCATGTAGTATCAGGAGGCCAAATGATTTGGTCAAACGGAGCATACCCATAATCTCTCAATGCTGAAAATGCTCTTATAAGGTTTAACATGGCCTGAATATTTTCATTATTTAGTTCATGCTCCATGTGTTTGTAGATGTTAGAATGCTTCGATCTTTATTGAAAACAATGCATGCCAGGTGTACATTTTGCAAGTTCAGTGCAGCTATGATAGTTATTGTGTTCAGAGTAATCTCCAATCTGCCATTCTACCTGTAAAAGCATGTTGACATTTCATTAGTTTAGATTGAGTCAAGTCAAATATTACCGCTTTTTTCACATTATTTCTTATTAAGACATCGTCTTTTCTTGATGATTCATTCTGGTTTTGCAGTTAAGTGCCAAACAGGGACATTTTATTCTCTGCACTAGCAAAACATTCTGACATTACACCATTATTATACCAAAACAAGTCTTTTTATACAATAATCTGTACTTTTGCTTGTTTCAAAAAGTAGTGAAAAACCACAAAAACAATCAAGAAAAGCTCTGTTATAAGATCCATAACATGCAAACTATGTTTAAACTAAGTGAGTGTGGTCTTTTTGTTCAGATACCTCAACAAAAATGTCAACAGGTGCTAAACTATGGGATTCAATGATAGCACGGGATAGTCCCTGACTTTGCTTTTATATGCCAACTGTATCTTAAATTGCTACATCAAATCAAACCGTTTCATATTTTAGACTAGGTGAAATGCATTGTCATATTTAGAAATTAATTTAAATGCCTTTAAAATGCTGAAATCTTCATGCAAATATCTGGAAAACAGCAAAACTCCAGAAAGGTCACATGTTCATGGCCTCGACATCTGATTGAACAAATGGTGGTTCAACATTGGCTGAACCAGTAATGTTAAATGGAGTTTGCTGGGAAGCATCTTGACGCTCTAAATACTATAGGCTGTGGAAAGAATGGGTTGTCAGAATACACTTTACGTTTGACAGCCACAAGCACTATGCAATTACTTGCAGGTGTTTACCCATTTATAACAACACCATAGCTGCTTAATTAGAATATATGACTCCAGACTGAAACCTAGGCCAAGTTGAAAGTGCTTTATAGAAAAAAAGTGACTGTTAATATTTGTCCCTAAATAGACCACATCAAACCTACAACAGGTAGCACTTACTGTAATCAATTAGTGTTACAATACACATGCTTCTCAGATTTTAAGCAGTGATTGCTTGCACCTTTCTTTGCCTGACACCATAAAAATGTCCAGGGATGAATCAAAAGATAATTTGACAGCAGTAGTTTTTGTTGTTGTTCTGTCACCATAAATGGCAATAACATGCATCCTTCACAACAATTGCACTCATTCTCAGACACATGCATGTGACGCATGCAAGAATGGAAGCGTTAGAACTCCAGTCTACTCTGGGCATGCAGAAAACCAGTCAATTATAGTGCTGTTATATATTTCTTCAATAGCTTGTGCATAAAAATCCAAATCAACTGTATACATTGTGACTTAAATCCTTTAACGCATATTACCATTAGTCAATTGAGACCATAATCAAATGCATTTGTACAAATGTAAGTTCAAGTTGTTGTTGTTCTTGTGTTGTGAGGAACTTTACTTGTTGACCACCATAATTCTTATAAATGTACTGCAATAATATGGATCTCAATTCAATGAAACCACATTGCAATATTCAAGCAGTAGCACAAATCTAAACATACCTTTTCCGTTATAAACAAAATGGCAAAATGGTTTTGGTAGAAACAGCAGGTAGTGCTTTCAGTTTTCAGACACGTGTGCATGACAGCAGTTGTGTAAACAAGGATACTGCATAAATATTGCTATGGCAGATTTAATTGAATTCGGCCCTAGGTTACAATTGCCCATCTGAAAACATCTGATCTTTTCTCGTCGTAGAGACATTGGCTATGCCTACATAAAAGCAATAAAACAATTAATTTGAATATTGATAAGAAAATGTTTTAATACATCAGATGACAATTTGTAAAAGTCATGGGCTCATACTTTACATTGGTATTGTCGTATTCCTTTGTTAATCATCTTGATAATAAAATATCCTCATTACAGGGTTTTCCTTGAAAGAACATCCCAAATCAGAGACCTTAAATCAGCAAAAAATATTTCTATGAGTAGTAATTCAATATTAAAGCCATAGATTTGCCTTAAAAAGCATAGAGATTTTGTACCATATATTATTTTAGATTAATATATGGTACAATTGTTATGATTCAATTGTCTGTAAAGTAAAATTATCAGCAGTTGTGTCTACCATACTGATTCCACATTACTTAACTTGAACTCTGAGGTAAATGACAAGGTAAATGAGTTGGTAAAATAGTTTCTGATTTAAGGAAAATATCACAAAGATAAAGCTATTTCTCTTCATACAGCCAGTAGTCATGCTCTGACTGCTTTGTTTATCATATAAAACATTTTCAACATGCCTTTTAGATTGACTTGGAGAACAGAATTGCACTGCCAAGCAATAAACAATTTGCCATAATAAACTTTACTTTAAATGTACCATGGTAGACCAACATTGAATCATAATGACAAAATCTATTTCAAGAAAATCCAGTTCCTAGAATTGATGCTTTCATACTGTTGTTATTAGTGGTAATGCTGGTATGTAAAATGTTATATATAAGTAAATTACATCACAAGTATATTAAAATGTCAAAATGGACACAGCTGTATGTATTTATAAACCATATTAGCCTGGTTTTGTGTAAATGGTACAATGACTTTGTGCACATGTAACTGATTTTAAAAAATTATTGGGAAATCAATTGTTAATGCTTTTTAACTACCTTCTGTAGTATTGACGATGTACTCTATGTGTTTTGTGCGATTTTTTTTTTAACTGCAAACTTGCATAACTTTTTAAAGATATTTGAGGCAATTCTGACCATCAAAATGATGTTACCTAATATTTGAAAGTTTGTAGTATTTCTACAATTTATCATGTGAAGTGACTACTAGTGAATGTGTCATTATTTAAAAATGCCCCACCCCCTCCACCCATAATCTGTAAATTGATTGTTCATTTTCAGCTATTGATATGAATTGTGTCAGATAAGTCTTAGTGTAAATCGGGTTTTGTTTGTTTGTGTTCCTTTGCATATTATTAAAAACGATAAAAAATGTAGTGTGTGTGAACTTTATTTACATACTGAAGTTATTTTATGTTAACTTTCCTAATATTTTTCTAAAATCTCTGAAGCCATCTTGTGTGCACCAGCTAGCGATCTACTCAGTTTATTTTGGGGGATGAAGTAAAAATATGAGCTAATGGAAACAGCTGATTCAGACCATCCCCACTACAGAACCACTATGAAAATTCTGGTTAAAATCCCGCCTCCACTTCAAGCACTAACTTGATTCATCAAAATAATTAGTGATGATGCTCTTCACCAGAAGATGTTTGTTCCCCTATCTCAGATTAAGCAAATATCGCCAACAGATGTCAACATTTACGTTTATGTTCTGTCATGAGAAATTAGCTATTGACCAGCACCCGCCTACATTATTTCTTTTTTTACCCAACCTCACCAATAAACACTTCATGTGCAGTAATTAGCCTAAACATTTCTCAGAAAGACATTTTGGTCATTCTTGCATTTTTTTTTTAAATGCATTTGGGTACATCTTCCCATACTAAATCAACTAATATGTCAGCTTAATGATTTCAATGTTTAACCATTATGATAACATTGTGCCACCAGTAGGAGTAGTAACATCAATGATGGTAACATCAATTACACATTTTTGGTAATTGAGGACTTTCTTAAATTGAGTAACACCAATAGCTAGGTTTCCATCCAATTGGTAACAGATTTTCATGTGAAAATTCTAAAATACTCATTAAGAAAATAGGCACATTTTCCCACCAAATGGTCTTGTTGCAGATAAAAAGCATTGGAAATGGAAATGAGCATCAAGCTCATCACCGTGCACTTTCCCCACCTTGTGAAGTTCATCATAATGTATTTAATCTGTAGTCTAATAAACTGCATGGTTTCCCGAGTTGTAGTGGGAGGACCACACGACATAACATTGCGTGACTCCAAGTTGATTTCCCAAGTTATTATATCAATATTTGCTCATAAAGGCGTTTCCGTCGCCATTTCTCACATAATTCATTTTACCGATCTCACCATATAGAATGAACAAATTATCTGTCTGCATTTATAGAATTGTACCGAAACCTGTTGTTTCCATCACAGCTGTTATTATTATTATTTTTTTTTAGATATGTTATGACTTTAGATGGTATGAAATACTAAAAAAGTGGTTAGCTAATAACTTTCTTTAATATACACTGAGTATACAAAACACTAAGAACAACTGCTCTTTCCATGACAGACTGACCAGGTGAATCCTGGTGAAAGCTTTGATCCCTTATTGATGTCACTTGTTAAATACACTTCAATCAGTGTAGATGAAGGGGAGGAGACAGGTTGAAAAAGTTTTTTAAGCCTTGAGACAATTGAGACATGGATTTTGTATGTGTGCCATTCAGAAGGTGAACGGGCAAGACAAAAAAGTGCCTTTTAACAGGGTATGGTAGTACGTGACAGGCACACCGGTTTGTTTTTCATGCTCAACAGTTTTTTGTGTGTATCAAGAATGGCCAACCACAGAAAAGGACATCCAGCCAACTTGAAACAACTGTGGGAAGCATTGGAGTCAACATGGGCCAGCATCCCTGTGGTGGGGTGGAGGGGGTTTATTCAGTGTGCCCAACACCAGATAGCAGTTTAGCACTGGAGGGAATGCTCAAGGTCAGTGTATATCTTTGTAATAAGTGATTGATTTTCAAGGCAGTAACACCAATGGCATCAAACTTGTGTACAAATATTATATTTGTAAATATATATACAGTACAGGTCAAAAGTTTGGACACACCTACTCGTTATAGGGTTTTTATTTACTTTTACTATTTTCTATGTTGTAGAATAATAGCAAAGACATCAAAACTATGAAATAACACACATGGAATCAAGTAGTAACCCAATTTTTTTTTTTTTTTCAAATCAAAATATATTTTATATTCTTCAAAGTTGCCAACCTTTGCCTTGATGACAGCTTTGTACACTCTTGGCATTCATGATGCTCTCAACCAGCTTCATGAATAATTATTTACCAACAGTTTTGAAGGAGTTCCCACATAGCACTTGTTGGCTGCTTTTCCTTCACTCTGCAGTCCAACTCATCTCAAACCATCTCAATTGGGTTGAGGTTGGGTGATTGCAGAGGCCAGGTCATCTGATGCAGCACTCTCCTTGGTCCCTTACACAGCCTGGAGGTGTTTTTGAGGTCATTGTCCTGTTGAAAAACAAATGATAGTCTCACTAAGCACAAACCAGATTGGATGGTGTATTGCTCCAAATGCTGTGGTAGCCATGCTGGTTAAGTGTGCCTTGAATTCTAAATATATCACTGAGTGTCACCAGCAAAACACCCCCACACCATCACACCTTCTCCTCCATGCTTCATGTGGGAATCACACATGCAGAATGCTTTTCCAACAGTCCGGTTTAATGTCTAATGTCCACCGGTCTAATGTCCATTCCTTGTGTTTCAAGTCTCTTCTTCTTATTGGTGTCCTTTAGTAGTGGTTTCTTTGCAGCAATTCGACGATGGAGGCCTGATTCATGCAGTATCCTCTGAACAGTTGATGTTGAGATATGTCTGTTACTTGAACTCTGTAAAGCATTTATTTGGGCTGCAATCTGAGGTGCAGTTAACTCTAATGAACTTATCCTCTGCAGCAGAGGTAACTCTGGGTCTTCCTTTATGTGGATGTCGTCATGAGAGCCAGTTTCATCATAGCGCTTGATGGTTTTTGCGACTGCACTTGAAAAAACTTTCAAAGTTCTTGAAATGTCCCGGATAGACTGACCTGCATGTCTTAAAGTAATGATTGACCGTTGTTTCTCTTTGCTTATTTGAGCTGTTCTTGCCATAATATGGACTTGGTATTTTACCAAATAGGGCTATCTTCTGTATACCACCCATACCTTGTCAAAATACAAGTGATTGGCTCAAATGCATTAAGAAGGAAAGAAATTTCACTTTTTTTTTAACAAGGCACACCTGTTAATTGAAATGCATTCCAGGTGTCCACTACATGAAGCTGGTTGAGAGAATGCCAAGAGGGTGCAAAGCTGTCATCAAGGCAAAAGGTGGCTACTTTGAAAAATCTCAAAAATAGAATATATTTTGATTTGTTTAACACTTTTTCTGTTACTACATGATTCCATATGTGTTAATTCATTGTGTTGATGTCTTCACTATTATTCTACAATGGTGAAAGAAATCATGGAATGAGTAGGTGTGTCTAAACTTTGACTGGTACTGTATATACAGTGCATTCAGGAACGTGTTCAGACCCCTTGACTTTTTTCACATTTTGTTAGGTTACAGCTTTATTCAAAAGTTTTGTTCTTTCAAACTACATACAATATTTTTCCCACTTTTGCTTCATTAAATAGTACCCACAAAACACCAGTCTCAACGTCAACAGTGAAGAGGCGACTCCGGGATGCTGGCCTTCTAGGTAGTTGCAAAAAAAAGCCATATATCAGACTGGCCAATAAAAAGAAAAGATTAAGATGGGCAAAAGAACACAGACACTGGACAGAGGAACTCTACCTAGAAGGCCAGCATCCCGGAGTCGCCTCTTCACTGTTGACGTTGAGACTGGTGTTTTGCGGGTACTATTTAATGAAGCTTCCAGTTGAGGACCTGTGAGGTGTCTGTTTCTCAAACTAGACACTCTAATGTACTTGTCTTCTTGCTCAGTTGTGCACCGGGGCCTCCCACTCTTCTTTCTATTCTGATTAGAGCAAATTTGCGCTGTTCTGTGAAGGGAGTAGTACACAGCGTTGTACCAGATCTTCAGTTTCTTGGCAATTTCTCGCATGGAATAAATAGCCTTCATTTCTCAGAACAAGAATAGACTGACGAGTTTCAGAAGAAAGTTCTTTGTTTCTGGCTATTTTGAGCCTGTAGTCACTCTGAGGAAGGCACAGTGATTCCGAAACGTTGGTAAATACCCATGAAATGGCTGTAAGATTATACATGGAGTGTGTGACTTTCTTTATTTTGATAGTTTATAGTTTATTCGCCGTTAGTCAGCACCTCCACACAAACTATTATTCTGGGTGTGCGCTAGCTCATGTTTTTTTATGAGCCTGTAATTAACCACACAAATGCTGATGCTCCAGATACTCAACAAGTCTAAAGAAGGCCAATGTTATTTCTTCTTAATTCAGAACAACAGTTTTCAGCTGTGCTAACATAATTGCAAAAGGGTTTTCTAATGATTTTAAAAATTTTAAAATTATAAACTTGGACTAGCAATCTCACACAAATTATCAATGAACCTACCAGGTACAACCCCAAATCCGTAAACACGGGCACCCTCATAGATATCATCCAAACTATCTCGCCCTCCAAATACACCTCCGCTGTTTTCAGCCAAGATATCAGCGATCACTGCCTCATTGCCTGCATCTGTAATGGGTCTGCGGTCAAACGACCACCCCTCATCACTGTCAAACGCTCCCTAAAACACTTCAGCGAACAGGCCTTTCTAATCGACCTGGCCGGGGTATTCTGGAATGACATTGACCTCATCCCGTCAGTAGAGGATGCCTGGTTATTCTTTAAAAGTGCCTTCCTCGCCATCTTAAACAAGCATGCTCCATTCAAAAAATGTAGAACCAGGAATAGATATAGCCCTTGGTTCACTCCAGACCTGTCTGCCCTTGCTTGACCAGCAGAAAAATATCCTGTGGCGTTCTGCATTAGTATCGAATAGCCCCCGTGATATGCAACTTTTCAGGGAAGTTAGGAACTTCAGGGAAGTTAGGAACTTTTTCAAACAGAAGTTTGCATCCTGTAGTATAAACTCAAAAAAGTTCTGGGACACCGTAAAGTCCATGGAGAAAAAGAGCACCTCCTCCCAACTGCCCACTGCACTGAGGCTAGGAAACACTGTCACTACCGATAAATCCACAATAATTGAGAATTTCAATAAGCATTTTTCTACGGCTGGCCATGCATTCCACCTGGCTACCCCTACCCCGGTCAACAGCCCTGCGCTCCCCTCAGCAACTCGCCCAAACCTCCCCCACTTCTCCACCTAAATCCAGATAGCTGATGTTGTGAAGGAGCTGCAAAATCTGGACCCCTACAAATCAGCCGGGCTAGACAATCAGATTACCGACCATTTCGAATCTCACCATACCTTCTCCACTATGCAATCTGGTTTCAGAGCTGGTCATGGGTGCAGCTCAGCCACGCTCAAGGTCCTAAACAATATCATAACCGCCATCGATAAGAGACATTACTGTGCAGCCGTATTCATCGACCTGGCTAAAGCGTTCGACTCTGTCAATCACAACATTCTTATTGGAAGACTCAACAGCCTTGGTTTCTCAAATGATTGCCTCGCTTGTTTCACCAACTACTTCTCCGATAGAGTTCAGAATGTCAAATCGGAGGGACTGTTGTCCGGACCTCTGGCAGTCTCTATGGGGGGGCCACAGGGTTCAATCCTCGGGCCGACTCTCTTCACTGTATACATCAATGATGTCGCTCTCGCTGCTGGTGATTCTTTAATCCACCTCTACACAGACGACACCATTCTGTATACCTCTGGCCCTTCTTTGGACACTGTATTAACTAACCTCCAGAAGAGATTCAATGCAATACAACTCTCCTTCCGTGGCCTACAACTGTTCTTAAATGCAAGTAAAACTAAATGCATGCTCTTCAACCATTCGCTGTCCGCACCAGCCCACCCGTCCAGCATCACTACTCTGGACGGTTCTGACTTAGAATATGTGGACCACTACAAATACCTAGGTGTCTGGTTAGACTGTAAACTCTCCTTCCAGACTCACATTAAACATCTCCAATCCAAAATTAGATCTAGAATCGGTTTCCTATTTCACAACAAAGCATCCTTCACTCATGCTGCCAAATATACCCTCGTAAAACTGACCATCCTACCGATCCTCGACTTCGGTGATGTCATTTACAAAATAGCCTCCAACACTCTACTCAACAAATTGGATGCAGTCTATCACAGTGCCATTAATTTTGTCACCAAAGCCCCATATACTACCCACCACTGTGACCTGTATGCTCTCGTTGGCTGGCCCTCGCTTCATACTCGTCACCAAACCCACTGGCTCCAGGTCATCTACAAGTCTCTGCTAGGTAAAGCCCCGCCTTTTCTCAGCTCACTGGTCACCATAGCAGCACCCACCCGTAGCACGCGTTCAAGCAGGTATATCTCACTGGTCACCCCCAAAGCCAATTCTTCCTTTGGCCGCCTCTCCTTCCAGTTCTCTGCTGCCAATGACTGGAACGAACTGCAAAAATCTCTATAGCTGGAGACCTCCCTCACTAGCTTTAAGCACCAGCTGTGAGAGCAGCTCACAGATCACTGCACCTGTACATAGCTGTAAATAGCTGCATCTGTAAATAGCCCGTCCAATCTACCTCATCCCCAAATTTGAGTTGATTTATTTATTCATCTTGCTCCTTTGCACCCCAGTATCTCTACTTGCACATTCATCTTCTGCACATCTACCATTCCAGTGTTTAGTTGCTATATTGTAATTACTTAGCCACCATGGCCTATTTATTGCCTTACCTCCCTTATCCTACCTCATTTGCACTTGCTGTATATAGATTTGTCTACTGTATTATTGATTGTATGTTTGTTTATTACATGTGTAACTCTGTGTTGTTGTATGTGTGGAACTGCTTTGCTTTATCTTGGCCAGGTCGCAGTTGCAAATAAGAACTTGTTCTCAACTAGCATACCTGGTTAAATTAAGGTGAAATAAAAAAATAAAAAATAAAACACAACATGCCATTGGAACATAGGAGTGAGGGTTGCTAATAATGGGCCTCTGTATGCCTATGTAGATATTCCATAAAAAACCAGCCGTTTCCAGCTACAATAGTCATTTACAACATTAACAATGTCTACACTGTATTTCTGATCAATTTTATGTTATTTTAATGAACAACCTTTTTTGCTTTTCTTTCAAAAACAAGGGCATTTCTAAGTAACCGCAAACTTTTGAACGGTAGTGTGTATATATATATATATATGTATATATATTTTTTAATAGCCTTTGTTTTTATTTAACTATACAATATATTAAATACTTTTGTTTACTCTCCAGCATTCAAAATAATAGATATCTCTTAATTAACCCCAAAAACATGTAGTAGTAGCTAATAATATAATAACCGCCAATAATGTAATAGCTGCACATAATGTAATAACTTTTGCATTTATAATGTAATAAAAGGTGCTAATGTAATACATTGCCAATAATGTAATAAATATGCTGAACGTAATAACGTTTTTGTGCATAATGTAATAATTATTTTTATGCGTTGATCATTACATTATGAAGTGGGTAAAAAACAAACATAAATTGTGTCATAACTTTAACTTTTTTTTTTACAATAACTTTATTGTAATAACAACCAATCAAACATGTAAAACTAAATGGACTATTTATTTTCATGCATATCAAGTGTAATGCTTCAGGAATAGCTGACTATACACCAAACCACATTCCTTAATCCTAGCTCTGAAGCTTACTTTCACAGTAATATCAAGACACTCAATTGACACAATTGACTCCCCAATACACACCCAACAGCCCCTGCCCCCCCCCCCCCAATATAATCAAATGCAATAACTCCTAAGATGCTGTTAATTGTTAAAACAATGTTGAAACAATCCAAGACACTTTCAACAATTGTTTTTATGAAAAATATTTTATTTAATCAAACATTGTTCAACACTTAACAATCACAGTTTTATTCAACAAATGTGCCACTATTTTAACTTGTGCTCAAATCTTTAATGAACCAAAATCTTTAATTAACCAACATATTAATCTTATAAAACACTTAACCAAACTTTTCTCCACAATTAACAATTAACTAAAAGGTTATCCATGGGGATTTGGAAAAACAAAAATGAACAAAAAGGTTAGCCATCTGGGAATAGTCCTCTCTGACGGTCATAGGGGTGGTGTTGGTAGTGTTGGTGGGGACACTTAAGGCGGTGTGGGTGGGGCTACGCGCTGCCTCATAACTATTTTTCTACTGTATGGAGACAGTAGCCTGGTCAATCCTGGGATAAGGAGGAGTGAGAATTTTGAATATTACTGCGAGGTGTGTCTTTTTTTCTTGATGACACTGGATGTTTGCAATGTCAAACAAGTCTGCTTTGGCAATTAATGCAAATACAAAGTGTTCCTCAAGTGTGAGATACTGCATTCCATTAAAGAGAGTGTGATTTTAGGTTGTTATTACATTATTTGTTTACGTTATTACACTATAGATTTTTTAAATCTACTTTACCATGTAATAATCAGCATTATTACGTTATTACATTATGCGTTCATGATATTTAGCACATTATTTATGACAAAAGCAGCATTTATAACATTATACATGCACAAGTTATTACATTTTTAGCAGCTATTACATTATTGCCAGTTATTACATTATCAGTTGCTACACGTCACTACAACTCTACCCCTGTCCAGGGTTATCGTCGGATGGGGCCACAGTGTCTCCCGACTCCTCCTGTCTCAGCCTCCATTATTTATGCTGCAGTAGTTTATGTGTCGGGGGGCTAGGGTCAGTTTGTTATATCTGGAGTATTTCTCCTGTCTTATCTGGTGTCCTGTGTGAATTTAAGTATGCTCTCTCTAATTCTCTCTTTCTTTCTTTCCTTCTCTCTCTCGGAGGACCTGAGCCCTAGGACCATGCCTCAGGACTACCTGGCCTGATGGCTCCTTACTGTCCCCAGTCCACCTGGCCGTGCTGCTGCTCCAGTTCCAACTGTTCTGCCTGCGGCTATGGAACCCTGACCTGTTCACCGGACGTGCTACCTATCCCAGACCTGCTGTTTTCAACTCTCTAGAGACAGCAGGAGCGGTAGAGATACTCTGAATGATCGGCTATGAAAAGCCAACTGACATTTACTCCTGAGGTGCTGACCTGTTACACCCTCGACAACCACTGTGATTATTATTATTTGACCCTGCTGGTCATCTATGAACATTTGAACATCTTGGCCATGTTCTGTTATAATCTCCATCCGGCACAGCTAGAAGAGGACTGGCGATAAGCTGTACTGCTACATGTATCATTTCCACTGTTTATCGAAATCTCCCTTTTCTCAAATTCTGACTTTCTTAAAAAGGTCATTTGGGAGCAGCAATGTGTGTGTCATTTTTTATTCAGTATTATCTTGCCCTGGATCTGAGTTATAGTTGTTTTTTTATACAGTATTATCTTGCCCTGGATCTGAGATATAGTTGTTTTTTATACAGTATTATCTTGCCCTGGATCTGAGTTATAGTTGTTTTTATACAGTATTATCTTGCCCTGGATCTGAGTTATAGTTGTTTTTTTGTGTTATAGGGATTTGGATATGATCACACTAGTCCCTTTTGCTCCACTTATTAACCATTCTGATTCCACTTTTCATTGCTATTGAGACAGAGTGGAAAGAAAAAAAAAATGTTACTTTATTTTTCAATGTTTACCTAAACCATGCTGATACATGGGAAATGTTTCTTGAAAAACTCATTATAGAATGCATATAAGGGATAAAGAAAAGGAAAATGTAAACATTAGATAAGAAATGACAGGACATTGAAGAGCATATTGGTTTTATACAATCATATAATTTTGATGAATACAGTTGTTGTTCCTGTAAGAACAAATTACAGACACGGTCAAGCAGGTCAGACACATACAAGTAAATGTATGTTTCATGGTTCAAATGTTCACAGAAATAAAATGGGAGTTGAGACTCAATTTAAAGATGAAAAATCTCTGGGAACACCAATGACAAGATCTTAACTGCGCTGTCAATCTTTCACAAATTATTCTAAGACAGAAATCCTTAAAGACAACTAAATAAAATGCTCATCACCTTCCACACAACCCAGGATTCCTAACAATTCCCTTCACTGCTTAAACGATTTATTAAAATGTCCTTTTCACAACATTCCACAAATGAAACATTCATTAATGAATCAATTAAAATAAATCAATAAAGACAAGTTATCCGAATGTAGATAGAAAATATATATTTTTTAAAGGACCCACGTTAAGTGCAAAAAAGGTGGTTAAAAACATGTTAGATAAAATGGTTTCCTCCATAGTAAGTGTTGCTAAAGTTCAGGTAGGTAAATTACAGTCCTCACATCTGTGATACATTGACATTTTAATACATATTAGCTTTGCATAAACCTCCCCTCTTAATATAACGCATTCTTAAAATGACATAGTAATCTTCATTGTGAATTAATTTGCAAGTCTTTGAAATGGTACAAGCCACAAACCGGTTTAACAGTTGCTGGTCCTATGTGGGTTGTGTACCCACACTGGGTACACTGTACAGTACCTGCCAATGTAATTACTATGTACAGTTGAAGTCGGAAGTTTACATACACTTAGGTTGGAGTCATTAACACTAATTTTTCAACCACTCCACAAATTTCTTGTTGACAAACTATAGTTTTGGAAAGTTGGTTAGGACATCTACTTTGTGCATGACACAAGTCATTTTTCAGGAAATGTTTACAGACAGATTATTTCACTTATAATTCACAATTCCAGTTGGTCAGAAGTTTACATACACTCAGTTGACTGTGCCTTTAAACAGCTTGGAAAACTTCAGAAAATTATGTTATGGCTTTAGAAGCTTCTGATAGGCTAATCGACATCATTTGAGTCAATTGGAGGTATACCTGTGGATGTATTTCAAGGCCTACCTTCAAACTCAGTGACTCTTTGCTTGACATCATGGGAAAATCAAAAGAAATCAGCAAAGACCTCAGAAAAAAAATCGTAGACCTCCACAAGCCTGGTTCATCCTTGTGAGCAATTTCCAAATGCCTGAAGGTACCACGTTCATCTGTACAAACAATAGTACGCAAGTATAAACACCATGGGACCACGCAGCCATCATACTGCTCAGGATGGAAACACATTCTGTCTCCTAGAGTTGAACATACTTTGTTGCGAAAAGTGCAAATCAATCCCAGAACAGCAACAAAGGACTTTGTGAAGATGCTGGAAGAAACATGTACAAAAGTATCTATATCCACAACAAAACGAGTCCTATATTGACATAACCTGAAAGGCCGCTTAGCAAGGAAGAAGGCACTGCTCAAAAAACGCCATAAAAAAGCCAGACTAAGGTTTGCAAATGCACATGGGAACAAAGATCTTACTTTTTGGAGAAATGTCCTCTGGTCTGATGAAACAAAAATAGAACTGTTTTGAAGCACGAGGGTGGCAGAATCATGTTGTGGGGATGCTTTGCTGCAGGAGGGACTGGTGCATTTCACAAAATAGACAGCATCATGAAGATGGAAAATTACGTGGATATATTGAAGCAAAATCTCAAGACATCAGTCAGGAAGTTAAAGCTTGGTTACAAATGGGTCTTCCAAGTGGACAATGACCCCAAGCACACTTCCAAAGTTGTGGCAAAATGGCTTAAGGACAACAAAGTCAAGGTATCGGAGTGGCCATCACAAAGCCCTGACCTCAATCCTATAGAAAATTTGAGGGCAGAACTAAAAAAGCGTGTGCAAGAAAGGAGGCCTACAAACCTGACTCAGTTACACCAGCTCTGTCAGGAGGAATGGGCCAAAATTCACCCAAGTTATTGTGGGAAGCTTGTGGAAGGCTACCTGAAACATTTGACCCATGTTAAACAATTTAAAAGCAATGCTACCAAATACTAATTGAGTGTATTTAAACTTCTGACCCACTGGTAATGTGATGAAATAAATAAAAGCTGAAATAAATCATTTTCTCTACTATTATTCTGCCATTTTACATTCTTAAAATAAAGTGGTGATTCTAACTGACCTAAGACAGGGAATTTTTACTGGGATTAAATGTCAGGGATTGTGAAAACACGAGTTTAAATGTATTTGGCTAAGGTGCATGTAAACTCCCGGCTTCAACTGTAAATGGTGGTCTTAGTCACACTACATACATGTCACTACTTAATAAACATTCATGTTGGAGTGTTGTATGAATGACAGTACCCAAATGGAAATGGGGAGATGCCAACCATCAGTTTCAACAAAATAACAATGGCAAAAACTAGGACTGCTGAGCCTTCAAATAAACCAGTGCTAATTTGGCTTCCACTATCCAAAATAATTTAGTTACGAGTTCTTAAAGCTGAGATCTGAATAAGGTGAAACAGCATCAATGGTCGCCCCAGGCATAGATCTTATTTGTTTTAACTATGAAGAGGATAGTAGCATCTAGCATCGTGGTAAAAACAAGTCGTTGTACATACTGTGCTGTTCTATTGTGTGTGCAATGATGTCCGAAGGGGGGGAAAAACTGTGTTGGTTGTTGAAGTGTCTTTGTTGTTGTAATATCGCAAATGAACATGGCAGTTTCACCACTACGAATTTAGGGATTCCAGCTTTGAGGGTTCTTAAGAACATGGGAATGGTTGTGATTTTTTGACAGAGACACTTTCCCTCTAACAGCATCTAACATAGTGTGACAGAGAGTGGATCATTATTCGTTACTTATTATTTGCTATCATGGCTGGTACAGTAGGACTTTAAGCTTAACCAAATGAATTATGGTATTCAGCACATCAGAATTCCTGTGGTCTGTTTTCAATCATCAAAGTGCATCATGAACAGAAGGAGTATAGTCAACAGTCCTATCATATAACTCAAATCAAATAACATTTTATTTGTCACGTGCAAAATACAACAGGTGTAGACCTTACAGTGGAATGCTTACTTACAAGCCCCTAACCAACAATGCTTTAAGAAGTTAAGAAAAATAAGTGTTAAGTAAAAAATAGATAAGTAAAAAGTTGAAAATAAAAGTCACAAATAATTAAACGGCAGCAGTAAAATAACAACTGAGACTTAGAATCTGCACCTTTGGCTCTCAGTTTTGCTTTAAGATACTACAGTAGTTAACAATATTGTGCTACAACCGAGTCGCTTGCTTTCATTTCAACCTGTTACAGTAGGGTACTACAGTATAGCCTACATGTATGTGAATCCAAATGGTATTAGGTAGCTACAGTAGCTTGTTTTCGAGCAGTTTAAAAGTCAAATAACTGTATACTGGAACTAGCCACTTGGACCAGGATTCATTTAGTTAACATTACATAATTTAGTTAACGGGTAAGTTGTTTTTGTTTAAATTATATCATTACAGGGTTGATCCCATAGAATGTATAAATATCGATCCAGCTGTCAAAATCTCCAAGATTTGGATCAGACAGACATATAAAAGGCCTCCTTTAATAAACAGATTGTTTTCATATCTAGACTGGAGCTCCTTTATCACAAATTAAACAACATGTTAATTGGGTCCCTTATAGCAACAAGCAGGAGGGTGTCCACTGACAGGACAAAATGCACTCTGTTTCCTTTGTTCCACTACAGTACAGTATGTGTCCAGATACTCACTGCAGTTCCACAGGTCAGTGACAGGAGTAGAGGCCATGGAAACAGACTCATCAACTTAAATTCTAAGAGAAAATAAAGAGTGGTTTTGATCACAAAAGTACAAGGAAAATTATTTAAAAAACAAATGTGGAGAGGGCCCGGGCATTTACTTCTGGTTTAAGGGCAACATTTGTTCATAAAAGCTTAGCAAGGCCTATTTCAAACCAGTAACGTGTTTGAAACCCAATTCCAGGTATACTGTACGTATGAAGCTGAGCTATTATCTCAACTATCCCTAAATCGCTTCTGCAGTAGCTCAGTCAAACCATTACTCTCCCTCTGTCTGCTTGTTCACAAAGTGTAAGAGGGGAGGGGGTGAAATCACAGGACATCATACCTCCTCTTTCACATTGAGTAAAGTAGATGCTGGAGGTGAGACCGATGAGCTACATGAGGAAAGCAGAACAACCCATTAAACATGAAATAAGCAATGTCAGATACAATATTATTTAAAAATACATTTAGAATTTCTCCAACAGTTACAGTTGGCAAGCAATACTATTGTCTACATTAACCTGCCAGCTTCAAAGAACATCCCTCTACGTTATTATTCTGCATTTGCTTTACCCGCCTGGCTTGTGTATACAATAATTATTTAATTATTAAATACTATTATAATTGATGATTGAAGTTTATCATTACTGTATATACAGGTAACCGCCAAAATAAAGGAAACACTCCAGTAAATTAGGGATAGAAAGTATATTGAAAGCAGGTACTTCCACACAGGTGTAGTTCCTGAGTTAATTATGCAATTAACATCCCATCATGCTTAGGGTCATGTATAAAAATTCTGGGCATGCCATTATTTTGGCTACCATGACAATGCCCCCATCCACAGGGCACGAATGGTTACTGAATGGTTTGATAAGTATGAAAACGATGTAAGCCATATGCCATGGCCGTCTCAGTCACCCAATCGCAAAATAATTGAACACTTATGGGACATTCTGGAGCGGAGCCTGAGAAAGCGTTTTTCACCACCTTCAACACAACACTTAGCATCCCTCCGATAGAGTTCCAGACACTCGTAGAATCTATGCCACGGTGCATTAAAGCTGTCGCCCTATTAAGACACTTTATGTTGGTGTTTCCTTTATCTTGGTAGTTACCTGTAACAGCATACAATGATTTACTGGATTTGATCCAAACGGTCACTGAGACTACTGATCATTTGACATTTGAGGTTGGCCTCTATGCTAAATTTAGGACAAAACAACAGCCATCCCATCGGTGCCTGAGCTTTATTTATTCTGAAACTCAAGTGGTTCTTTCAAGGTTTAACTCATAGTTACCAGGTCACACCTGACACCAGGAAAACACAACATCACTCATGGCTCTATTTTAACAAACCTAACGCAATGTTGAATCTTAGCACTGGCGGTAGCACTTTAGGTTCAGTGGTATAAAAAATATTTTCAATATTTTTACAACTGGAATTATGGGCGCAGTAGATGAGAGAGGCAGGAAAGGGCTGGGTTTTGATGAATAAACAAGTTGTATGTGTTGATGATTGACTCTTCACTGACCAATCGGAACGTGCTCCATAACTAAATATGCGTTTTCTTGAAGTTGTGTATTTACAGTCTTATGTATTGCGTTGGAATCAACTCCAATTCAAATGTTAGTACATTATAGGCCAGTTAGTTAAAAATAGCCTACAGAAACAAAATGTATGTAGGCCTATCCCATCTTTTCTAAATATGTTGAACATGTAAGAAGCCTAATTGTATAGCTTCAATATGGAAATATACTGTTAAACATAGCATTCACATTGATATAGGGGCTAGGCCTATAGTAAATTGAATTATGTCTGCCATGTCTGAGCCATGGACATGCCAAACGTTGTCAATAAGCAAGATTAAATTCACTATTGATAAGGCTTCAAAAGAGAGTGAATATTTGTAATCAAATGAAACAAGTTGTTTTAAATAGGCTATGTCTTAATACAGTTACAGGCACTACAATTCAAGATGGCACTATCCATACCTCTAATAAACCTGGTTCATTATCAAAATCCTAAAAATAGAGATGTTTCTATATTAAATGCACATGTTTAGTATTAGTGGATGGAATTTCTTTGCTTAGTTTACTTCCTAATGTGTTTCCATTCCCCTTTAAAAATAGTTTATTTTCTTGTCTCTACACTTTACATTTTAGCCTCAAGGCAAAAGCAGAGTTAGCCTACTAATA
Organism: Salvelinus fontinalis; assembly: GCF_029448725.1. Lineage (NCBI taxonomy): Eukaryota > Metazoa > Chordata > Actinopteri > Salmoniformes > Salmonidae > Salvelinus > Salvelinus fontinalis. The sequence continues at coordinate 37,589,200 of NC_074677.1, forward strand.
GCTAACAAAATCTCTTCACCAAGTAATGCTAGCCAATCAAAAATGAATGATTACCCCTCTAATACGAATATAAAAGTACTGTAGGCCTAACTTACCACAAAACATGTTTAATTTTGATCAATATCATGCAAATCATTAGGCTTCATGTGGCAAAAGCAAATTGCAACTGAAAACGTGGGTATAATTCACCGGGAGTTGAGATGTTGAGCAGATTTATATGGAAGCCCATTCCCGCCACACAAAAATAAAGGTTGCGTTTCTTCATTTGTGCCATTTTGTGTCGATTTCCATCTATCTATGCTGCAGCGGGCCGCTGGTAGACGTGTGGCGAGCAGGCATTTGCCCCAGCACTTTGATTTGGTTTAATAAAAAATATTGACACAAAAGCGTTGAAAAGAGGGACAAAGCACTGTTGTTTAGACTGATTCGCCTCATGATTTGTTTGACAGGATGTTCATGTTTTCATCCTCCCTAGGGTTTTTCCAGGATTTCATATTTTTTAAATATTTTAAACTTTATGACCGGATAAAAAAAAATATTCACATCAAAGCCCATATAAAACAGTTTTTATTTACAACTGGTTTATTAGTCATACCACCACTCTCGGATCTGTTGTGCCACCTTTGAAATCACCACACAATGTTACAAATTAAAAAACATTCTATTCGTATGAATATTGACTTGCGCAGTTTTACTTGCATATCTCAACATTTTGACATACATATCTAAACATTTTGAGGTAGTGCTCGAGACGTGATAATTTCACAAGTTTACACAACAGTATTGTCTCTAGAGAACCGATACCTCTCGAGAACCTGTCGAAAATGTCCCTTTGCTATCGTCATAGTGAAAAAGGTCTAAGAGGACTATATATTTTAAAAGATGAGACATTGAGGATTATAAATACTTATGTCACATGAGCAAGTCAAACACCCGTGAGTCGAAATATGAACTTCACATTTCATGTCATAAAACATATACAGTGTCAATGTTTATGATCACAATGTTTGATGTACAGTTACCAGATGACATGGCATCATACCCTGGGTTGTTCTGAACAGAATCATGTTTGTCTGTGAAGAAAATGTACCGTGGCACACGCACCTGAATTCCCTCATAACTCCTTTCTATCCGCACCAAAATTACGTTATGTTTCTCTGAATTGCATTGTGAAAACCTAACACTGATATATCGTATTTTATAACTTTGGATTGCGTAAACAACAACAGTAACTTTGTGATGGCAGGGATGCAGGGTTGTGTTCCAAACAAAACTACTACAATTGTGCTTGCTCTAGTTCCTTAATGGCAAGGCTAGGAGAGCTCAAAACAGCACCTTATAGTTGAAGACTGTTCTTTGAAAAGGGCATTGAAATTACTTAGGAAATGTGCGCTCTTTGGAGAGGTGTGTGGCCATTTGGAGACACCAGTTAGTACTCTCACTCAAATCCTTGTAATTATTTTGTCTTATGTCGGACCTACAACACATTTTCGAGGAATACTCTTATCATGTTACTGAATGTATCCAAAGCATTTTCAGATTTCGTTATAAACAATTATGTCAACGTACAGTAAATCTAAAATGCACATAAAATCAACAGTGTAATGTTTGGATTCAGCTTTGTGTCAGGTGAACTGTTGTGTCCTCACATTTGGTCTGATAATTCCCCCATAATCTCCAGTGTTCCCTTTCAATTGCTACTATATTCTTCTGTACGAAACGTTTACATTTATCCCTATCTGTATAGGCCAATTCCCACGAGTCTAAAGGGTTAAGGGGAGGTTAGGCTATGCATTTCACTACACCCGCAATAACTGCTAAATATGTGTATTTGACAGATAAAATGTGATTTGATGCTTGGTTTTGTATAAAAATAAACAAAATGGGCAGAAAACAATTGTTATGTTTTACTATATTGGATCACTCCATTATATTGGTATCACTCCACAGTGGAGGGATACATCCGAGGTGAGGATTTACAGATTTACGCCCGTGTACACCTGTGTCACGGCTGGGGTCCGCCCCTATATATAGACCCCATGGCCGCGACACCCGTTCTTTCATTTTCTCGGCGGACGTCTGTACGGTTTGAGGTACAAACTTTCTGAAGTTTGCTTGGTAAGTCACTGGTAAGTGTAATATAATGCGTAGAAGTATACTCACTGGCTGTTTACAGCCTGGAGCAGCTGGCCACATGACCAGCCCCTCCTCTTGAGTGCTCCACTCGCTGCGTGCGGTTGATCTGCATCTTCCGCCCATGGTTTGTCGTGCTTATATTTCTTTAGTGTTACACTACGACTCTGTGTGCATCTGTCACGGCCGTCGTAGGGAGGAGACCAAGGCGCAGCGTGGAATGCGTACATTCTATTTAATATAAGAATGAACACTGAACAAAACTAACAAAACGAACCGTGAAGCTATACAAAGAGTGCTGAACAGGCAACTACACATAGACAAGAACCCACTAAACCAAAAGGGAAAATGGCAACCTAAATATGATCCCCAATCAGAGACAACGATAAACAGCTGCCTCTGATTGGGAACCAATTCAGGCCACCATAGACCTACATATACCAAAACCCCTAGATATACAAAACCCCCTAGACAATACAAAAACAAGCATACCCACCCTCGTCACATCCTGACCTAACCAAAATAATAAAGAAAACATAGATAACTAAGGTCAGGGCGTGACAGTACCCCCCCCAAAGGTGTGGACTCCCGACCACAAACCTGAACTTATAGGGGAGGGTCCGGGTGGGCATCTACCCTCGGTGGCGGCTCTGGTTCTGGACGCCGCCCCCCATCTTTACACTGATCCCTCCGCCTTTGTAGATCCGGACTGTGGCCCGTCGGCGGACGCTCCGGACTGGGTACCGTCGGCGGACGCTCCGGACTGGGTACCGTCGGCGGACGCTCCGGACTGGGTACCGTCGGCGGACGCTCCGGACTGGGTACCGTCGGCGGACGCTCCGGACTGGGTACCGTCGGCGGACGCTCCGGACTGGGTACCGTCGGCGGACGCTCCGGACTGGGTACCGTCGCCGGAAGCTCCGGACTGGGTACCGTCGCCGGAAGCTCCGGACTGGGTACCGTCGCCGGAAGCTCCGGACTGGGTACCGTCGCCGGAAGCTCTGGACTATGGAAGCGCACTGGAAGCCTGATGCGTGGTGCCGGAACTGGTGGTACCGGGCTGAGGACACGCACCTCAGGGTGAGTGCGGGGAAGAGGCACAGGCCGTACTGGACTGTGGAAGCGCACTGGAGGCCTGTTGCGTGGTGCCGGAACTGGTGGTACCGGGCTGAGGACACGCACCTCAGGGCGAGTGCGAGGAGCAGGAACAGAACACACTGGGCCGTGGAGACGCATTAGAGATCTGGAACGTAGAGCTGGCTCAATGCGTCCTGGCTGGATGCCCATTCTAGCCCGGCAAATGCGAGGAGCTGGAATAGATCGTACCGGGCTATGAATGCGAACTGGAGACACCGTGCACATTTCTGCATAACACGGTGCCTGACCAGTCACACACTCCCCACGGTAAGCACAAGGAGTTGGCTCATGTCTCCAACCTGACTCAGCCAATCTCCTCGTGTGCCCCCCCCAAAAACAATTCTTGGGGCTGCCTCTAGTGCTTGCCTTGTTTATATTTCTCCTCATAATATCGCCGTTCCGCTTTCCTCTTTCGGAAGGCAATATTCCCCAGCCTGTGTCCAGAGTCCTGCTCCATCCAGTATCTCCTCCCAGGTCCATTTCCCCATGAAACGCTGCTCCTCCTTTTCACGCTGCTTGGTCCTTTTATGGTGGGTTCTTCTGTCACGGCCGTCGTAGGGAGGAGACCAAGGCGCAGCGTGGTATGCGTACATTCTATTTAATATAAGAATGAACACTGAACAAAACGAACCGTGAAGCTATACAAAGAGTGCTGAACAGGCAACTACACATAGACAAGAACCCACTAAACCAAAAGGGAAAATGGCAACCTAAATATGATCCCCAATCAGAGACAACGATAAACAGCTGCCTCTGATTGGGAACCAATTCAGGCCACCATAGACCTACATATACCAAAACCCCTAGATATACAAAACCCCCTAGACAATACAAAAACAAGCATACCCACCCTCGTCACACCCTGACCTAACCAAAATAATAAAGAAAACATAGATAACTAAGGTCAGGGCGTGACAGCATCTATTAATATATTGGTGGCTCTTGCGGCCACAAACTGTATTTACCTTACACAATTTGCCGACTGGCTTGTTTTGTGAATTGCTTTAACATGCTGTCCCCACGCCTATAGGCGTGGGTTCTCTGCTAATTACTATACATGGGTTCTCTGCTAATTCCCCTACAGGTTTTTTTTGTTCTTTCTCTTGTTCTTTCTCTGCAGAATGTAAGAGTATGGTGGTGGGCTGCCACAACGTTGAGACATTAACTTTGGAGTTCCTTAACATCATACGGTGCTGTTTTTTTTCTGCTTGGATATTAAACCTGCTAGGTAAAATCGCAGTTGGCATAAAACAAAAACAAAAAAACACAAATCAAATCCATTACCTGGTTGCTGTTTTTTTGTCTGCCTGTTTTTCCCACAGGGGCCTTCCCCTGGGTTTGCAGAGGTACTGGGTAATTTATCCCTCACCGGGTTCCTATTCCTCCGGGCGGGTCACAACATAAGGTCTCCCAGGGCGTCGGACCCCTGCTCCGTGGCCTTCTTGGCTGAGCTTATGTCTTCCCTTTGTGACAGGTGTCAACCGTCACCGCCCTAGGGACGTGCCTGGGGGACCCATGCACTCAGGGCGCCAGAGGAGAGTCGGGCCCCAGCAGGTCCCCTGACACACCCTTCCCATGCCGCTTCTCCCGGTCTCAAAGGGTAAAGTGGGAGGAGTGTGTGGATCCCCATGGGTGTTGTCCTCAATGCTCGAGGGGTACTGACTCCAATTCCGGTGCCGGCCTCCGTTCTTCAGGGGCCTTCGTGTCACCACGGTGGCCGACCCCCTGAAGAAAACCCTGCGGCTGGAGATTTCCTCACTCCTGGACAAGGGTGTCGTCCGTAGTATTGAGACATCAGAACAGCTAGGTGGGTTCTACTCCACTTATTTTGTGGTCCCAAATAGAGACGGAGGGTTTCGACCGATTCTGGACCTCCGCAACCTCAATAGGTACTTGAAGGTACTGAGGTTCCACATACTGTCCCCAGACCGCGTGTTGCAGGGACCAGTGGTTTGTGATGCTGGACATGATGGATGCGTACTTCTATGTTCCTGTTCACCCAGCTCATTGGCAGTACCTCTGATTCGCTTTCGAAGGGACGGCTTACGAATTCATGGTTCTACCCTTCGGTCTCTCCTTGGCACCCTGCACTTTCACCAAGTGCATAGGCACTGTCCTGGCACTTCTCACGTCCCGAGGATTGTTGATCCTCAATTACCTGGACAATTGGCTGATTGTGCACTGACCAGGACCCAGGTCCTGTCAGACAGAGACGTGCTCCTGACACACATCGGTTTGCTGGGCATTACTGTAAACGACAAGAGTCGTCTGACGCCCACCAGAGTGTGGCCTTCATTGACATGGAACTGGACTCAGTCCTCATGAGAGCACGCCTGCCCACCAGAAGGGTCAGGCAATCTTATCTTGCCTCGACTACTTTCGGCAGGGGCATCCGCCCTAACCTGCCAACGCCTGTTGGGCTTGCTGACAGTGGCCTTGTTGTTGATTCCCCTGGGCCTGCTCCATCTCCGGCCTCTTCAATGGTGGTTCAACTTCCACCAGCTGCACCCAAAGCGCCACAGTCACCGCCAGCTATGGGTGACCACACAGTGCCTCAGGGCATTGTTGAGGTGGCGCTGTCACTCCTTTCTCTCAGGTGGGGTGGAGATGCTGAGGATGTACCGCCATGACCTGGTCAGCACAGACGTCTCCCAGATCAGCTGGGGGGGGGGGGGGGGGGTGTGTGACCAAGGGCAGGTGTCATGCAATAAAATGCAAATGAATTACTTAAAAATCATACAATGTGATTTTCTCCATTTTTGTTTTAGATTCCGTCTCTCACAGTTGAAGTGTACCTATGATAAAAATTACAGACCTCTACATGCTTTGTAAGTAGGAAAACCTGCAAAATCGGCAGTGTATCAAATACTTGTTCTCCCCGCTGTACATCCCCAGGTGGTGCAGCACCTTTGGGACAAGTTCGGGAGGGTGCAGGTGGACCTGTTTGCCTCCCTGGACAATGCACACTGCCCCCTGTGGTACTCCATGTCGGAGCCACCAGGGCCTCTGGGCTTGGATGCTCTGGCTCACAATTGGCCAGGGCTGGAGCTTACACATTCCCCCCTTTTCCCCTGATCCAGGCTGTGCTGGACAGGACCAGGATGGCAGAGCATCGTCTGTTTCTGGTGGCCCCATACTGGCCCAGACAACCCTGGTTCAGCCTTCTCCTGTCCCTGTTGTCTGGGAGGCCTTGGCAACTTCCCCTGAGACCGGAGCTGCTGTCTCAGGTCGGGTGAACTCTGTGGCATCCGAGGCCGCACCGCCTCAGTCTGTGGGCTTGGCCACTGAACGGCACCAATGGTCTATTTTAGGACTACATGAGGGTATAATGAACACCATACAGAGCGCAAGGGCGCTGGTTACAACCGCGGCATACCAGTTGCGCTGATGGTTGTTCTGCTCTTGGTGCACTAGTATTGAGGTTGTGCCCGAGTCATGCGGGGTGCAGTATGTCCTCCAATACCTGCAGTCTCGCTTGGATGAGGGCTTGGCAGCCTCTACACTGAGAGGGTATTTGGCCGCTATATTTGCCTGCCATGCGGGGTGGATGGGCAGGCCAGTGGGACGCCATCCCTTGGTCTCCAGGTTTATGAAGGGGGTTTGTCTCCTGGGTCCAGCTAGGACCAGCTGGGATCTGTAAGTGCTCTTGGCAGCTTGGCAAAGCTGCCTTTCGAACAGTTGGAGTCTGCCTCCCTGAAACACCTCTCTATGAAGGTGGTTTTCTTGGTAGTGATTACTTCCATGAAGAGGGTGGGTGAGCTCCACGCTCTTTCAATAAGTTCTGAGTGCTACAGGATGGACCCTGGGGAGAGAAGTATATCTCTCCGCCCCAACCCTTCATTCCTGCCGAAGGTCCTATCAGACAGTCATGTGAACATCCCTTTTTATCCTATCTGCTTACGACCCCCCCGGCAGTGGTGGGGGAGTCTGGGCCTCCCTCTGGCATGCTGTGCACTGTGAGGGCACTGGCTGCCTTTGTGGAGCGGACACGGTCAGTGAGAACAACAGACCAGCTCTTTGTCTCACTGGATCGTGGACACGATACCGCCTGGCTGGCAAGCCAGTGCTGGGATCTGTGGTGGCATATTCAACACGAGGTGTGGCTGCATCCTGGGCTCTACTGAGAGGAGTGCCCCTCGCTGATATCTGTGCTGCGGCCAGCTGGGCACCGTTGCTAGGTACTATCGGGTAAATGTGGCACCTCCCTCTGCGGTTGGTTCAGCAGTCCTGGGCTGGGACTGTTCCGCTGGTTGGCCAGGTCCCTCTAGCACCGACTAATCTGGTACGGGTATACCAATATATTGGAGTGATCCAATATAGTAAAACATAACGAAGGTTACGTATGTAACCACGGTTATGTGAGCTATTCGGATCACTCCAATCCTCTATGGAGCTAGAGGCGCCTCAAAAATTATGTAGAGAACGTATGTCGCGGCCATGGGGTCTATATATAGGGGCGGACCCCGGTTGTGACACAGGTGTACATGGGAGTAATTCTGTAAATCCTCACCTCGGATGTGTCCCTCCGCCGTGGAGTGATACCAATATATTGGAGCGATCCATATAGCTCACATAAGCGTGGTTACATACGTAACCTTCGTTTTTATGTTTTGAAATACGAGATTGACTGGCACAAAAAGGTACATTCCATGGGCACTGCTCTCATAATCCATGCTATTACTAACTGTGTTACCATTAAGACCCGCTTTTTGTGGGTCTTAAAACATCCCATTAGCACTGCATGAAATCGTCAATTTTGCGCTTGTTTTTAAGGACACACCTGAAATATTGCCACCACTTCCACCTCAGCGCAAGCGAGCTGATGTTAGACTGGTAATTTGCTGAACCTGGCATAAGGGGTGGAAAATGCCAGTGTGTTTGACACTTGCGCCTCCTTAGCGCCAGGCGAAAATAGAGCCTAATCATGAGCTCAATCACTTGTTAAAGCTTGTTCGTGGGAAAGACATGTAGGTCTGTGGCAGTTAAAGTTGGGGGCTTATCACTTTAGTCATACAAGCATGGACATAGTTGTATGGCCAAGTATGGATAATTTTCAACATTCATTTGAGATCATTCGAGGCAACCTCTCAGCTCCTCTTTAATTATAAACGGCCAAACAAGCTGAGACCAGGGACAGTGACTACTTCATTTTTAAGAGCAAGTTACTTTCAATAGTTCATCTTTAAAGTGAACTCATTGATTTATTTCTCAGCCATCAGCATGAAGCATAATGTTTAAACAACTTGGCTTTGGAGCATGTTGAGACCTTGCCAACCATGGCAGTAACCACTGCCATCTCATCATGTAACATGCATATCTTGCTGATTTACTCTACATTAGGATTTCATGGAGCAAAGGGGCATGTAGAGATTGAGTTTATTTTCAAACCTACCTTCCAAATTACCTTGAAGCATTCTCAAAAAACTTGGCTTTGGAAGCAACACTGGAAAAAGAGTAACAGAAAGACAGATTAATCCCAGATGATCCCTGAGACATGTTGGTCTTACAGCATACCAAACACTGCTAGAGTACAATGACAAAAGTTATGGGCAACATTTTCTGCCCACTAAACAGCCCTGGCAATGTGAAAATGACATGTTACTTAGAATAGGATGTTACAAAACAACTGTAGTATTTGAAATAGACAGGTCACCTAATACAAAATGAGTTAGGAATAATGCAGCTTGTGATCTCATTACCTACATCTGTGGAGCACACTGTTAACTTGAGATCCACATAAATGATTGCCACAATCACATGGACATTGTAAAAGAGTACTACAGTACTAAATACTACAGCATTACCGTGAAAGTATTATTAGTAACCTTGTTTTTCTTTTGTGCATTTTAGCTGTATTTAGTGGGCAGAAAATATCTCCCTAAATATATTATGGCATTGCACGGCATACCCCTTGTAAAACAACAGGGGCAGGCATGGACAGAGTACAAGGGTCAATGGTGAGTAGCAAAATATAGGTTATTTTGTTGCTACAATGTGATATCAAATAGGACACTGAAGCTGAAATCATAGCAGGGAATTTCGGAATTGACTAGTGAATAATAAGAAAATACATTGACTAAGACTTCATGTACACTCATTTACACCTTTCCAGAAACAAGTCTCTCACCGTTGCCGCTTGCTATAGACCACTCCTGCCCCCAGCTGTGCCCTGGACACCATATGTGAATTGATTGCCCCCCATCTATCTTCAGAGCTCATGCTGCTAGGTGACCTAAACGGGGACATGCTTAACACCACGGTCATCCTACAATCTAAGCTTGATGCGCTCAATCTCACACAAATTATCAATGAACCCACCAGGTACAACCCCAAATCCGTAAACACGGGCACCCTCATAGATATCATCCTAACCAACTTGCCCTCCAAATACACCTCTGCTGTTTTCAACCAAGATCTCAGCGATCACTGCCTCATTGCCTGCATCCGTAATGGGTCTGCGGTCAAACGACCACCCCTCATCACTGTCAAACGCTCCCTAAAACACTTCAGCGAGCAGGCCTTTCTAATCGTTCTGGCCCGGGTATCCTGGAAGGATATTGACCTCATCCCATCAGTAGAGGATGCCTAGTTATTCTTTAAAAGTGCCTTCCTCACCATCTTAAATAGGCATGCCCTATTCAAAACATTTAGAACCAGGAACAGATATAGCCCTTTGTTCTCTCCAGACCTAACTGCCCTTGACCAGCACAAAAACATCATGTGGCATTTTGCATAAGCATTGAATAGCCCCCGTGATATGCAACATTTCAGGGAAGTTAGGAACCAATATACACAGGCAGTTAGGAAAGCTAAGGCTAGCTTAATCAAGCAGAAATTAGCATCCTGTAGCACAAACTCAAAAAAGTTCTGGGACACTGTAAAGTCCATGGAGAATAAGAGCATCTCCTCCCAGCTACCCACTGCACTGAGCCTAGGAAACACTGTCACCACCGATAAATCCACTATAATTGAGAATTTCAATAAGCATTTTTCTACGGCTGGCCTGGCTACCGCTATCCCGATCAACAGCCCACCACCCCCCACAGAAACTCGCCCAAGCCTCCCTCATTTCTCATTCACCCAAATCCAGATAGCTGATGTTCTGAAAGAGCTGCAAAATCTAGACCCCTACAAATCAGCCAGGCTAGACAATCTGGACCCTCTCTTTCTAAAATTATCTGTCGAAATTGTTGCAACCCCTATTACTAGCCTGTTCAACCTCTCTTTCCTCTCATAGATTGGAAAGCTGCCGCGGTCATCCCCCTCTTCAAAGGGGGAGACACTCTAGACCCTAACTGCTACAGACCTATATCTATCCAACGCTGCCTTTCTAAGGTCTTCGAAAGCCAATTTAACAAACAGATCACCGACCATTTCGAATCCCACCGTATCTTCTCCGCTATGCAATCTGGTTTCCGAGTTGGTTATGGGTGCACCTCAGCCACGCTCAAGGTCCTAAATGATATCATAACCGCCATCAATAAGAGACATTACTTTGCAGCCGTATTCATCGACCTGGCCAAGGCTTTCGACTCTGTCAATCACCACATTCTTATCGGCAGACTCAACAGCCTTGGTTTCTCAAATTACTGCCTCGCTTGGTTCACCAACTACTTCTCTGATTGAGTTCAGTGTGTCAAATCGGAGGGCCTGTTGTCCGGACCTCTGGCAGTCTCTATGGGAGTTCCACTGTGTTCAATTCTCTGGCCAACTCTCTTCTCTGTATACATCAATGATGTCGCTCTTGCTGCTGGTGATTCTCTGAACAACCTCTACGCAGATGACACCGTTCTCTATACCTCTGGCCCTTCTTTGGACACTGTGTTAACAAACCTCCAGACGAGCTTCAATGCCATACAACTCTCCTTCCGTGGCCTCCAACTGCTCTTAAATGCAAGTAAAACTAAATGTATGCTCTTCAACCATTCGCTGCCCACACCTCTCTCGTTGGCTGGCCGTCGCATCATACTCGTCACCAAACCCACTGGCTCCAGGTCATCTACAATTCTCTGCTATGTAAAGTCCCACCTTTTCTCAGCTCACTGGTCACCATAGCAGCACCCACCCGTAGCACGCGCTCCAGCAGTTATCTCACTGGTCACCCCCAAAGCCAATTCTTCCTTTGGCCACCTTTCCTTCCAGTTCTCTGCTGCCAATGACTAGAACGAACTGCAAAAATCACTGAAGCTGGAGACACATATCTCCCTCACTAGCTTTAAGCACCAGCTGTCAGAGCAGCTCACAGATCCCTGCACCTGTACATAGCCCATCTGTAAATAGCATATCCAACTACCTCATCCCCATACTGTATTTATTTATTAATCTTGCTCCTTTGCACCCCAGTATCTCTACTTGCACATTCATCTTCTGCACATCTACCAGTGTTTAATTGCTATATTGTAATTACCTCGCCACTATTGCCTATTTATTGCCTTACCTCCCTTATCCTACCTCATTTGCACATACTGTATATAGACCTTTCTACTGTATTATTGATTGTATGTTTGTTTATTCCATGTGTAACTCCGTGTTGTTGTATGTGTCAAACTGCTTTGCTTTATCTTGGCCAAGTCGCAGTTGTAAATGAGAACTTGTTCTCAACTAGCCTACCTGGTAAAATAAAGATGAAATAAAATTTTACAAAATTAAAAACTCTTGACTATACAACCCAACTCCAAAACAGAATAACACATGTTTGGAGAGGAGTAAACCAGATAGACAATGTTGGCAACAAATGCAGTCAATGGAATTGGTATGTGTGGAGGGTTCATTAGGAAAAGGGGATACAACTTCATGTGATATTTCAATTTGACAGGGGAAACATTTAACAAGGGACTTACAGGGACTGGAAGAAGACCAAAAGGAAACTCATAGCTAACATTTTGTGATTGTTCTCTTGATTACAATTTGAATCAGTCTGGATGGAGTGTCTGGGTCTGAGTTCTAAGATCTACTTACTACGACGCTGGGGTGTCCTCGCTGGGGGCTGCAGTGGGGCTCTTGTGGGGTGCAGGGTATCGGCTAGGGGGGTCAGGGGGTCTGGTTGGAGGTCTGCAGATGGCAGGCTTCTCAGCTAGAGACCTCGTTTTTATCATGCCGTCACTTTTTGCTGCAATGTAAGGAAGGAAAATCTTAGGTAAACTGTTGTAAAATGTAGATTCAAAATGAAAAAAGCTAACAATGTATGAAAAGCCACTTTCCAATTTCTCTTCTCATTGCACATGATATGGCATCAATATCCCAGACCAGCTAGGCACTGTGGTTAAGCCACATATAAAAGTCTAGAATTCATAGTGTGTTTGTGTTGTGAGATGATGTAGTAGGCTAGATTGTTCTGCTACCTTCTCTGATGACTGCAACACTTCGAGGAGGTGGTCTCCTACATTGGAAGGACTGCGCTCGGTTCACAGTGACTCCTGTCTCACCATTGGCTGTTGCATCTGACCTCTGACCTCCGTCTTGTAGCTTAGCGACAAGTTTGGCAACGTCAGAGTCTGAGTGTCTGTCCTGGCGGGTGGATGGCTTGGGCAGGAGGGCCTGCCTTTGAGTGTCCCTATGGAGCCGTGGAGGGGCGGTAATGGGTTTGGTCCTTTGGAGAGGTGTGGGGCTCGTTGGGGTGTCCCCGCCAAAATCCACCCCCTCTGGTCTGCTGCCATTCTGCCTGCTGCCTTTCTGCTCATCTGTGACAAACAGTTTCACAACATAGTTAAATCAAAATACAAATAAAGTGCAACACATTTTCATCATAGCCCGATTCCTGTACCACCTTCTTGTGGTGGGTTTATTGGTTAAAGAACATGCAGGTAATTCCCCACAGTCATAATGCAGAGGTTGCTGCTTTACAACGGATTTAGAACTTGATATGATCATTACTTCTCCTGAGCTCCTACCAATCACATGTAGCATACTGCTACTATACATGTGGTATATGTGATTTAACCATGTTTAACTAATACAAACAAATGACCCACACAAACCAAGATATATTATTTTAATTAGTACTTTCATTCATTCATGCATTCTGAGTATTATGAAAGCAATGTCTAATGTGGGCATTTGGGCAGATTTATTAAATAATGGAGAGAAAAAACAAAGCATTTTGTGGATTAATATAGTCTGTGATCCAGAGAAAAATTATGTTTTTAGGAAAGAGGATTGCATATAACAATTATCTATTCATCTAGGAGATTAAAAAGTAAACAGACGACTTCGGTGTACTCTTTGTCTCATCTCGAGTCATGCTGTTGGCCAGGTTTCCAGTGGTACATGCACTATTCAAATGCTGCGATGGATTCAGACAGGTGGTAGTTACTTGTCATGCAAAGCGGAGCTGGTTATTTGGTAACTCCACGCAGGAACTCAGAGAATAGCAATAAATAAAATACCACACAATGAGGGGAGGACACGTAGCAAGTGCTCCACATCTATCCATACCACAGTAAATGAAAGGACTGACTCACACAGAGACATTTAACACAAAGTTACAAGAGGTATAAATTACATGATTTAGCCTGAAGCAAAAACTTCCATTCAGTGAGCACACAAGACCTCCATCTGCCTCTCTAAGTGCAGTTAACAAATAAAAAGTATGGTTAAGCTTGGCTTAGGAAGAGGTCGGAGTAAGCCAACATCTAGATATGACATGACATTTTGTTATGTTTATTGTTTCCAATTCAACAAAATTGCTTTTAACTTGATAACATAACTCACACTTTTCCCTCAGAGGGCATGCAATGTAAAGATCAAACATTTAGAAATAAAAGTACATGCTGTATTCTGGCTCCCGAGTGGCGCAGCGATCTAAGGCACAGCATCTCAGTGCTAGAGGCGTCACTACAGACCCTTGTTCGATTCCAGGCTGTATCACAACCGGCCATGATTGGGAGTCCCATAGGGCGGCGCACAATTGGCCCAGCGTTGTCCAGGTTAGGGTTTGGCTGGGGTAGGCCATCATTGTAAATAAGAGTTAATTCTTAACTGGCTTGCCTAGTTAAATAAAGGTTATATATATACATTTTTTTATCATTCTATGCTAGCAATTCACAAGTACTTAGGATTCACACATCAGTAATACTGTGTCCAGAATAAACATCAGCCACCTACTGTATAAATCACCTTACTCATACCAACTGAACACTGTAATAATCTAAATATAATCTGCTTTCGCAGGACAAGGGATGGTAATGATAATAATGGTTATGGTGATGATGAGGAGGATCGTGATGATTAAACCAGAGGCAAATAATTACTCTCAGTGTTCTGGAGCTGGCCACAATTAACTGCTAGGCAGATGCGGAGCGGACGCTTGGCGATGGTGATTGGTTGCCGTTTCCTTGGGGTGATCCTTGGAGGAGGCATCGGTGGGGCTGTGGAACTCTCATCTGGTGCGCTGCAGAAGATCTGTAATCACACCAGCTCATCTAAAAGGACTTACATTTAATATACATTACATTATACTTGAGAATACGCATTAAATAGTATCTAGATCAGTGGTTCCTAAACTGTGCACCTTGTGCATTCTACTAATCCAACTTTCAAGAGTAAGTTGAATGACCGACTCAGGCTTTCAACATACTCTTGAAAGTTGTAATAGTAGAATACACAAGGTGCAATTTCGAAAATGGGTAGTACATCATCAGTTTTCCTCTTGTCATGTCAGGCATTGCAGACCTTTGAAAGCCATTTATAACTTGTCAGAAATGTCCAGATCAAGTAGCCCATGTCAGCTGACATTTTTTCTTTTTAGCTAAGTTGTTCCCCAATGATGGAAGAGAGCCCCCCCCCCCCCGAGAGAAAAAGTGTTTTGAGATTCACTGATCGAGAATGTACCATGGCCTACTTGAATGTTTATGATGCCACAGAGCATAAAATAACCATCACATGACTCTTGACCTCTTTGCAAGGGAGGAGCGGTAAATTAATCTTTCAAATTCACCTTGGTATAGTCCTCAATGAGAATCTCAACAACAATGTTCTGGAACTTTATATCCAACATGGCTGCCACAGTCTCCTCCTTTGCCCTCATCAGGGTGGGGCCAAAGATCACACCCATGTTGGAGGGAGTCATCAGGTTGTCCCCACTGTTACCGCAGACACTGTCAATAGCAATCCAGACAAGTTCGTAAACAACATGACTCTCTAAAGACATGTCCAATAGGAACAAACATCTCTCAAATAGCGAAAAACTTAATGCCAGTTAATGTCAATTTATAATTGCACAACTATCATAAATGAATGAACAGGATATTGATGATATTGGAGGACTGGACATGTATTTCCCAATTGAAAAGTACATTACAAGTGCTATACATAGATACAAGTTTCTAGGTCCGATACAGTAATCATCTGAACAGATGCCAGTTAACCCCTTCACTGGGCCCACGGGCAACACAACAGATATGTAATTACACCACAATAAAAGGCCTAAATAAGAATAACCCTTGTAACTGCATCAGTTAGGAGGCAAGGCACAGAGGCTGCAGCACAACTTACTTGACCAGGTGTTGGATCAGTAGGCTTAGCATTTCTCGATTCTTCTCTGGGAGTTTGTACGTCAGGCAGTGGATTGCACCCAGTCGATCATCTAGATTATCCGATTCTAAGAGACGAGAAATACTTTTTACATGCTCAATAATTTCTATATTATCCTCAACTGAGACTGACCTAAACATCACTGCTTTTAGGGCATTTATCTGTTGCCGATTTTACACAATCCATTATGTATATATGGGGTGTTAATTAAACATGCATAGACATTGTGCATGAGCAAATAAATCAGCAAAGGCTAATCCCAGTCAAAACATTTCAGGGGTCCAGCTCCACACAGCTGCATTGTGGTGTAATGTGAAACGAGGACCTCATTCAGTTGAACAATAGGTCTCCTGGGGCATGGGGGCTTGTCTCAGTTAAGAGGATTAGAGCTGGTGTACAACATACCATTACAATGATTTTACCATTTAATTATGGCATTTTCAAATACAAAATATGGAGTTTCACACACCCACTAGGATACTGTGGATCCAGTCTGTGGAGAAACGGAACACAAAAGAAGGCAGGGGACTAGAATCACCCGCAGGAGAACTGAATAAGCTATCTGGAGGTTGGAACTTCTAATTGATTGGAAAGACCTAATAAAAGAAAATGCATTTGTTCTTTGTTATTGCTTATGTAAGGAACACACAGATGTGTGCCTGTGTACTTTTTTTCTTCCCTTTTATAGCTGTAACCCAGCCTGTAGAACTTGAGAATGAACTCACTCTGATGGAGAACAAATGCACAATGAATTAACTCTACAGAGAGCATTTGGCAAACACACGACAAGATGTGGAAGTAAACAACCTGTTGCTCAGCTCCCAAAGCCAACCTTAAAAATGTAATGACTTGTACAATACAAATGTACAGTAGTGTCAGACAAAATGTGTCCTACAAAAACATGCCCTCACATGAGAAGGAAACATACGTTTTATGTGCAATGAGACTATGCTAAAGATCTATAAATCTGACAACAGAATTCCATCAGTTTAGGGGACTGGTGCAGTTTCTTTTTAAATGTGTAAGCCATATGCAAATCAGATAATATTTAATCTTGAAGTGGGTTTCAGTAATTGTTTCCCCAATGTTGTTTTTAAGTCAGTAAGTGCGAAAACACGTCTTACTTGCTGCTAAGATGAGGTCCCTGTTGAGACCGTAGGTCATCAGAGGCTCTGCTAGACTCCTGTGGATGAACACACGCGATCAGGTAAACAAGTACAGTACAAATACTCCAACACTTACATCATACCCTAAAACACCCTTTTTAACAACTGCTACTCATGTATTGCTCATGTACTTTCAGCATCAACAAGTGCTACTCATTCTGAATGAATGAGTGTTCACTGGCAAATTTCTCTTTATCAACATTTTTATTTCCTGATCTGAAATTAGATTTATCAGCGCAGTGTTAAGGCATGAGAGACCAAAGGCCTTGAGCAAGCTCCTTCAAACAGCTGCCTGGCCTCTTCCAAGCGTGGCAAAAAGACATGTGAGTAAATCATCATGATGGGTATTGGGGGAGGATAAAAACCTGGCCTTGAAGCCAAAAGGCCTTGTAACGGAGTACTTCAAACAGCAAACAATTATACTAGGCTCATGGAGCAGAGAACAACCTCTCATCCTCAGCCAGCATAGATTATTACAAAGTATCTCTAATCATTAGACATAACTAACTTGAAACATAAATTGAAACATAATATTTCCATATACAGAATATACAGTCTGGAAATGCCATAGAACTGCAAAATGTACATACTATACTGTGCATAGTGTACACTTCACGAAATACAGAGCCGTATTTAATTTTATATGGCTCTGATGTAGAAGCTGAGTGCTAATGGGCTTCAGACAAAGGCTGGTGTAACATAATTCTATTGAACTTGTTGTTCCAGAGCAGCTGGCTCTTGTGTGTCACCTGCTGGATGATTTAAGAGGATGGGAACACACCTGAGATAAAACTTCATGGCACTGGTGATGGTTTTCATGTCCCAGTCAGCGCTGTGGAAATCCACATCCCCTGGGCATTTCTGGTCTACAGAGAGAGGAGGGAATCAATTAAAAACAAATATGCAGTAATGGTCAAAATAAAATATATAGCTATATATATAAAAAAATAACTGGCAAGTTATCTACAGTAGGTCCAGACAGTTGAAATATCTGAATATATTGGTCTAGAGTTAATTAAACTATTTTATTAAAGAGCTTATTTGTCTCAGATTATTTATTTATATGCAACCATTAATTGTAATCCTTCATTCAAAAAGGCAAGTAAATATAACATTTCAATGTTTCCACAACATCATTATAGAGGGCTTAAATATCGGATCAATTAATTGTCATCCGCCTTAGGGGCGAGGAAATTACTCATAAACTAGTCCATAAATTAGAAATAAAACAATATTTACTTAGTACTTTTTAATATTGTTTCAAATCCTGTTGTGTGTGCCAGTGAAACAGGTAAATTTAACAACTTAATCATTTTATTCTGCTTCAAAACAGCCCTTCTGTTTCTATGCATTCCTCAATCCCAACTCAATAGAGAGCACAGATGTTGACTGGGTAATTTCCTCACCAAAAAATACATTTAAAAGCTTCTGGACTTGGATGTTGCTGCCAACAGTTCTGTACACTCCTTCTTGTGTGAGTCCTGTAAAAGAGAGCAGGAGATGGAGAGAGTGGATGGGGTTGAGGTAAAAGGAAACTAAAGGGGGAGTTTCCTCCAGAGAAATTCCAAGCAGTGGAAATGTACAGGCTGTTCCTCAGTGCAGGCCTGTCTGAACTGGAGTGAAAATGGGAACGTAGCAGACACCGCCTTGACAACGCTAGCCTACGTCTCAACCTCTTTCAAATGAATGATTTGCTTCACTGCTCCAGTGGACAGCTGGAGTTTATGTTATTATATGATGCCTGCATATCTTACTGGTTGTGAAAGATACAGGGAGCATATCATAGTGCTGGTGCTTCACCAAACTCATAAATACAGACTGAGTGTATTTTTACTAAATTAAAGTAGAGTATAGAAGAGTGAATTAGGGAGGGCTGAAGTGAGAAGGCCCATGGAATCTAAAGAATTTAAGCTGCTTGAGAAATAGAAACAGTTGAATATGAGGTGACCACACTGTTAAAAGTGTTCTGATGCCACATGTGAATAGACTCCCTCTGGAGTATACCTTTGTTGCCTACCTGCAAGCATGATTATTAATAAGCTATGCACAGTACTGGTGCGTTATTAATAGTTCCATTGATGTAAATAAAGTAAAACAGCTCATTTAGTACGGACTGAAGTACTCTACTGTAAGGACGTTTATTATGTTGAGCTACATGCCAAAGTTATGCTCTCCTGGCCGGACGTCACATTGGAGCCAGTGTGTTTTTATTTAGTGCTGGCCTTTGGTGAGAAGGTTCATTCAGGATAGCAGTGAGGCTTTAGCAGATCTCATTCCAAACACAACTCATCTCTGCCCTCTAAAGGGCAATGAGGCAAACTGACTAGACTATGACAAAACTGGCATGAAATCTGATCCGAGACATACAAAGAGAAAACACATGGTGTGTACTGGAACTTTCTGGTAACTTTACCTTCAGTTTCAACAAAGTTGATGCATTTTCTCACAAACTTGAATCCAACTTCATTCAATTGCACTGTGGAAGGCAAGTAACATTTGTTAGATTTCACAAGCAGTGGCACTACATACAAATGTGTGTGTAAGGATGTTCAATGAGACGAATACATTTTAATTCACTATAATATACTGCAGTAAAATACAAAAAAAGAACACTGGTAATGGTACATACTTTCAGCTTGCTTGTGAATTGGGGAATGATAAATCTGGAATGAAAGGAAAATGTAAGACACCAAGAAACAGAAATATATGTGGAGCTTTCTGTGGCCATCATAAATTATCTGTATGATGCTGAATATATGCTATTATTATAAAGAGATGCTGCTTTTATAATCATATTATTGTTTATCAAAACCAAAGTAAACAGCAAGATGAGGACTATAAACACAATGCCTTTACAGTACAGAATAACTTTTGGACCAGGGGGGTTGTATGGACCCTCCAGTAGGAGGCAGCAAAGAAACTCACAGGCTCTTTTCCGTACATGGCCTCCATCCACAACTTCCTGTTGGCCTCCGAAACTGCCTGGAGTGTGACAGGTGTGTTTCTATAGTTATAGGAACAAGTGTCACAGTTAGGGCATATATTTCATTTATTTGTCTACAGTTTTGTTACATGAGACCCATAGTCCAAATAAAAATGAACTTAAATCTACATATAACTGCCAAAAAAGAGGAAACACTTGAGCATAAGGGATATAAAGTATATTGAAAGCAGGTGGTTTCCACCACCATCAACAAAACCACAACATTATGGAATTTCTCATGTAAGAATGGTGTCGCATCCCTCCAATAGAGTTCCAGACACTTGTAGAATCTATGTCAAGGTGCATTGAAGCTGTTTTGGCGGATCGTGGTGGCCTAACACCTTATTAAGACTCTTTGTTGGTGTTTCCTTTTGGTAGTTACCTGTATTTGTCTGCCCTGATTGATCAACATTTTATGAACTGGTGTCTGACATCCCTCGGTCTGATATGAAATGTCAGTGTATGGCTTGTGTCCCTCTGCTGTGCATATTGTACAGAATGTTTTGCTTGTATACATATGAGTTCATGGTGTTCCCTTCCCCTGAAATCACTGAGTTTGCCATCTGCTTCCAGCAGGATATAGAGGAGCCTGCTGCCAACTGATTGTTTGGGCTAGAATCCACTCTGTACCCACACACTTAGTTTCCTTGTAGACCACCTGTTCACCTCACTGCTCAAACTTGTTTATCCCACAAGGCATGTATCATCTAATACAAAGTCTACCTCATCTCGAAGTCTCAAAGTGGAGCATTTATACTAACCTCTCGTAAGTTTCAATATCAAAGCAGAAGCGCTTGTCTATGGACTCTGTCTTTCTGCGGAAGCAGGATTTAAGCTTCAGCTCTGTGGGGCCCTGGAAGAAACCATGATAGTGTGTAGTTAAGGTGGGGGGGAGAGGACTAGAGAGAATATCTACATTAAAGCTTTGGAGAAAGTTAATAAAACAGTAAAAACACAAGCAATATATGAGCGCATGTGCATTTAAATAATTCCATTGAGTCTGATCAAATATCAGAGATGTGACAAATAGTTGTTCAAGTGTCTTATACAGATTATACGACCCATTTTATGACCTACCTGTTTGGTTGCAGGTTTTGGTTCAGCAGGGACCATGACAAACAGCTTGCTGTCTTTGTGATACTTACAGTAGTACTTCACCCATGACACACCCAAGGCCCCTGAGAGAGCAGTTTATCATGTCAGGTCAGGGCTTATTGAATACAACATGTTGAGAGGAATGTAGCAGGTTTACAAACTAAAGCATGTATACTTACACTTCTCCTGAGAGTACAAGTAGCCCTCAATGACTGGTTGGCTGTGCATTTTACCAATTTGGGTTTGCTGCTTCATTCTCTTCATCAGCTCCTCTATCTCCTCACGAGTGCTCTCAAAGTGGTTCCGCGTCTGCATATCACATCAAAACACACTCAGACTCACGGTCATGTTGGATGGTTATTGGGAAGCCCTATGACAGCTTCCTGGAGTCCTAACTAGACCCATCACCATTAATATATCTATCGCCTCCAGGTTTAGGCATCATCATTATTGAGTCTCATTTAACTAATGTTGTCATTACCATCGGTAGCTACTCACATTCTGCAAGCTGAGCTGCAGCTCCTGCTTATAGGGCATGAAGTCCTGAGTCATCTCCACCGTCAGGTTGTTGAGTGTTAGGATACTGTGAAGAAATGCCAGCACCTGTTCATTGAAAACAACCCAACATAAAACCGATTATTAGTATATTGATAATTATTCAAAAATGGTCCGTTCACTATATTCTTATAATGGGCGAATTAATTTTATAATACTTAATGAAGTGAAGTGTAAGAGTTCACCTCCGTACTACAGTAGCCTTGCGTACCAGACTTCTAGACTCTCATAGCTGATCAAAGGCTGTTCTTAACACTCACTCATACCGTACTCTAACACTGACCTATTGCTAATCTAGCCATTGGTTCAAATGAGAAATCAAAATCAATGAGATTGTGAGTAATTATTTCCTAGTGTGCCATGTTAGACTTGCCTGTCTCAATGTGCAATGGTGTTCAGAGGTAATTATGGTTGTTCAGGATGTGTGCCACTGATCCACTGTGGCCGTATCATTTAATAGCTTACACAGGCAGCGTCTGTCTGTCTGTCTGTCTGTCTGTCTGTCTGTCTGTCTGTCTGTCTGTCTGTCTGTCTGTCTGTCTGTCTGTCTGTCTGTCTGTCTGTCTGTCTGTGGATATCCGTGCAGCAACACAGGGAGGTGTAAACAGGAAGTGTGGACGACCGAGAGGAAGAAAACACTCACAGGCTCCACCACATCAAACTTCTTCCTGTCCTGCACCTGCTGGATCTGATACACATATTCCACTGACGACTCATAGAAGTTCCGCCTCTCTTTGTCCAGCAGCTCGTCAGCCTTTGGAGGAATGAAATGGTGATTACAAAGCAGCTTGTTTCCGAATAGTCTTAATATTTGTTGTTATTGGCTAAACTTTAAGCCGGTGAGCTTGAGCCAGTTGAGCTATCCAATTAGGGAGCATTAGAATAAAATATTCACATTTTACAAACAAAACTTTTAATCCCTTCAGAGTTCCATTAAACTCTTTACAGGAAGTCTCTGTTGAGGGATTTCCACCAACCTCCTGCAGCTGAGTTTCCTTCTTCTTAGCTGACAAATTTAGATGTTTATCTAACTGAGAGTAATATTTTTCACTCTCTTTCTCAAACTTCTTTCTTCTTTCCTAAAAGATAGACAGAAGTTTATTCAATTAATTACACAATAATTCAACAAAACATTTGAATTGTTTTTCAGTGTGAGAATTCATCATGTGGCAACAAGAATAATAGCAAGATCATAATGTCATAATAGTAACAGTTTGGCTTGCTCCCAGACAGACTAAACAACTTCTTTGCTCGCTTTGAGGACAATACAGTGCCACTGACACGGCCCGCTACCAGAGCCTGCGGACTCTCCTTCACTGCAGCCGACGTGAGTAAAACATTTAAACGTTTTAACCCTCGCAAGGCTGCAGGCCCAGACGGCATCACCAGCCGCGTCCTCGGAGCATGCACAGACCAGCTGGCTGGTGTGTTTACGGACATATTCAATCAATCCTTATCCCAGTCTGCTGTTCCCACATGCTTCAAGAGGGCCACCATTGTTCCTATTCCCAAGAAAGCTAAGGTAACTGAGCTAAACGACTACCGCCCCGTAGCACTCAATTCCGTCATCATGAAGTGCTTTGAGAGACTAGTCAAGGACCATATCACCTCCACCCTACCTGACACCCTAGACCCACTCCAATTTGCTTACCGCCCCAATAGGTCCACAGACGACGCAATCGCAACCCCAATAGGTCGACAGATGACGCAATCGCAACCACACTGCACACTGCCCTAACCCATCTGGACAAGAGGAATACCTATGTGAGAATGCTGTTCATCGACTACAGCTCAGCATTTAACACCATAGTACCCTCCAAACTCGTCATCAAGCTCGAGACCCTGGGTCTCGACCCCGGCCTGTGCAACTGGGTACTGGACTTCCCGGCGGGCCGCCCACAGGTGGTGAGGGTAGGTAACAACATCTCCACCCGACTGATCCTCAACACTGGGGCCGCACAAGGGTGCGTTCTGAGCCCTCTCCTGTACTCCCTGTTCACCCACGACTGTGTGGCCATGCACGCCTCCGACTCAATCATCAAGTTTGCAGACGACACTACAGTGGTAGGCTTGATTACCAACAACGAAGAGACGGCCTACAGGGAGGAGGTGAGGGCCCTCGGAGTGTGGTGTCAGGAAAAGAACCTCACACTCAACAAAACAAAGGAGATGATCGTGGACTTCAGGAAACAGCAGAGGGAGCACAAGATTCTCTCGATTGTGCATCTGTAAAAGTTTGTGAGTGCTTTTGGTGAGAAGCCGAATTTCTTCAGCCTCCTGTCCCGTCGATGTGGATAGGGTAGAAAGTTAAGTTCCTCTGCGTACACATCACGGACAAACTGAATTGGTCCACCCACACAGGCGGCGTGGTGAAGAACCTCAGGAGGCTGAAGAAATTCGGCTTCTCACCAAAAGCACTCACAAACTTTTACAGATGCACATCTACTGCATCTTGCCTATGCCGTTCTGTACCATCACTCATTCATATATCTTTATGTACATATTCTTCATCCCTCTACACTTGTGTGTATACGGTAGCTGTTTTGAAATTGTTAGGTTACTCGTTGGTTATTACTGCATTGTCGGAACTAGAAGCACAAGCATTTCGCTACACTCGCATTAACATCTGCTAACCATGTGTATGTGACAAATACAATTTGATTTGATTTGAGTTTGTACATGCACATGTTGCTCCACACAGCCATAACTGGCCTTGATCAGTTGAGATCAGTGTTTCCCAACTCTCTCCTGGGGGACTACAAAACAGTCCACAGTGTTGTTCTCGCCCTGCACTGAACCCTCACACACCTGATTCAACTACTCAAGGGGCTCTACTTTTGTCTGGCACTAAGGCGGTACAAGTGTCAAAACACACGTTAGCTGGCAATTACAGCATGTAAAAACTGGCACTCTGGCATTTTCCAACCTTTGCCCCAGTATCATCTCGCTTGCACTGAGGTGAAAGGAGTGGCAATATTTGAGGTGTGTCCTTAACAACTAGCGCAAAAGTGACAATTTCATTCAGCGTAAATAGGGAGATTTGACTCAACAAAAGTAGGTCTTAGCGTTAAAGCGTTTGGTTATGTAATATCCATGACGCACAGTGCCCAAATGCTCATGAAACAACAGAAATGTGCTCTTTGTGCCCGTGTACATATCAATGAAGGCAGTTTTTTTTCTGCCCAATGCATTCACCAGTACCCAATACTATCAATAAAAGGTTTGGCTCATGAGACCGCTTTGAAATAAATCTTAATCAAAATAGCCCGTGTGAAATGGGGTCAAGAACAATGCATATAATTTTCTGGGTAACAATTAAGTACCTTATTGTAATAGAGTTCCATTAAAATGGGAAAAAATAGCTTTTTAGCAACAAAAAAAATACTTTTCTCAAGCAAGAATTTAGCTAGGACTGTCTCTGGGACCTATCTGAATGGGGAAGGGAAAAATGAAAATTAGCTGTTATTGGCAGAGAGGTTTGGAACTCTTTGCTGCTATTGGTCTATTGACCAATTTTCAGGATGGTCATATCAGCATGGACAGCCAAAATGCCACACCCATGCAAACCTGCTGGTTAGAAGGTCCTGTGTAGATTGTGTTTCCAAACAGCAACTATTAGGAAATAACACTGATCAAATGAAAAAATGAATTTTGACTGCATTGGGCCTTTAATAAACGGACGAGGACACAAATATTCCGTGCCTCCAGCCGAATTGGAGTTGATGACAACGCAAAGGCAGTCAATAACATACACAACTTGAGACAACCACATGAAGTATTAATCCTTGGAACAAGTTGATTGGCCAGTGAATGGTCAAGCCCTTGTCCCACAACTCCTACCGACAACTTATATATGAATCAAAACCCAGCCTTTTCGCAGCACCGTCACCTATTGTTCCCATAATTCCTGCTGTGAAATTAGAAAAAATATTTCTGACACACCCCCGGACCTATAGCGCTACCGTCAGCGCTAAGATTTACCATTGCGTTAGTTTGTTAAAATAGAAGGTTTGGGCGTTGAGTATTAGTTGATTAGATGAATCAGGTCTGTTAGTGCAGGGCTATAACAAAAATGTGGGCTGTCTGGACATCCTCAAAGACAGAGTTGGGAAACCCTGGTGTAGATAGTACTGCCAACACGCTTGGGATGCCAAGCAGTTGTTTGAGCTAGCGTCTCAGCTGAGGTCATCTGCAGTTGATTACAGATGCCAAAGCACTACAGTCCACAACCTAGACCATAGCTTACTTGGCAAATGGAAGAGAGTCACACAAATATTTAGTTGGATAAAGGCAATCTACCACTTCTTGAAAGCAATGTCCATGTATTTAGTACAAATGCTGAGACTAATGTGTGTTAGATAGATCTGGACACACTACATAATTTCAATGTGGTTGAGATGTTGATCAATGGGATTACAAATTATACTCACCCTCTTAAAAAGACAGTTGAATTTCCTATGTGTTATCACTATGCTTTCAACTATCTAAAAGC
Source organism: Salvelinus fontinalis (assembly GCF_029448725.1). Lineage (NCBI taxonomy): Eukaryota > Metazoa > Chordata > Actinopteri > Salmoniformes > Salmonidae > Salvelinus > Salvelinus fontinalis. The sequence continues at coordinate 37,615,292 of NC_074677.1, forward strand.
ACAACCAAATTCCCATGGAAAACAATGTTTGATTTTTGGTTTAGTTGTCACCCAAATGTCTATCACTGTGCTTTCAACCATTTAAAAGCACAGCAAAGTTCAAATGGGAATACAATATCAGACATTTTGTTTATTTAGACAACAGATTAATGTGACATTGCTGTGATTCATCTAAAAGCAGAACCAAATGACTGGCATTGCAGTTGAGATGACATTAAAAGTACATGGTGCAAGTGATCAATGCCATTTGAGATTCAGCGCAGATTGTTATAGCAATGGTGAAGATCTCCACAGACCTGTGATGACTTATGAATGTGATCTTGAACATAGTATATATGATTACATAAGACCTTTATAGTTTTAGTAACCTCAACATGTGGCCACAGATGTGTTACTCGTTTTAAGGTAGAATATTACATTCCTTTGTAAGATAATTTAGGTTAAGGAAACTATTTACTGCATTACAAAGGTAATATTAAATTGTGTTTGGTTGACAATGCAACCAAATATCAACATTTAAAGGAGGAGATGTATCTACTGCTTGGATATTTCCATCTGAGCCACTGACTTTAAATGCACTATAAATAAAGTGTAACTTGAGTTAGTCCTATACTTTCACTTACAGTGAGCTCCAAAAGTATTGGGACAGTGACAGATTTTAGTTTTGGCTCTGTACTCCAGCAGTTTGGATTTGAAATGATACAATGACTATGAGATTAAAGTGCAGACTGTCAGCTTTCATTTGAGGGTATTTTCATCCATATCGGGTGAACTGTTTAGAAATTACAGCACTTTTTGTACATAGTCCCCCATTTTAGGGGACCAAAGGTATTGGGACAAATTAACAAGCTTAGTATTTGGTCCCATATTCCTAGCACGCAATGATTAATTACATCAAGAAATGTGGGACTAAACACTAAACTTTCGACTACTTTAATACACATAAGTGAATTTGTCCCATTACTTAATAATTCAATATCACATTAAATTTGAAATCAACCAGAGCTTGAAACCCTAGACTGTTTATTTTAAACAATTCTGGGTTGAATTCAAACAATTGTTATTGATGACTTTGTAAAATGCTACATAGGTCTAAATATCATCATTGCTGAAGTATGGCCACATTTCATTTGCTCAGTTTTAATTTATTTTATTTAACTAGGCAAGTCAGGTAAGAACAAATTCTTATTTACAACCCGGACAATGCTGGGCCAATTGTGCGCCGCCCTATAGGACTCCCAATCACGCCCGGTTGTGATACAGCTAGGAATCGAACCAGGGTCTGCAGTGATACCTCTAACACTGAGATGCAGTGCCTTAGACCACTATACCACTCAGGAGCCCAAACCAACCTGGACTCAGGGGTAGATGTAACATAGTACATTTAAATCCGTTACACTCCAATTAGTATGATATGTTACGTTTTGTATGGTTTGTATTAATTTGTAGATGTCCATCATCAATTTTGTTTGTTATGTTACGAATTCCAATTCGTATGATATGTTATGAATTCTAATTTGTTGTGTCTAATGTTAGCTAGGTGGCTAACGTCAGCAAGGCTAGAGGCTAAGGTTAAGAGTTAGGTTAAAGGGTTAAGGTTAGGGTTAAGGGGAAGAGTTAGCTAACATGCTAAGTAGTTGCAAAGTTACCAATTAGTTAAAATTCTAAAGTTGTCCGCAATGACATTCGAACACGCAATATCTATAAACGTATTTTCCACTTTGATTCCATATCACAATACGTTGAAAAATTACGTTGATTCAACCAGTTTGTGCCCAGTTGGAAGCTCCTTCCTCCAGGACATGTCTTTCTACATTTATGTAGTTGGACACTAGTGGTGTTACTACAGCACATCCACTGACTTTGGCAATTTATTCACTTAATCTAAATGCTCAATTCAATCAACCTGCAATGCAGTAGGACCAAGTATAGATAGAAAGAGTACATTTGAATAGTCTTTGCAATGGTAAAAAAGTTTAAAGTTGATCAACTGGGTCAGTTTATGGTGGGACTGGGTAGGTACACTAAAAACAAATACATTGTGTTTGACTGAATGTCTTGCTGAATAAGTAGGTTGGTGTCATGAGCTTCGCACTGAATTTTCACAACAAGCAAATCTGGAGGAGATGGAGGAAGGGGAAGGGGGCCCGTGTCACCTCAGCAGCACATGAGCGTGATTTATATGCGCTGCCAAAACTCAGATCCTGTTTATCTCCCATCTAGTTAAAGTGAAAAAGTGCTACATGGGCACATGACTGTTCAATGAAAAGTAGGTATACTCAACAATCCAATCCAACAACCAATATTTGTCAAATGTAAATACTGAAGTATCCACCGCACTAAATACTATAAATAAATTAATATAAACATAAATATGAACTCACCTTTGTCACTCCTATTTGCTCCTTGCGAAACTTCTCCAGTGGCTTGATAAGCAGATCACAAGCATTCTGAACCTGAACGAGGAAAAAACATGAAACATTGAGTGTTCTGTTGGCCATTTGGCAAAAGCATTCCATGCATTACATTACAAACATGCAAGATTAGTTATGATAAGAAATTGGATGAAAAAGGTAACCAAGCAATTAGAAGCCTAGAAATGAACCGGGAATTATCTTGAACTCCAGCAGGTGTTGCTCTTCTTCCCCTCAAAAAGAGCATCAGCTGTAATTATAGAGTAGCTGTGTTTTTTAAAAATCCGTAAAGCATCCAGAAAGCCCAGTATAACAGGATCTGCTGCTTTTCACTGCACACTGATAATGCAGTATCATGACATCATTATTTATATTGCACAGGCCCAAAGGAGGACAAGACCAGAGACAGAGTTCACCCCAGGAAGCCAGTTCCAGTTGGGGTTTCTCTTATTTCCACCTCTGGTTGTATGAGGGTCAAAAAGGTGCTGCTGATAACCCACCAGCATCATCCTGTCATCCTCCACTTCCTGTAGGAGACCAGCAAACTCCTGGAAAGACTCCGCTGTAGACAAAGAGAAAGATAGATATTAGGTTACATATCATAACTAGGACACATGTACATAACTACATATTCTTTAACCTTGGACACTGTTTTGACAAAAAGGTAATGTGTTATCAAGACATTCTAGCTGTGTGCTGGTGTCACAATACATTTACAGTATGTCTTGTAATGTCACATTACATTATGGTGTGGCCTGTGTTATGTAACTGTATAGTGAATATATTTGGCAGAGTTCTTTTTTACCCCATTAATAGTGTAATTAATGGGGTAAACATGTTCCCTAGAAGATGACAGGTTAATATGCACTGAACAAGGGAGGAAGTGAAATCAATAAAGGCTTTGTGCCATCACCAACAACAAAAAAGAACTTCCTAATTCAATGAAGTCAATTACACTGAAACTTTGAGAAACATTAAGAAATCTATTGCCAACCAGTCAATGCTGGGGAGAAAAGTAATAAGGCTGACTAGACTAGAGCCATATAGAGATATGCAGAATATGGCTTTCAGGCTGACCAATACAGTAAGTGTATGTATGACAAAGCACTATATGAACTTACCAATGTTCATTTCATCATCTGTCAGAGAATCACCAATGAAGTCGAACTGGAACACACTGAGTGTCTGGGAGAACTTCTGCACTGCCACTGAATAACCTTCATAAAACACACATTACACTTTATCGACACAATCAACATAATAACAGTAGCACTTTACATTTAGATATAAAAGGATAAAGGGTGTAATTAGGACATTATCAATTAAATTGTGATATTTATTTTGGTGATTGCCAAACATGGAGCTTATATGTGATTGAACTGTCATCATTACAGTTCAGCCATAAATAAATAAGCACAGTATTTGGAGAGCAACCAAACAGAAAAGGTATGTTTGAGGAAGTCATGCTGCCTGGAATAATAAGAATAAGGAGGCCCACCTACTTCCTCTTAGACAACTCTTGGTTTGGGCTAACTCAGGACTATTGTCAACGTTAGAGACATGTACTGGTTGGTGGTTCCCATGACTAGCCCAGACAGGCAGCATGATAACATATCAGATAGTGAAATTCAGCAACCAAAAACTATCAGAAATACAAATAATATACTTAAGCAATAAAGTCCGAGGGGGTGTGGTATATGGCCAATATACCACTGCTAAGGACTGTTCTTAAGCACGATGCAACGCAGAGTGCTAGGACACAGCCCTTAGCCGTGGTATATTGGCCATATATCACAAACCCCTGAGATGCCTTACTGCTATTATAAACTGGTTAACAACGTAATTAGAGCAGTAAAAATAAATGTTGTCATACCCATGGTATTTGGTCTGATATACCACGGCTTTCAGCCAATCAGGATTCAAGGCTCGAACCCCCCAGTTTATAAATAATCTATTTTCAGCATTCTAATGAGTGAAGACAGTCATTACATTAGCATAGGTGTGTCAAATTCCTTTTACCTCAGGTGTGCCAATGAAGAGGCAGAAAATATCAGACAGACTAGTCCAACAATAACATAGCCCATCCTTTCATTCAAAGGCAATTCTGTAATTTGGGTTTTCAATTCTTTATAGAAAGTCAACCTCCTCACTTCAGTGATTAAAAAAATACATGATATACTATACTAGAGGACTTGTGTTTGCACCAAGATGGGTGTTGGGGGGAACTCTTATTTCAGCTCCTAATACCTCTCTTCAAGTGACTCCCAGTTATCACCAAAACAGAATAAGTGGCATATCCTATACTCAGCAACACTGCATCTCTCCTTACAATGACAGTTTCTGTTTTCGAGATAAAAAGCTTGACTTTTGTGAATTGGGCTACAGAACGGAATCTCGGTGGGTCTAACAATGCAAATACTGTTCCAGTAAATTTGGTCCTATACCAACAAAGGCAGCGGTACTCATGGAGAACATCCAAGAGCTGACGTTTTGGATTAGCACAGTGGTACTTTGGTGACACACTGAGGCTAGCCTTCAGTAAACCATTGGCCCAGCTTCAATTTGGTTTTAAAGTATATTTAGTTTGTATGTGTCCCGCACCTGCATCACTGCGTGGTAGAACAGTGTCATTGTACAGGCAAAAGCCAGTGTGACAAGTCTGCTGAAACTGCAAGAAAGAATTATCAGCAACCCTACCAACATAACTTTTCTGGACAGCTACCACACATATGCTGAGGATGGCAAACAAAATAGCAGAGGACCCCTCCCATATGCTAAACTCAGAGTTTGTGCTCCTGCTGTCCAGGAAGCGCTACAAACTTCCCTGATGCAAATGAACTAGGTACAAAAACTAATTTGTGCTACACCCACTGACCCTTAAGAACAAATAAGGACATTAGGGGCTGACTCACTCATTCAGGAACGTGCAATAATGAAAAGTGATAAGCAAAATGTAACTGTGTAAAATAATCATGGAATCATTGACATTGAAATTATAGGGTTGTGCAATAACATTATGCGCAATGCTCAGGGACCGTGGACAGTAAGGGGATGTGCTATATTGAGTATATGAGGGGAGGGGGGGGGGCACAGCTATGTAATGTGGAAGGGATGGGTAAGAATCCTTAAGCTGCACTTTTTATGATCTGCAAAGGCAGCATTTTCTCCTTATATGTAGAGTAAAATATCACATGGCAGTGGTTTTGGTGGAGGAGAAAACAGGAAGGAAAAGAGACAGGACCATGGCACGGATAAGGCACAGCACGACAACAATGAAAAAATGTTGTTTATGCTACAGGTTCATGTTGCTTATGCAGTTGCGTCGAACAAGGAATCACGGAGGAAGGCCAATGTTCACTTACGCTTGCTTAGCATGTGGTTTGGGTTTGGTTATTGACTGTGCAAACGTCAGGTCATATTTTTTGTATGACTGAAACAAACATTTAAGCCTACCTAAAATGCTCTGTGGATTTTGACTGACTTTATGAAGCACAGTAAAAGTGTCACATGCGCAAGTCAGCATAGGATGAGTCATACATACCAGAGTTCACCATTGTTAAGTTACACTATAACTGTAGGTTGTCTGTATATTAGGTCATGATTTTTTTACATGTTCTGTTAGTTACATAATTGATAGTCTGCCGTCACAGCCCACTGTCATCCACAAATTATTTATCAAGAAAAGTAACATGTTAGTTAGGCTGATAAACTGGTTGAAACTGTTAGCTTGTCATTCAGCTGCTAGACAAATACTGAACTTGTGTTACTGTAAAATTTTGTTAAATCAAAATTGAACAGAAATCAATACCAATACAGTCATATTAGGTCACTATTTGGCACACAATTAATTGGCAATGTTTTTCCATTGATGATGTTATGGATCTGTTCACACTCAGGTATTTTTATAGGAATCCATCAGGAGCTTCAACAGATTATAAACTGTCTGGTTCGAGCCCCGAATGCTGATTGGCTGACAGCCGTGGTATATCAGACCATATACCACGGGTATGACAAAAACATTTATTTTTACTGCTCGAAATACGTTGGGAACCAGTTTATGAAAGCATTAAGGCACCTGGAGGGTTTGTGATATATGGCCAACATACAAGGCTAAGTGCTGTATCCATGCAGGCATTCCGCGTTGCGTCGTGGTTCGTATATATGCACAGCCCTTAGCCTGGTATATTGGCCATACTACACCCCCTCGTGCTTATTGCTTCATTATATCATATCAAAGCAGGCTTTGTTTTTTGGAAACAATTGCTCAACTAATTTGTATGTTGGCTGTGTCTAAACAATGCAGGTTCCTCTTCTTCGACATACTACATAGAAAAACATTTAAAACCCACAAACAGTCTATATAGAAAATAGTAAAAAGGGTGAAGAAAGAGAGAAGCTTACCCTTGATTGCATTGATTACACTGTTGCCGTCTTTGATTACATCTTTGAGAAATTTGCTTGTTCTTTCCAATTCTAATTCATAGCATTTTAGTCTTTCTCTAAAATCCGGACTGTCCTCATAGCAGTCGCTGAACTCAAGAGGAGGATGCCCCATTGCTTATTTTTGGAATGCTGTACAGTAGCCTAGATGTTTAAGTTAGAAATCTGAATTAATGCATCGAATCAGTGCAGAACATTGTTGATAACATTTCCAGATTGAGATTTGAATAGCCCACTCCTCCAGATATGAATGCTGTCGAATCCTTGGACCCGTGGCACACAGTGAATCTTCTTTAGTTCCTTGACGCATTAATTCATTAGGTAAACAATGTTAGCTGATTCTTGTTACAATGTATTTTCGTGTCTATCTGGGTCTGTGTTGCCAAGGACCTCCTCCTTTCACACCCATAGTATAATTCTTAAAGGGACAACTACACCAAATATTTTCCATATTGTAATATTTTACTTGTAGTTACCAAATATTTTCCATATTGTAATATTTTACTTGTAGTTATTGTCTCTTACTTCATATCAATTTGACAAGTCAAGACAATATACTTTGATCCCCGAACCCCACATAGCGCAGCGCCCATGCTCTTGAAAATTGCAACGCAAACCCCTCCATATTGGCATCAAACATCCCATTATTTGTATCAGTCACTGTTTATACTAGTATTGCATTCTAACCGGAATATATTCCTTTTGAAAAGGTGCTAATCTTAGAAATTCTGGAGATCATGCAAACATAAAAGTGTGTCTAGTTTTTGTACGTTTTTTCTCTCCAGCATGTAGCCAGTTATCAAGCCACGTGACATCATGGTCAAAGCATGACGTCTCATATCCGTCTGGACAGAGAAAATGGCGGAAGTGGATGAGTTAAGTAAACCTATGGTAAGAATAAAGTACATAATGTAACTACCGGTATTATTGTACAACAGTGTATGAATTCTTTAATATCTTGTTTTTCATATTATACATGAACGTTCTATTAAGCGTTTCTGATGCCAATATTAAATACTATTAGCTAGTATGGGAATGTCAACATGGGTGTTCAAGTTAGCTAGCTAGCTGTTAGCTATTGTAGTTAAGCTAACGTTAGGTAAACGCGTCAACACAGAGAGAGCGAGAGAGACAAGCACTCCAATGAAAGTCGGTGTTCGTTTCTGAAAAGTCACTGTCCATGCAAAAGTACTAAATGGCTTCCAAAACCTGAGGGAGAACTATAGCAACTGTAACGCTAGCTGTCTAATGTTAGCTAGTTAGCTAACTGTGTAACTAACGTTACTAACGTTAGCTAAAGTACAGTAATTATATTTGCGCTTGCTAACAACATGTAATAAGACTGCAGTGAATTATCACGACGAAAGTGCATTGGCTAAATGCCAAAAATCGGTTGTTGTCATTATTGAGAAACAAGTATTTATGTGTAACGTTATCTGTGTTTAGGGTGTCAGGTAGCCTAGTGGTTAGAGCGTCCGAGCTGACAAGGTACACATCTGTCGTTCTGCCCCTGAGCAAGGCAGTTAACCCACTGTTCCTCGGGCGCCGAAGACGTGGATGTCGATTAAGGCAGCCCCGCACCTTAAATTCGGAAGACACATTTCATTTCAATGCATTCAGTTGTACAACCCCTTTTCCTGTTATTATCTCCAGTTTGCAGGTCTGTCAGATGTATCCATATCAGGAGACATCCCTGTTGAGGGGGAGATCAATGTGCCTGTTGGAACCCCCAGTCATGATGATGAATACTCCACACTGGATGAACCTGTCAAAGACACCATAGTAAGATTTCCCTCTTCATGCCATACTGTGCACACTTCCATCTTACATGACCCCTTTTTAATTTGGCTTACATTATATGTTAAAGGCCCAGTGCAGTCAAAAATTTGATTTTCATATGTTTTATATATATTTCCACGCTATGAGCGTTGGGATAATATTGGGACAATTATAATAATGCCCTTTTAGTGTAAAAGCTGTTTAAAAAGACTGCCTGAAATTTCTGCCTGTTTTGGTGGGAAGGAGTTTGTCTCCCTGGTGATATCACCAGGTGGTAAATTACTGTTGTTAACAGACCAATAAGAAAGACAATTGTAAACCTCTGTCAATAACTGCTAGTTTTCAGTTTTCCCCTCCCCATTCAGACCCCTCCCAGACAGTCCTAGCAAAATTCTTGCTTGAGAAATTGGTCTTTGCCAAGAAGCTATTGTTGTTTCATTTTGACCATTCCAATTGAAATCCATCACTATGACCATGTTTCCATCCACAGTTTTTAATGCAAGTAAAGTCATACCATATATATTTTTTAAATCACTACAGATGTGATGGAAACGGGTAGATTCGGTACATTTAAAAAAAAAAAATGGCAACAGATCATTTGTTTGTTTGACATGGTGGGATCTTTTTGTGTCTGTAAAATTAATTATTCAAGAAGTGGAGGTGGTGGAAGCGCCTTTATGCGCAAATATTGATATAATAACCATCATATCGAGGTAAACTTGATATGGTGTGTGGTCCTCCCACTATGACTCGCGGAAACCTAGGCTACAGATTAAATAAGTTATGATGAACTTCACAAGGTGGTGAAAGTGCACAGTGATCTTGATGCTCCTTTCCAATAAATATTGAGGGTCTGATTCTGGTGACATGATGATTGATACTTGACTACCGTTTGACAAATAAAAATATTCCTTATCCATAATGATCTCATCATGTAGACTAGCCTACCCACACAGCCTACCCGCACTGTATCTGTGAGCTGTTGGCAAGAGTGCACATGCCAAGACCAGAGTAGACACATTTGCTATTCAACACAACAGTTTTCGTAACAACTATCAGTAGAGTTTTGTCACTTTAGATTTTTCTTCGGTACATGATAATGTAAGAGTACATTTTGTGTGCACTATGTCATCATGCACTGACTTTTATCCGCAACAAGTCAGTTTGGTGGGAAAATGCACATATTTTCTTTATACAGATTTTTGAATATTTACATGACAATCTGTTGCCAATTGAATGGAAACCTAGCTAGTAATGTACTTAATTGTCACCCAGAAATGATTTGATATAGGGATAGAAACGGCTGCATTAGACCTTTAAAACCTCTTCTAAAATCCCTCTCATGTCTCAATTACAGTTACGAGATCTGAAAGCAGTGGGGAAAAAGTTTGTTCATGTGATGTATCCTAAGAAGAGTTCAACGCTACTGAGAGACTGTGAGTACTATATACTTTGAAAGATTAATTAATCTTTTATACTATTCCAACACAATAAATTGGTATTACATCATGTGACCTAGCTGTACTTTACTTAGTGATATCTATCCAACACGTACAAGAATAACAGTATGTATATAACAAACATGATTTAAACTGACATTTGTAATAGTACCTAGGAAAATGTGACAAACTAAATGTGCCAGGTGTTTGGTCATCACTACTTAACATAGCCACAAAGTCATAATTATGGCTTTCAATAATTTCCTTTTTTCCCCCCAATCATTTCTTCTTTTTTTTCTGATTTTAAACCTAACCTTAACTCCATTGTTAACCTTATGCCTAAATTTAAATTAAGACCAAAAAGCTAATTTTTGTTTTCATAAATGTTTACGATATAGACCATTTTGACTTTGTGGCAGTGGTAACTAGTGAAAACCCAGGTGTTCTAGTAATATTATTTTAACTTCCTCCTGTACTACCTAGACAAATGTGACAATGGTAATTGTGTTTGATGTTCTAGGAAGATTGTGATAACTTCCTCCTCTTTTCCAGGGGACTTGTGGGGCCCATTATTGCTCTGTGTGACACTGGCTCTGTGAGTATTCGTGTTTCAATGTAGTAGCAGAATATGACTGATACTTTTTTAAAGGGGCAATCTGCAGTTGCTACATCCATTTTTGGACTTATAAATGAATCATATGTACCCATTGATTCTTGAAGAATATAACTTAGAAATGCCTCATGAGCTTGGTTCCACTGTCATACCCCATCAGAACCCAAAATGTAAACTTGTTTTACTCCAATGTTTGTAAACAAAGTAAATGTAAGCAAACACTATATAGCCTCAAAATATGGTTAAAACGATCATTTTAATGTAATAGATGGTCTTTGTATCCATAGCCCTGTATATGAATTTGAGAATGGTTGCTTTTCTCCAGCCCCATCCCTTTAGCTTTTTACTAAAATGGGGGCAGGTAAAATTATTTGTTATTGTTTCAAGTGTTGATTGCCATTTAAGAATGAAAGACAACTGGAAAAGGATGTGCTATGGATTTATAGTGTTTCTTTCCTGTTTTCAGGATGCTGCAGGGGGGTTCAGTTGACAGTAAGGAAGATGGAGGTCCCCAGTTTGCAGAGGTGTTTGTGATCATCTGGTTTGGATCTGTCATCATCACACTGAACTCAAAGCTGCTGGGAGGCACCATGTACGTATCCATCATTTACATCTGCCCAACTTTCTAGCCAGCTTCCAATCATTATAGTCAAATTAAAAATGCTTTTGAACATGCAAGTACTGTAATATGATTAGTTCCTTGAGTTGAATTTTATTTATTAATTGAAAACTTAGAAATATGTGCATTTCAAATTCCTGTTTTTCTTTCCTCTAGATCTTTTTTCCAGAGCCTGTGTGTGCTAGGCTACTGCATCATGCCTCTGACTGTGGCAATGGTTGTCTGTAGGCTGGTGCTGCTGGGTGGGTCTGGGTGGGTCAGCTTCATCGTCCGACTAATTGTGGTCACAGCATCATTCAGTTGGTCCACGTTTGGTAAGGAAAGTCCTTTTCATAAGGAGACAACTATATTACACGTCTTATTTGGTTGACTACGTTTATTGGTGCCAACACACCTCTACAAACACATTGACTGTTTGCAGTCATACTGACTTACAGTAGGTGGAGCTGTTGCATAAAGATTAAACCTGTTCAAGTGTTCCTCATAACATTAGTACTACATTTTAATAGATTATACAGTCTAATCTTTATTATAACCTGGGTTGTTCGATCCCTGAATTCTGATTGGCTGAAAGCCGTGGTATATCAGACTGTATACCACTGGTTTGACAAAACATGTATTTTTACTGCTCTACATTGTTAACCAGTTTATAATAGCAATAAGGCTCCTCGAGGCTTTGTGATACATTGCCAATATACCATGGCTAAGGGCTGTGTCCAAGCAACCCTTAGCCATTGTATATTGGCCATAAAACACACCTCCTTATTGCTTAATCATAAAACTAGTCACTGATAACATGTAACTGAATGTATGTATATTATTTTCCCCCAGCCTCTACAGCTTTCTTAGCAGATAGCCAGCCTTCTAATCGCAAAGCTTTGGTGGTGTATCCCGTCTTCCTCTTTTACTTCGTTATTGGATGGATGATTCTCACGTTCTCACCGTCTGCGTAGCAGTGGACTTGTCTCTAAACTGAACTTAACACAATCCTTTTGGAATAGAAGGATACAAATCAACACCATGTAATTTGTGGAAGACGAGGACCATGATGTGTTGGGGGTACTATTGGGGTAAAACGTTGTGCATTTTCCTTTGGTGCCACAAGGAAAATAGTGAGATTTGACCAAAGTGCACAGTGCTTTGCCTCTTTCTTTTTTTGTTTCCATTATTGCTAAGCTCAGCTAAGAAATACAGTGGAGTACAATGCATACAAAAGAGTCAAAGTGAGGCTTTTTTGATATCCTTACAGGGACTATCTGCTTGATTAAACAGGCTCTCTGTGTCTCCCATGAATAGATGACTTCTTACTAGTACACTAGCAGGAGTAAAGGGGACCATGAGATCTATATTCTATGTGACATGGTCCATTTACCTATATCACTGACTAATATGTGATGCCAGTGTGTATGTATACTGTACACTGCCTTATGCCTAATTTTCAAAATTTCTTAGGTTTCTGTTTTATTTAGATTATTTACAAGTAGTATTCTCATTTAGAAATTAAGATTTGATTATCCAAGGATAGTAAGTGGCAGTGTTGCTCAATTTTCATATGAGCAACATTTAAAATTATGTACAGTAGGTGGCTGTAGTTAACATTTTCTGGGGAAAGTTATGTTATTATATATTTATAAATGCCCTGTTCTCTCTCAGTAATTTAATATAATTCTATTAAAACAGAAATGTGAATATAAACTGTAATTCTCCAAAATCTGAATAATTTGTATTTGGTTCTATAATTGTTTTTATTTTTTATTTGGTTCTGTAATATGGTGCAAAATCATTTTTTCTGTTGTTCAGATGCCAGTCAAGATCTTTGTGTAGCATGAATCACAAAGTACACCTTAAGTACAGTGATCAAATGTATTGTACATGGGGGTAATCGCTCTGCCATTTACCACTTACAATTGGCCATTGGTCCTTGTGGTTAGCTGTTACCTAAAATATCTATCCAGGTGTACTAAGATCGGGCATGTGTCAGGAAAGCCTGGGCAGAGAAACAGGCCCATTTAAAGGCGAGTTTAGACTCAACTACTCAATATTACTTGTAGATCAGTCAGTCACCATTTACCCATGATGCATCACGGTTTTATGCTCTCGAACAAGGCCACTGATCACATCTGGTTTGCATCGTGATTTTTAAACATCTATGAGAAGGCAAAGGTTAGTAAGCAAAAGTAAGTTTATGTTGAAAAGGTGAATTTCCCCCTTAAAACTGACAAGAGGCATCACGCAGAGGGATTCCTGGCTTGAAGATATTGGGCTTTAGTGGTAAGTTTTAGGGGTAAGCCGGAAGTAGTTTACAAGTAAAGCCGGAAGAGGCACATATGCATCTGCTGTCGGATGACTTCTTCTGTTTCTAGGAAATGCGTCAGTGGCTGACATGGGATTCGCCTTTGCCGACGAGGTGGATGGTATTGAAATTCCACTTCTACACAAAGCTGAACATGATCAGCATGGTCCAAGGAATGAATATCCTGATAAAGAAATTAGACACCAGCCCAAGCTCTAACATTCACAATACTTGTTTTGTATCTGTGATGGTTTTCTCAAAATATAACCAGGAATTGAGTGCATAGGCTACTAGAATGAGAACATGTGTTATTGCATTATATGGGATATGCTCTTTTCTTTGTCATTACTTTATGCCTTTGTACCTTCCTCATTATTTGTGATTGCGCAACATGGAATTGTAACAGATGTGATTAAATATGGTCCACAAAGATTCTTACTGTATGGTAATTATTGCATGTCAGCATCACTACAGCCTGCAGTGTATTTATTTAATTCTCAACCTTTAGTAAGCATGTAAAGAACACGGTTGTATTTAATCACATGAAGGACAAAACACACTGTACAGAAAAGGATTAGACTATACATGTACATCACTTCACATAATTTACTGGGTAAACAATATGAAAAGCAGTCAAATGCACTTGGTATTGACCCCACGACTGGTGTCGGGTAGTTTCTCATTAAGGGACGGTGTCCTGGACACAGATTAAGCCTCTAAAATTGCCTGTGTAGAAATCCCCTACAATAACCCATACATATCCTACAATATCTATTCCATTTTATTCACACATACTAGACAATCAACAAATTTGAATGTTTGGTGACATTATTACAGACAAGAAAAATTGTAGGCTATAACATAGCACATTACATTACAGTAACATTGAGATAGCTATTTTGTTGCAAGTAGGATATTTCATTTATTCATGTGGATCACATGAAGGCCTATGTGATTTGATTGTAAGGATATAGAGCCTGTAGAGCCCTTTGCTTCCAAAAATCCCAGAAGGTTGTCTCCCACAATGCTTTGGTTCCGACTTCAATTTGCTGTTGGTGAGGAGCAAATTTCCAGTCGACTGCAGTAGAAATTTCATGACCTTTGATCACATGGTTTTGTAAAGGTCATACCAAAGACATACAGTCGACATGTAGTGTTTCTGATTTTGAACTGTTCAAATATAGGGATTTGGAAGAATAAAAGTCCTTGCCTTGGTATGTGTTTTTCATGTCACTAATAGTATAACTCCAATGTGTGCAATAAGAACCGAGGACTACAACAGCAGCAGTTTAACTAAAAAGCATGTTTGCATATAATACAGGTAGTTAAATAACCTCTGTGAAACTTCTTTCAGCAAACAGCATTTTCCACCGCCATCAACAAAACACCAAATGATGGAAATTCTCGTGTAAGAATGGTGTCGCATCCCTCCAATTAAGTTCCAGACACTTGTAGAATCTATGACAAGGTGCAGTGAAGAAACTTTATGTTGGTGTTTCCTTTATTTGGCAGTTACCTGTAGCTTGTCTGCAAAAACAATCTTAACCTCTTGCAAATGTTTCTGCCTGCATCATGAAGTTTGTACTTATATAAGACTGTAACTACACCTAAAATAAGTGAAGGGAAGAAAATGCATGTTCCCTTTTCTGTCAAATTAGTAGTTTTCCGGAAGCTACTTAGGCTACACGGTGCTGAGTTACACTGACTAATCACAGTATTGTACATTTTCATCCACTTGTATTTTGGTAATAAAGTGTGAGAAATCCCTCAAGGAGTATTTTCTAAAGTTATCTCAATGACATATTGCATTCAGTGTAGTCTACAGAACATGTTTCAGTTAGATGGGTTTTTCTCTCCACAGTTACTGAAGTTCCCACAAATACCCGAGCCACCCTCTATTATCTGACACTCATCTAAAGTCCTTGATTGGACTGAAGACCATCACCAACAGAACAAAGACAGCATAGATCCCACTAAAGCATTTTAATTGAAGTTATTTCCCATCACCATCTCACCACCATTATATAAGTCCACTAAAGCTTTAGAGGGATCTTTGTAAAATGAACTATATTGGCCAAGGAAGCGATAGTTTGATATTCTTGTAGAAGACAAAAAAGCAGGTAAGATTGCCACTTCCCCTGAGTCGAGAAGTCAGGCTTAGCTGCCTGCCTAGCAGACACTTTTTCTATTGTATCTGTCTATCAAATCACCCGCTATTAATCTGTTATAACAACCTCAACAGTGTTCTAGAAATGTCACTCAAGCAGCACTGTCCTTTTGTTGAGTGGACAGGTACATTTAGGCGTAGAGAGAGGTGTGTTCTATTACCAATGGGCTTCTCTTATAGCAGACAACACACATACACATTGTATCATTTGTGTAATGAAAACAAAGACATGTAATGAATGCACGTAGTATAGAACATTTCCAAAAGGCACTGTGATGAATTCCAAGAGCACTTGAGAAATTTTAAGTATGACTGGCATGTAATCCCTACCAGGTCAAGTGTTTTCTGATGAATGACCATGAATATATTGACGATGAATATATCCCCACAATATAGAACAAATCCATTATTGTCATTGTTGACAGTTCATTATTTATTCTGCATTATGCTTGTCAGTCTGTAAGGTGATAGCTTCTCTTTGCATTCATGATAATACCACAAACAATAAACTTGTGTTATGTATTCTGCATGTAGTCAAGAGTGAAAACCATCTGATTGAAGGACATTACCAGCCAATTCAAATTCAATCAAATGTATTTTATAAAGCCTGTACATCAACAGTTCAAGGGTTCCATGCGGACTCTATTAAATTGGAACCAAGTTTATGTTATTGTTGTGGATGGAAACACCATATTATGCAGTCTTTGAGCTTTGTTGACTTAATATATTGGAAATCTAAAAATCTAAAATATTCAGATCTTGTTACCTATTAGCCTGAGACACATGTTGATCGGCATGCTTGTCTCCTCATGACAGGTCTTCATGACAATATTAATTAAAATATGTTGTGCGCTATCCTGGAAAGTAGAAAACACAGTACTGTTTATGACATGAGCAATAGAAATATAACAATATTGTCCATTGTTCAGTTGTCAATCATCCCATGTGTGGGTATAGCATGTTTCCAGAGGACATTCCTTGGTCAGCGCACATTGGGACCATTGTGCATTCTACGTCAGTCAAGAGATGCTTGCTTTTGTGTTCACCATCATTTAATTTAGTAAGTTTAGCCTTTTCCATTACTGGGGGCTGGGAGGATTATGGTCTTAAATTCCTTAGAACTGTCATGTAATCCCTTCAGTATTTCTGATTCTCTGTGTAGGTCAAGAAGGGAAGCACAGTGTGAGTGTGAGTGTGAGTGTGAGTGTGAGTGTGAGTGTGAGTGTGAGTGAGTGTGAGTGAGTGTGAGTGAGTGTGAGTGAGTGTGAGTGAGTGTGAGAGTGAGTGTGAGAGTGAGTGAGTGAGTGAGTGAGTGAGTGTGTGAGTGTGAGTGTGAGTGTGAGAGTGAGAGAGAGAGAGAGAGAGAGAGATTATACTGTATGTTGTTTTTTGAGGGGCCCTTTTTTCCAGAACCAGTGTCCAGTGATTCAGTCCATTTGTATGCATCAACCATAATTTGGAACAGGCTTGTGCTACTGCTGTGATTTACTGTCCCAAGCCCTGCCCACTTCCCCCAGCCTGCCTCTTGATATTCTGCCTCCCAGCTACAGCTCTAGAGCTGGCTGTGGTGGACACTGAACAGCCATGCAGGACCCAGCACATTTGGCCCCCCTTTAACCCCACATCCAGGACCTGTGGCCTTTCATAGGACACCTGGCACCTGGCATTGTTCAGCTGTTTGTGCTCATTGTTTGGAAGGGCAAAAGTAAGATTTTTTTACATTTTTATGTAAACAATGTTTTGGAATATTGTTTGAAATACATGTATCGGTAAGGACAATAATTAATGTGATAGAGAGCATCTGTTTTTAAATGTACATTTAAGTATTTTTGATACTCCATATTGAAACATCACTTATTTGAAACATCACTTATTTTTTATAAACTACACATAGTTGCAGTTGTATACTTTTTTTCAGAAAGAAACTAAAGTATGAGAGTTCTCATAACTTGCTTACGGTTTCATAGTAGTAGTCGTTCATCATGTAAGTGACTCCCAAAGTAACAGACTTTCCAGTCAGTTGGAAGTGGGTGTGGGAATGGAGTGAATGCTGGCTTGTTTTCAGTGAGCATGCTCTCAAGGATGTATTACCCCAGAGTTACCGCAGCAACGGGATTCAAAAGTAGCTTTTCACAAGAGTTCACATGGAGCCAATCATGCTTATTTTAGAAAGTTCTGACATCATCAAAAATCAAAGGAACTACATAGAATAGTGGTATCAAGGCACAAGGCGAGACCCAGATGCAGACACAGGAGGCAGAATGTTGGAGTCTTACAATGTTTAATAATAAAAAGGGATAGGCAAGAGAATGGTCGTGGACAGGCAAAAAGGTCATAACCAGATCAGAGTCCAGGAGGTACAGAGTGGCAGAGAGGCTCGTGGTCAAGGCAGGCAGAATGATCAGGCAGGTGGGTAAAGAGTCCAGAAACAGGCAAGGGTCAAAACCGGGAGGACTAGAAAAAGGAGAATAGCAAAAAGGAGTATGGGAAAACCACACTGGTTGACTTGACTAAACATACAAGACAAACTGGCACAGAGAGACAGGAAACACAGGGATAAATACACTGGGGAAAATAAGCGACACTTGGAGGGGGTGGAGACAATCACAGGAACAGGTGAAACAGATCAGGGTGTGACAAGTGGTTCCTTTTGTTGAGTATAGATGTCAGTCGAGTACATTTTTAAAGTTTTACTTAATTTGTCTAATTTTACTTCAAGAATGTTGGCCCTATGACTAACATGACAAAGTTGTAACCTAAATAATGTTTTCTAACAATGTATTCCCTTACAAAAAAAGATTTCAGTTTTGAAACTGCAGTAAAAGTGCAGTAACTGCAGTCGACTGTGGTATTTTGGACACATTTATGGCAGAATAACTGCAGTGTAGTGCAAAATTACTGCAGTAAAAAAAAACGGTTATTTTGGATGCAGTATCTGCAGCATACTGCAGTTGTACTACACTCCGACTGCAATCTTTTTTCGTAAGGGTTTACACCACATTTCAAATGGCATATCATATGTTTGAAAATAAATAAGGAGTTACTGCATTTGATGCTGCAAAACATTACATCTTAGCCCAAGTATGGAAAATTAGATGCACTATTTTCCTTCTTTCAGGTGATGTCCTCATCATGGGGCTACAAGAATGGAGGTAAGGATAAGAGACTGACTATCATTCAGATGAAATTGATTTAGGATCTGAGCATTGGGAGCAAAATATGTGCATCTCTTTTGTTGTCGTTGGACATGTTGTCTAATAGGTTAGATGTTTATTACCATCAGCTGGTCTTCTGGAATAAAAACATAGGCATTCAATTGCAGTTAGTAGCACTAGTATGGTAATCTCAGAGGAGCATTTCATTTGCACAGTAGTGTGCACGAAAAAGAGGGGTTGCCACTATTTAGAAAGTGGCAGTCACGTGGAGTACAGAAGTATTTCAGAAGATCAATTGTTGCTCATCTTCAAATTAAACCTACACTGCTGTTTTAAATCCGCCAGGCATCAGGATTTGCAGGACAATTGTAGCCAAAAACGTCATATCCCACACCACACTAGAGAGTGGATATAGGCTACGCGTCGTGTGCCATGCCCTTCTTGGAAGGTGTGGGCCTTCATATGTACCTCAGCGTTGTAGGGCTACATGTAAATGTTCAGAGGGAGCGCTTTCGCAGCGGGAAAGAAAGATCGCTGAATTTGTTTTATCTTCATCGAATACAGGACATAACTACAAATGACTTCACGGACTATGCCTACATCTCGAAATGGGCCTAGGTCAAGATGTTTTAAAGTCAAAATAAAGTTATCATGGACAAGGGTTTCTGCTGAGAATGTATAGTAAAATTCCCCAACTTTTCCAACTCAAGACTACATGAATAAAGCGAATGCTTTATTGCGAAGGAATTAAGGAACACCCACCCGTTGTAGGTAAATCATAAAATAGGCTATGCCTAAATCTATAATATAATTTGGTTAATCTAGTATTAAAATAGACTACCACTGCAAACTGTGCTGTTTGTTATCCTTATTTAATATACACTATGATATATTTAAGCAATAAAGCAGGATGGGTGTCACGACTTCGACCGAGGCAGGCTTTCCTTCCCGTTCGGGTGGCGGTCAGCGTCACCGGCCTATTAGCTGCCACTGATCCTTTTCTCCCCCCTCCCTATGTGTTTATTGGTTTCACCTGTTTTGTATTAGGGTTAATTAGTTGGGCTTATTAGTCAGCCGGCCCGCACGTTTCTTTGTGAGGGATTGTTTGTTTGTAAGTAGTGGTGTTGGGTTTGTGCTACGTGTTTTCTGGACTGTGTTCCTTTCCCCCCGTGTTTGGGGTTGGTTTAGTAGTACACCCAGTGTGTTAGTAGGGTGGCCTAGTTTGTCCGTGTTCATTAAAGAACATTTTGTATTGCCACCTGCTGTTTCCTGCGCTTTGACTCCACACTCCGACACCCAGGCCTTACAATGGGGTGTAGTATATGGCCAATATATCATGGCTAATGGCTGTTCTTAGGCACGACGCATTGTGCCCTTAGCCGTGGTATTTTGGCAATATACCACAAACCCCTGAGGTGCCTTATTGGTATTATCAACTGGTTATCAACCTAAATAGAGCAGTAAAAATACATGTTTTGTCATACCTGTGGTATACAGTCTGATATACCACGGCTGTCAGCCAATCAGCATTCAGGGCTCTAACCACCTAGTTTATAAAAATCTATATATAATAGACTTGAAATGTAATCTTTGAAAGGCCACTATGTGGATGATACTGGATGATATTTATGTAGCCAATATGTGGGTCATATAAACTCACTGATTTCTGACTTTTGTCTTAAAATGTAGGCTATCAATTGTGTGTTGTTTCAGTAGCCTAGATATACTGAAATGTGTGTAGAAAACACATATTATGACTTTTCTTTACTGCCAAGCTCCACTCAACAAGTGGTTGCAAAGCCTGATCCAACCTATTAATTTAAGTTTACTTTAGTTCCTGCATAGGGATTGTACACCACAGTGTAACCTACAACAGAGGGCTGTTGAAGACAGAGTTATAAACTATATTAAAATATGTTAACATAGTGAAATTGCCTATTAGGCTACGGATTGAGAGCTTCAAGTTTCTCGGTGACCACATCACCAACAAACTATCATGGCCCAAACACACCAAGACAGTTGTGAAGATGGCACGACAACGCCTATTCCCCCTCAGGAGACTGAAAAGATATGGCATGGGTCCTCAGATCCTCAAAAAGTTATACAGCTGCACCATCGAGAGCATCCTGACTGGTTGCATTACCGCCTGGTATGGCAACTGCTCGGCCTCCGACCGCAAGGCACTACAGAGGGTAGTGTGTATGGCCCAGTACATCCCTGGAGCCAAGATTCCTGCCATCCAGGATCTCTATACCAGGCAGTGTCAGAGGAAGGCCATACAAATTGCTATAGACTCCAGCCACCCTAGTCATAAACTGTTCTCTCTGCTACCACACGGCAAGCAGTACCGGAGCACCAAGTCTTTGTCCAAAAGGCTTCTTAACAGCTTCTACACACAAGACATATGACTGCTGAACAGCTAATAGAATGGCTAGCCGGACTATTTGCATTGTCCTCCCACACATATTTTTACGCTGCTGCTACTCTCTGTTCATTATCCATGCATAGTCACTTTAACTCTACCTGCAGTACAGTTGAAGTCGGAAGTTCACATACACCTTGGTCAAATACATTTAAACTCAGTTTTTCACAATTCCTGACATTTAATCCTAGTAAAAATTCCCTGTCTTAGGTCAGTTAGGATCACCAATTCATTTTAAGAATGTGAAATGTCAGAATAATAGTAGAGAGAATGATTTATTTCAGCTTTTATTTATTTCATCACATTCCCAGTAGGTGAGAAGTTTACATACACTCAATCAGTATTTGGTGGAATTGCCTTTAAATTGTTTAACTTGGGTCAAACGTTTCGGTTAGCTTTCCACAAGCTTCCCACAATAAGTTGGGTGAATTTTGGCCCATTCCTCCTGACAGAGCTGGTGTAACTGAGTCAGGTTTGTAGGCCTCCTTGCTCGCACACACTTTTTCAGTTCTGCCCACACATTTTCTATAGGATTGAGGTCAGGGCTTTGTGATGGACCCTCCAATACCTTGACTTTGTTGTTCTTAAGCCATTTTGCCACAACTTTGGAAGTATACTTGGGGTTATTGTCCATTTGGAAGACCCATTTGCGACCAAGCTTTAACTTCCTGACTGATGTCTTGAGATGTTGCTTCAATATTCCTCCCTCATGATGCCATTTTTCTTCTTTATATTTTTTATTTATTTTAATAAATACTAAGTAAGTAAGTATTTCACTACACCTGTTGTATTCGGCGCACGTGACAAATACAATTTGATTTATTTTGATGTCCAGATGATTTACAACTATCTCTTGTAATTGAAGGGTTGTTTGGTCTAATCAGCAGGCTCCAAATAGGAAGCTACCCCGGGAACCCAGCCATAACGCAGCCTTCAAAACACTATTGTCTCATGAGCTGCAGTAGCTGTGGTATATCATGTGTATTTTGCTAACAACAGGAAGACATGCTTCTCATATTGTGAAATGCAACAACACGAGCAGTCCCTTTTGTGCAACTTTTTTTTCATTATCTTTGTGATTTCCTCTTATCCTATTCATTTGATCCCATTTGAAACCAGTTGTATAGTAGAAAGAGCTATATGGTCTTAATAAACCAACAGCTACTGTCCAATTTCAGACTCAGGATTAAGGTTTACTGGCCATGATTTCCCTAGAGACAGCCAAGTGCCATTACTAACATAGTGAGGGGTTAAGGCAGTGTTTTTTGTACTTTTAAAATATTTCAGAGCTTCTAAAAAAGCACAAATGTAAAACAGATTAGAAGTGTCTCCTTTTAACAAATACTTTGATTATGTTATTGCTACTTTCAGTGCACAGAAGCCTGCTGAGGGGAGGACAGCTCATAAGAATGACCAGCATGGAGCGAATGGAATGGCGTTTCAGTGATACCTTCAATGTTTAGGAAAGCATATGTGAGTGAATTACACTCTAGTTTCATGCATAGGACTCTATGTCAGAAAGCAAATGTACATTACGGCAGGCCTACTTGTAATTGCAAGGGCTTTATCATGTGAGCACTAATTTAAGCATCTTATTTATGGTAATGCTCTTTTTCTGACAGGTGAAAGGTGATGGAAATCCTTTGGAGATGCTGTTGATGATTGTCCCTATTCTATACCGGTCTTGTGAAAGTGTTTCTCCTCTATAATATCACTGAAAAAGCATGTTCAATCCTCACAGGATTTTCACAAATTCTCATGTTTTATAGTCGGTGGTATGATTCAGTGGTTAGGGCAGAAGATGCACAAAGTAAGAAGTACAAATCCTGTTGAGATGAAATTGGAATGAGAGACTATCTGATGCATTGTTTGTTCAGCACTAGCTCACGCTGTCTTCAGGTGCCCTCAGACAGAGTATTAAAATGCATAGACAGACACCCAGCATGTTTTAAATGAAGGTGTTGTTTTAAAACAAGGGTGAAAGAAAGTTTTGTGCAGCCGTGTGGTGGACACACAGCATCACAGGGGCCCAGATGCTATTTGAGGAATGACAATGGTGGTGAAGTATTGGGCACATATCATCCTGGTTGTCACACCCTGATCAATCTCACCTGTCTTTGTGTTTGTCTCCACCCCCCTCTCCAGGTGTCGCCTATCTTCTCCATTATCCCCTGTGTATTTATACCTGTGTTCTCTGTTTGTTTGTTGCCAGTTTGTTTTGTTCATCCCTGAGCCTGCCTGACCATGTTCGATTTAATACACTTTTGTTACTTCGACACTGTCTGCACCTGGGTCTTACCTTCAAACCTGATAGTACGAATTGGCTATGACTGACCCAGCAGACTCGGGCCAGCGGTGCAACGCTCCCAAGGAGCCACCATCGGTAGGCACAAGGAATTACTTCGTGGCCTTATGAAGGGGGTCCAAATGTTGGCTGAACACCATGACCGGGCGTTGGACATTTTGCTGGAGCAATTCCGCGGGTTGTCTGGGAGGCAGCCTACCACAGTGGTAACCTCACAGCCCTTCAGTAACTTAGCAGTTAGCAGCGCCATCTCATCGGTCACTCCAACTTCTCGGGAGCCCCGCTTACCTTCCCGGAACGCTTCAATGGAGAGCCAAGCACCTGTCGGGCGTTTCTAGCTCAGTGTGCCCTTGTCTTCGAGCTTCAGCCTTCATCCCTCCCTCGGATCACTCCAAGATAGCCTACCTCATCACGCTGATGTCCAGGAGGGCTCTCACCTGGAATACTGCTGTATGGGAACAACAGCCGGGCATATGCGTTAGCCTTTTAGGAGGTTTGTGGGAGAGGTGAAGAAGGTTTTAGATGCCCCGTTCTCCGGGAGAAAAGCTGCCCAGAAGCTAATACAGCTTTTGCAGGACTTCCACAGTGTGGCAGACTATGTGATGGATTTCCACACGTTGGCAGCGGTGAGTGCTCGGAACCAGGAAGCTCTGTTCGATATGTTCCTGCACGACGTGTCAGAGGAGGTCAAGGATGAGCTTGCTGCTCGGGCGTTACCTATGGATCTCGATTCCCTCATCGCTTTGACCATCCGAATTGATGGGCGTTTACGGAAACGACAGAGGGAGAGGATATTCGATTTCACTCGCATGTACAGGGAATCCACCTTGCCTCCGAGTCATTCCTGAAGTCCCCGATGGTCCTGTGGCCGAGAGAACCCGAGGCTTCCCAACGTCCCCCGAGAGTCGCCAAAAGACGGCTGAGTCACCTCTTCCCGAGCATATGCAACTAGGCAGAGCTGGGCTGTCGCCAGCGGAACGACAATACAGGATCAACATGAAGAGTTGTCTGTATTGCGGGACTCTTGGTCATTTTGTGTCCTCTTATCCTTTAAATGACCAGGCTCACCAGTAGGAGCGAGTACGCTGGTGGCCCATATGGAGAACTTTTCAGTTTCTCTTGCTCAAAACCCTTTTCATGTCATTCTGCTGTGGGGAAACCAGTCTAAATCTCTCTGGGTCCTCATTGACTCTGGGGCCGATGAGAACTTTTTGGACGCCACACTGGCTTCCGAGCTGAACATCCCCACTTAGCCCCTCTCCATTCCCATGGATGTTGAGCGTAGGACAGGCGCGCTATAGCCCGGATCACTCATAATACCACTCCCATCAACCTACGGTGTCTCTCACAGCGAGACTATTCAATTTCTACTCATCAAGTCTCCTCAGATTCCTGTGGTTTTGGGATTCTCCTGGCTCCAGCAGCACAATCCCCTCATCAACTGGTCTACTGATGCAATCATGGGCTGGAGTCCATTCTGCCACGCCCATTGTCTGAAGTCTGTGCAACCTGCCCCAGACCTCTCTGCCATTCCCGCAGAGTACCAGGACCTTCGGGAGGTGTTCAACAAGGCCCGGTCCACTTCGCTTACGCTGCACCAACCATATGACTGCGGGATTGACCTTCTCCCTAGCACCACTACGACCGGGGATGACTGTACTCACTGTGGGGTCGGAGACCAAGGCTATGGAGACCTACATTGGGGACTCCCTAGCTGCAGGATTTATCTGTCCTTTGTCCTCTCCCGCCAGCGCAGGGTTCTTCTTTGTGGAGAAGGACAAGACCCTACTGGGGACTCAATGACATAACGGTGAAGATCCGCTACCACTCATCTCCTCTGAGCTGCTCCAGGAGGCCACCATATTTTCCAAGGCGGATCTATGGAACACCTACCACCTGGTGTAGATACGGGAGGGGGATGAGTGCAAGACCGCCTTCAACATGGCCAGTGGCCACTACGAGTATTTGGTCATGTCATTTGGCCTCACCAATGCCCCTGCTGTGTTCCAGGCTCTCACCTCTCCCAAGATTCCGTTCACATGGTCCCCTGTTGCTGACCGGGCATTCCGGGACCTCAAACATCTCTTCACCACTGCTCCCATCTTGGTTCATCCTGGTGGAGGCCAATGCTTCTGATGTAGGAGTGGGGGTGTTCCTGTCCTAGCATTCTGCCCTGGACCAGACAAACGGATGTTTGTGCCTGGTGCAGTATGCTCCGCGGTCCTGAAGTGGGCCCGTTCCTCCAGACTGACCTACCACCCGTGCTCCTGTCGGAGATTGGCTTTTGTGTGACAGCGCTTTTGGTGGCCTACCATGGTCCCTGATGTCTCCGCATTCGTTGCTGCTTGCACGGTTTGTGCACAAAGCAAGACTCCTCAACAAACTCCGGCTGGTCTCCTCCAACCTCTGCCTGTCCCTCAACGTCCCTGGTCTCACATCTCCCTGGACTCTGTCACGGGTCTTCCCTCATCTGATGGCAACACCGCCATCTTGACGTGTGGTGGATCGGTTTTCCAAAGCCACCCACTTCATTCCTCTCCCCAAACTACCCTCTGCCAAAGATACGGCCCAGCTCATGGTGCAGCACATCTTCTGGATCCATGGACAACCAGTCGACATGGTCTCTGACCGGGGCCCTCAGTTCTCGTCCAAGGTTCTGGAAGGCGTTCTGCACCCTCATTGGATTGTCAGCCAGCCTGTCCTCCGGGTTCCACCCCCAGTCCAACGGCCAGTCGGAACGAGCCAACTAGGACCTAGAGACTACTCTGTGCTGCCTGGTCTCCGCCAACCCCAACACGGGGAGCCAGCAGCTGGTGTGGGTCAAATATACCTGCAACACCCTTCCCTGCTCTGTCATGTGCCTATCTCCTTTTGAGTGTTCCCTGGGGTATCAGCCCCCGCTCTTCCCTGAGCAGGAAGAAGATGTCAGCATACCTTCTGCCCAGATGTTTGTCTGCCGCTGTCGTTGTACCTGGAGGAGAGCCCGGTCGGCCCTCAAGACCACCTCCAGGTATCAACGACAAATGGATCGCCACTGGACCCCGTCTCCCCGGTATCGTCTCGGGGCAGAAGGTATGGCTGTCCACCCGGGATCTGCCCCTCGGGGTGGAATCCTGCAAACTCTCACCCCGGGTTATCGGCCCATTTCCCATCTCCAAAATCATTATCCCCATCTTCTGTTGCCCTGGACCATTTGTATACATCCTACCTTTCAGGTGTCCAGAGTTAAACCCATGTCTCACAGCCTTTTGTCTCCTATTTCCAGGCCCACCCCGCTTCCCCATCTCATCGACGGCTAACATGCTTACGCGGTGAGGAATCTCCTGAAGGTTCGACCTCGGGGCAGGGGGTTCCATAACCTGGTTGACTGGGAGGGTTATGGCCAAGAAGAGAGGTGCTGGGTCCCCGCCAGAGACATCCTGGACCCAGGCCTCATCGCAGATTTCCAATACCGACACCCTGGTCAACCGGGTATGTGCCCGGCCTGTTGCCAGTTCATTTTGTTCATCAAACCTACCAGCGTTTTTCCCCTTGTTCCTGTCTTGTCTATAGTTCCTGTTTTCTAGTTTTGACCTTTCTGCCTGCTTTTACCCTGAGCCTGCATGCCGTCCTGTACCTTTTCCCAACTACTCTGGATTACCGACCTCTGCCTGCCCTGACCCTGAGCCTGCCTGCCGTCCTGTACCTTTACCTGCCGTGTTTAATTTAATAAACTTTTCTTACTTCGACACTGTCTGCACCTAGGTCTTACCTTCAAACCTGATACTGGTAGAGGAAGAGACTATAAATCGTGTGTGGTCCGGCATTTTCTATGATTGATTTGTAGTTACTCATTCTGTTGCATTTATTTTCCAAAATTGAATTTGAGGTGCAGCTGCAGGTTTAGGACACGTGAGCAATGTGACAATTTGTGCATTTTTTTGTGTGTTTGACTAGTACCGTGTAAAATAGCAGATTTATTTGCACTTATCTAACTTATTATGCAATGAAAAAGATCAGTGAAGCAGACACGTGTTTAGGAGGATTATGACATGTTATAGTTTCCCAGCCTCCACTAACAACCCATTTCCTGAGAGATCAGCTCTTCTGTACCACACCTTTTCCCTTTGCTGTCTGTGTTACATATTCACTGTAGTTTCCCAGAAGTCCATACTTCCCTCTGAACCCATCTGCCTGTATGTAAGGAAATGTCTGTCATGGATTAGTCATATAAATGGAAAATGAAGAGAAAGTTCCAAACTGCTTCTGAACTTTGATCTGATCATGAATATCAGGCACTAATGGCTTTACCTCGGCTAGAACTATCAGATCTGAAAATACTTATGAAGAGTATCCCATCATATAGTGTGCTATTGCGGAGCTTTATGTGGAAGGTTAAACTTTGTTGCTCTACAATATGGTAACAGCGAGATCCGTTGGCCTTGAGAGCTCGACCTCTCAAAAGGCAAAGATACTGTACAGACCGGGACAGAACAAGTAGAAGGAAAAATGAGAAGAAGAAGTATGTCATTTAACACCCCAAACCCCACCCAAATTAAAATAAAATGTTACATTATCGCAGGTGTCACTAAATGCATATGTTCCTAGCTCCAACAATGCAGCAATACCTAACAATATAAAAGAATACACCCAAATTGAAAAAAGAAAGGAATTAAGAAATATAGAAATGTTAGAATGAGCAATGTCAGAGTCTGCAATATAAATATACAGTGCATTCAGAAAGCATTCAGACCACTTGACTTTCCACATTTTGTTAGGTTACAGCCTTATTCTAAAATGTATTCTAAAATGTATTAAACTGTTTTTTCCCCTCACATTTACATAAGTATTCAGACCCTTTACTCAGTACTTTGTTGAAGCACCTTTGGCATCGATTACAACCTTGAGTCTTCTTGGGTATGGCGTTACAAGCTTGGGGAGTTTATCCCATTCTTCTCTGCAAATCCTCTCAAGCTCTGTCAGGTTGGATGGGGAGCGTTGCTGTACAGCTATTTTCAGGTCTCTCCAAAGATGTTCGATCGGGTTCAAGCCTGGGTTCTGGCTGGGCCACTCAAAGACATTCAGAGACTTGTCCCGAAGCCACTTCTGCATTGTCTTGGCTTTGTGCGTAGGGTCGTTATCCTGTTGGACGGTGAACCAGAAATGTTTTGGTTCCCTTCCCCAGATCTGTGCCTCTACACAATCTTGTCTCGGAGCTCTAGTGACAATTCCTTCGACCTCATGGCTTGGTTCTTGCTCAGACATGCACTGGCAACTGTGGGAAAGGAAAAGGGGGATACCTGGACTATAAACAGGTGTGTGCCTTTCCAAATCATGTCCAATCAATTGAATTTACCACAGGTGGACTCCAATCAAGTTGTAGAACCATCTCAAGGTTGATCAATGGAAACAGGATGCACCTGAGCTCAATAGCAAAGGGTCTGAATCGTTATGAAAATAAGGTATTTTTTATTATTTTTTGTAAACAATTAACAAACATTTAAAATCTGTTTTTGCTTTATCGGTGTGGGGTATTGTGTGTAGGTTGCTGAGAATTCTTAAAAAATATATATATTTTAGAATAAGGCTGTAACGTAACAAAATGTGGAAAAAGTATTTTCCAAAGGCACTGTATATGTATATGCATGTGTGTATAGACATCATGGACAGTTTATGAAAAGAAAATGTGTGTACAGCAGTAGCTATATAGGATGAGCCTTGACTAGAATACAGTATAGACATATGAAGTGGGTAAAACAGTATGTAAACAGTGTTCAATGACTATGTACATATAGGGCAGCAGTCTCTAAGGTGAGTACCGGATGGTAGCCGGCTAATAACAGTGACTAAAGTTCAGGGCAGGGCACTGGGCGGAGGCTGGCTAGTGGTCACTATTTAACAGTCTAATGGCCTGGAGATAAAAGCTGTTTCGGGTGCTTGTTGTGGCCCAATGCCATATTTTAGACACTTTATGTTGGTGTTTGTTTTATTTTGGCAGTTACCTGTACGTTGTTTACTCTCGTCAAATTTGGCTTGTTGACTTGTTTCAAAAAAGTTGGTTGTCTGAACAAAGCTCACACAGGCTACAGTACATAATGTTTGGTTTGAGATAACATTTGTGACAGCTTCAGGGATACAATGAGTGTACAAAACATTAGGAACACCTGCTCTTTCCATAACATAGACTGACCAGGTGAATCCAAGTGAAAGCTATGATCTCTATATATTGATGTCACTTATTAAATCCATTTCAATCAGTGTAGATGAAGGGGAGGAGACAGGTTAAAGTAGGATTTTTAAGCCTTGAAAATTGAGATAAGGATTGTGTGTGTGTGTGTGTGTGTGTGTGTGTGTGTGTGTGTGTGTGTGTGTGTGTGTGTGTGTGTGTGTGTGTCATTCAGAGGGTGAATGGTCAAGACAAAACAATTTATGTGGTTTTGAACGGGGCATGGTAGTTGGTGCCAGGTGCACCAGTTTGAGTGTGTCAAGAACTGCAACACTGCTGGGGTTCTCACACTAACAGTTTCCCGTGTGTATCAAGAATAGTCCACCACCCAAATGATATTCAGCCAGACCTTGTAGTGTCCATGCCCTGACGGATTGAGGCTATTCTGAGGGCAAAAGGGGTGCAACTCAATATTAGGAAGGTATTCCTAATGCGTTGTACACTCAGTTTAGCGTTAATAGCTTTTTCAACAGTGTCATGGATTTTATAAGAAAGCTATTTACTGAAGTCTTGTCGGTGAAGCAGTATTAGTCCTAAATGTAGGCTAGTTACGACAAATATACAATTGCGCCATCAGTTGGAGTTTGAAAGGAAGAAAGGAATTATCTTTCTGTATTAGTTGTGGTTGTTAAGGCCATTTGAAGAGTTTGTAATTCATCCCCTCACTAGCTCAAATGGTATGGCCCTCCTGGAAGGGGGTGGGGTGTTTGAGGTGGGACATTTGTTCAAGAGGAACCAGATGGTTTTCAGCATGAAAGGTGTCAGGAAGGCCAGGTTATTTTAGGCTGGTACGGTCGTTCACATATAGAATAGTGGCCATAACTTTGGAGTTCATGGCTTCTGTTTTCTTAATTTATTTTATTTTGCCTGCTTGAAACGTATTTTTCTTGGATTTGTGTAACTCTAACTCTCAATCACTTCTGGAATCTGTACACTTTTGACCACTACAAGGCTACTGTTGAGTGTTTTGTGCTTCAATGCTCTTTTAATTTGTTAATTAATTAATGGTCGAATTCAGTTTCAACAACTGCTTGGAAAAAATGGTGCGTATGAGACTCCCCTCTGAATAGCTGATACAATTTTTAGCTAGTTTATTTACAAAAGTATATTATGGAGTCCCACTGAGAGAAAGAGAGGGACAATTTAGACGATATGATTGATACATTTCTTCTTACAAAAGCTTATGATGTGCTTTGCAAACATCACATGTACTGTCTTCTAAAGAAATTGTCTACTTTCATCAGTACTTTCATCCATTTCTAAATAGTTTGTATTTATTTTTAAAGCCAATTGTAGTGAAAAATGAAACAGCTCTTTACCTTATGTTTGTGGTATATTATAATGCCGCAGGCTTAACACTAATGTTAAAGCCATCCACTGCGTAGAGAGAATGATACCTTTGAACTCTGCGTTGTTCCTGATGTCACCACACACGCTCAATCCTGCTGGAATTTTAATCAAATAGAAATGTACAGTACAACTTGTTGGTCGTGTGGGCTTTGAACCCTTGGTGATCAATGGCTCACATTGTAGTTGCTTAGCCTTCTATTGCAACATTTGGTTTGAAACAATGGCAGCCTTACATCTCCTGTGAACAAAACAAATTATTCCGTTTTGAAGGAGAAATGGGAACGCAGGGATTTGTGGTTACTTGCGAGAATATCCCCTCTCTATCTTGGGACCACAGTGTTATTCTTGTGTCTATGGTAAAGCACTGATTAAAACATTTGCATTAATTCAGTGAATTATTCAAGTTGTCCGAAATGGAAAGTTGGATTTGGTTTTAAAAAGAAGGCATTGTTATAAGTTGTATGAAAAAAGGCACAAGCATTGAATTCTTCTATTTGGAGATTTTTATGTAATATGTTGGGCTCCCGAGAGGCGCAGTGGTCCTGGTTCAATCCTGGGCTGTATTACAACCGGCTGTGATCGGGAGTCCCACAGGGCGGCGCACAATTCGCCCAGCGTCGTCCGTGTTAGGGGAGGTTTTGGCTGGGGTAGGCTGTCATTGTAAAATAACAATTTGTTCTTAACTGACTTTCCTATTTAAATAAGGTTAAATAAATAAAAAAACAAAAAATGTGGAACTGGCACCACTGCAAGGCTTTTTAAGCCATACCATGGGCGCAACTTTCACTGGGGACAGGCAGGACATGACCCCCTCCCTCCCACCCCCCACATTCTGAAATTGACACCATAGAGCGTGCGGACAGGCTGTGTGAAGGCAAGCTTTGCTTATAGGACCAGCACGGGAGAGATGAACAGAGGCAGCTGCTTTCTGTGTTGCGTTTTTTCTCTGAGGTGTAAAAGCAAGCAGTGCAGAAACTGGCTACTCTTTAGTTGACTGATCTAGCTGGCAAGGTAACTGCTGTTTGACAGAAGTAAAAATATTCCCAGTGCTGAGCTAGTAGTGTAACTGACATGTTACGTTTGCTAATGTTTCATCCAATCTTGACTGAAGTTAATAAACTACTAGCAGCTAGCTAGTAGCTACCACAGCCAGGTCAGCTCTAGCTAGCCTCTAGCTGTCTATCAGGTAGCAGTATCTAAAAGCTGTTGTGTGTATGGAAATGTTATGTAGCCTTCGTTTTGTCCCGTTTCAACATAAGTACATTTGATGATGTACCATTAGCTAGAGCCAGCCAAAAGTTGGCTAACGTTAGCTAGCTAGCTCAATAACTTTAGCTATTAATTTCCCCTCAATCACACTAGACTTAAATAAAACAATGAAACCAGCATCTTTACAATTGAAGACCAATATTCTGACGTTTTTCGTCACAATGTGAGTTTTTATTAGTCAGTACAGCAATGTAACGTTATTGAGCTCTCAGTTTCCTTAGCTAATTCCCTACTTTTCACACCGACACAGTATAAACAGCTCGATAGGCTTCACTGTCATGGTGCACAGTAAGTACACAACACTGTGCTGATCATGTCTTAGCAGGATTAGATGGTGACAAGTGTAGGGTCAGACAGCCAGGGAAGACCAGTCTATGGAGCTCAGGTGAATTAAAAAATATATATATTATAACAATCAGTGAATGGATACAAAGTTCCATCTTGAGTTGATGGCTACAGTTTGGGATCTGGGAATAATGGTCATGTAAATTATTGAACCATTTCTATTCTATAGTGCATAAATGTACACCAAGGTAATTGTTTGTCATGCATCATCTGAGTAGGATGAGGTGGTGACAGGGGTCTCATCAAGGTCAGGCAGCCAGGGAAGCCAGTCTGTGACGGCGCAGAGGTGAACTTTTTCAGATACAACACTTCATTCTCTCTGTGCAGCAAACACTGGATAAGCAAGAAGCTTCAAAGATTGAAACTATTTTTAAGGCAGTCTGACAAACCTCTAAAGTTGATTTTCAAACTGTATCAAGAGTTGATAGAGGCTTTACCCGATGGTACAAAACATGTAAAACAAAAATGTGAGGAAGACCTGGGAGACGCTATAGGTGATGATGATTATTATGATGATGAACGGATACAGATACTGTATGTCAGTCATGTGCATATAATCTCAGACATAAATTACTGCAGTTTAAGTGAAACTGAATATCATGCACTCAAAAATGGCCTTATTCTGCTGAAAACACAAAGGGGTACATATTTGCATATGTTATGGTCTTGTGAAGGCTGGCTGAATTATGGCAAAGAGTGTGTTATTTTATCTCAGCATGTCATATTCTCCCTTCTCCCTGTTTTTGTTTGCTTGGAAATG
The DNA here is from genome assembly GCF_029448725.1 of Salvelinus fontinalis. NCBI lineage: Eukaryota > Metazoa > Chordata > Actinopteri > Salmoniformes > Salmonidae > Salvelinus > Salvelinus fontinalis. Next base: position 37,648,867 of record NC_074677.1, read on the forward strand.
TTGATACTGGAGACAGTTATCAGAAGAAACTGTGTAACCTAGCATTTACAGCAGCTAAGAAATGCATTGCCTTTAATTGGAAGGTAGGTTATCCTCCCACAATGGATGGAAGAAATGTCAAGTGATTTATCACTAGATTTGATTTATTACAAGATTAAGGGTATACTGTGCAACTTTCATAAGGTCTGGATGCCTTATGTGGAATACTGTTCAGCAAAAGGAGTCTTGAAAACATGCCTACGTCAGGGGAGATACCTATTTAGGCAATTCCTAGCTGCTGGGCTGCTCAGACCTGGCCCTGGGGGTCTGCCGTTGTGTTGGTTGTCACTCTGACCTTGGCCTAACACACTTGAAACCAATAATGATCCCCTATCTGAGTGGGCTGTGTTTGGTTGGGGCGCTGCAGGGCCGTGGACCCCTAGGGGCAGGACGGGGTGACCCAGCTATATTGTGTGCAAGTAAAAAGAGCTATACAGGACTATTAAGCCTATGATAGGAATGATATGGAGGATGTACTGTTTCTGTGTGTTAATGTGGAGGTGTATGTGTTTTTTTTTTTACTTTTGTTTTCCAAAACGCTTCCTTGAGACATTACAGAACAAAAAAAAGATGGGAAGGAAGTTGTTGGGGAGAGAGCTGAGTTATTAGATACACTGGTGGGCGTGCAGGTGGCTCGGCCTGGCTGGGTGGTCTGGCTGAAATTTGACAAGAGGATGTCAAAATCAAATCAAAGTTTATTTATCACGTGCGCCGAATACAACACCTTACAGTGAAATGCTTACTTACAGGCTCTATCCAATAGAGCAAAAAAGGTATTAGGTGAACAATAGGTAGGTAAAGAAATAAAACAGTAAAAAGACAGGCTATATGGAGTAGTGAGGCTACATATAGACACCGGTTAGTCAGGCTGATTGAGGTAGTATGTACATGTAGATACGGCTAAAGTGACTATGCATAAATGATGAACAGAGAGTAGCAGTAGCATAAAAGAAGGGATGGCAGGTGGTGGGTCTTAAAGATAATCAAAAGTTGTCTTTGTACTTTACTTGTTAGAGTTGTCAATTTGTTAGGCTACTGGTTAAATGTGCAACACAATATTGATTATTGAATTATCCTAGATCTAGTTCAGTCTTATCAATCGCTTAAACATTTTTAATACTGATCTCTTACCTAGCCTGATGCCTGTATGTCACGATCGTGTGGAGGATTGACGGACCAAAACGCAGCATTTGGAAAATACGCCATCTCTTTTATTGATGACGAAGGCAAAACGAAACAAAAACACTTACACACTAAACAAAAAACGATCGTGAAGCTAATCAAACGTAGTGCATACACAGGCTTCAAACGTATAACATAGACAATTACCCACAATCAAATGAAAGCCTAAGGCTACCCTAAATATGGCTCCCAATCAGAGACAACAGAAATCAGCTGTCTCTAATTGGGAACTCATTCAGGCAACCATAGACTCTCCTAGACAACTAAACCAACATAGACACAGCTAGACACATGCACTCAACACAAACCCATACACTACACCCAACACCCCCTTTACCATATAATCACCCAAAACCGACAAAACACAAACAATCCCCATGTCACACCCTGACCTAACTAAAATAATAAAGAAAACAAATAATACTAAGGCCAGGGCGTGACACTGTAGGTGTTTTTGCTTACTTTTTGTTGTTCTAAATAGATACCGCTAGAAGGGCCATGGGCCATATTAGATTGTGTAGAAATGCAGAAAATGAGCTTTAGAATACTCCCAAAAATGGGAGGACCCCCACACTTCTAAAACCAAAGGCGTGCCCCAGGGCCATACACAATGTTGTCTATTTTATTTTCTGGTTTCATGGTCCTCAGAAATTCCCTGAAGTACAACAGTCAGAGAAGAACATGATCATAAGATAGCACATAAATGATGTGTTATATAGTAATTGATGCTCTCAGCAGCACAGAGAACACACTATCATAAAATATGTAGATCCTCTCAGGACACTGTGGTTTAAACCCAGTGCTGTGGATTTCCTGTCGGCCATCAGCCTCCCATCCATCCTACCCCACCCCGTTCCACCATGGCTCTGTTTCTCCGTGGTGTCAAACATAGAAGCAACACCTCCACTACCAGAGACAGACACATTTCCTGATCAGTACTCTCTCCCCCAACCCAAAGCAGAACGGCCACCGACCGTTCTGACCATTTTCTCACCTCACACTCAGATGGGGAAACAGCATCTTGCTCTGTGGTTAACTTTCACTTCACTCTAGAAAAAATAAGACCACACTGCTCTCTCATAGAGACCCACATCTCCTCTGTCTAACCTTCCAGTCAACCTGTGAAAGACAGGCAGGCAGGCCTCCTGCTCACCTCTCACGTCCAGAATGACAGTCCTCCATTCTGTTCCCCTTGGACCCCTGAAGAGACAGCCACATTTACATTCAGACAGTCATAAATCTAATCAAGCATAGCAACAAGTCTCATAAAAATGCTCAATGACCTGATATATTGGGTATTTTTAGATTACTTTGATTATGAAACACAGTTAGGCTAACATAAGCGAAAGCTCCATATGCTGGCAACTAAAAGAATTTGAGCCAGTAACGCCATGATTGACGTAAATTTGCTGATGAACGAAAAGCCTGTAGTTGAAGTGTCTCATACTGTAATATGATTTATACGAATGCAGCGACCTGTATTTCTTTGTAAAGATCTGCTGCCAATTTAATATCTTCAATCATCACTTGTAGAATTACAATATGGCATCCATATTATATACTTAATTATTGTATGGCTGTAAAGCTTGTGCACTGTAGATAGTGGCAGTGAAGTACACAAGTCAGAGAAGAACATGATCAGTGTTCCCTTGTAAGGAGCTCTGAATGAAGATGTGTTAAGACTCCCCAAGTCTCAGCTGTTCTGGTGTCTGATGGTGTCAAGGTTCAGAGGGAGGCTTTAAGACTCAGCATGAGGGAAGGACTAGACTCCAATTGGCAGGTGGCTCAATTGAACACCGTAGGGAAGGAAAAACAGATGGTAGCGCTGGTCAGGATGCTGCACTTGCCTCAAGGCAAATCTGTTTGAAGTTTCAACAGCCTTCCAGCTGCTTCTCGAACTGATCACAGGGAAGGGACAGTGGATGTTTAGAGATGAGAGGCGGGATATGGAATAGTGTACTATTTTGGTGAGGGAGCTTTCTGACATAACAATAGGAGATTCCTGTAAACGTCAGTCACTGTAGTATTTGTTTTGTTTTTGGGTGTCTTAGGTTTTGACTTTCCCTTTGGAAATGAATCATGTTACTTAATGACTCCACAGCAGAGACGATTCTGCTAGTTTGGCTTAAATATGTGATAGAAACCCATGAATCCATTATGAGGACATGAGGCTAACCAAGTCTCAATGGTGGAAGTGTATCTCATGTAGCTATTTTAGTTTCAGTGGGGGGTTTGTACTGGTTTAATCTGTTTCCAATGAGTGATCCCAATGAGTCTGCATTTACAGTACCCCAGACCTTTTCCTGGAGCCAGTTTGCTGTATGGCAGTAAGGGAAAGGAGATCTGCATGGGAAGGAACCCACACAGCTCACTCTACAGGGCTTTCAGCTTGAAACTCATTAATTAACTACAGGTTCCTTACAACTACTCTAATCATCTCAATGATGATATGGGCCACACAGAGTTAGTTCATTTCTCCCTTGATAGAAATGTTGATGTCCTGAATAACTGAGTAGACTGGTAATTTGGCAGTTGTTCAGATACAGTTCTATTCCTTCTGAAAGTTGGTGTTGTGAAGACGTATTTCACAATTTTCCAGTTACTGCTGGAGTTTCAGGCTTTCCCTGGTGGAGAGCACAGTGAAACAGTAATGTTGCTTGGGAACACAGGCCTCCAGTTATGATATTCAGTCTGAGCTTGGGGAGTAAGGGAGTTAAGGAATGTCGCAAAGAGGTGGAGTCCCTCCGAGAGGAAAAGAGAGGGCCAATTTAGACAACTTACAGTAGACTATAGTACAGTAAACTGATGCTAGAGGTCTTTGGCTCATTGGTTACCCATACAAAAAAGTAATATATGGCCATATTTGGCCTTATATATAAAAGAATGTGACTTAGATTTTAAAATACATGATCATATATTTCTATAATCTATATAAATCTCACAACCCCATACAACAAAATATAAAAAGGGTAAGTATTTCATCACGCAAAATGAACTGAAAACATTCTTTTTTTTGTTCTATGCATTTATTGCTTTGAAATGCATTCCAGAAAATGTAGAGTTACAAAGAAAAAGCCATATCTCAGACTGGCCAATAAAAACAAAAGATTAAGATGGGCAAAAGAACACAGACACTGGACAGATTAACTCTGCCTAGAAATCCAGCATCCCGGAATCGCCTCTACACTGTTGACGTTGAAACTGATGTTTTGCGGGTACTATTTAATGAATCTGTCGGTTGAGGACTTGTGAGGCGTCTGTTTCTCAAACTAGACACTCTAATGTACTTGTCCTCTTGCTCAGTTGTGCACTGGGGCCTCCCACTCCTCTTTTATTCTGGTTAGAGACATTTTGCGCTGTTCTGTGAAGGGAGTAGTACACAGTGTTGTACCAGATCTTCCGTTTCTTGGCAATTTCTCGCATGGAATAGCCTTCATTTCTCAGAACAAGAATAGACCGACAAGTTTCAGAAGAAGTTCTTTGTTTCTAGCCATTTTGAGCCTGTAATCGAACTCACAATTGCTGATGCTCCAGATACTCAACTAGTCTAAGGAAGGCCAGTTTTATTGCTTCTTTAATCAGGGCGACAGTTTTCAGCTGTGCTAACATAATTGCAAAAGGGTTTTCTAATGATCAATTAGCCTTTTAAAATGATAAACTTGGATTAGCTAACACAACGTGCCATTGGAACACAGGAGTGTGGGCCTCTCTACGCCTATGTACTGTAGATATTCAATAAAAAATCTGCTGTTTCCAGCTACAAAAGTAATTTACAACATTATCAATGTCTGCACTGTATTTCTGATCAATTTTATGTTTTTTAACGGACCAAAAATGTGCTTTTCTTTCAAAAACAAGGACGTTTCTAAGTGACACCAAACTTTTGAACGGTAGTGTATATACTTTAAATCAATGCGTAAATCTCACACGTAGGGATGAATTATTTTCTAGATGCATTTCGTGTTAGGCAACCTTAGGACTACTTAGTTGTTTCTTGTATATACTGTAGATGATACTTGCAATCTCCTTTTGAGATTAGATTGAGATGACGTAGACTAGTGTAGGTTTATCATTTGTGATGGCAGATAGTCTAGCGGTTTAGAGGCTTCGGCCAGTAACCAAAAAGTTGCTTGTTCTGAATCCCTGAGCCAATAAGGTGAAACATTTGTCAATTTGACTTGAGCAAGGCACTTAACCATAATTTCTCCTGTAAATCACTAGACAGAGTTTCTGCTAAGTGGCTAAAATGTGATGTACACATTTTGAGAATGCACCGAAACGTATAAGAATATTTATTTTCGTACACTATAGTTGTGACTGCTCATAAGGCTATGGAATCACATTGTATTCATAAAACATGGTTTAGATATTGTTTTGATCCATATCTGTAGATTAGATTATTTTAGGTTGAGTCTTCCAAGGATTTACTTTGGGAATTCCTTATGCCTGTTGTCACCAGCAGGAGGCAGAGGAGCACAGCGGTTTGCATCTTTTCTACCCTTAAATTATGTTTTTAGTGTTTTGTGTGGTTTGTTCTATTGTTTTATTACCATGACTACAAGTATCACTGAAATAATGCTCCAATAACATATACTTAAGCAATAGTACATGAGACCATGACATTTGTATCATGGCTCTGGTGTGGTCATGGCCTCCAGTGTATTGTTGCTTGTATTGTTGCTTTTATACAACGGGTTATCAGCATTAAAAATCAAGATTATTTCCCAAACTATTTTTTCTTTTACAAAACATGACGGATACATTCACTAACACTGGTTGTCAAGTGACATTTTAGGGGCTCTTTGGTCGTTAGTTATTTTTGTATTGACTGCCATGTAAAGCAAAACTACCTAAGCGCTGGTTGATAGTCCCAGAACCTTGATTTCTAGAGAAGCGGTCCATGGTTCAGAAAACAGCGCACGTCTGGTCTATGCATAGGAAAATTGAATGTCAGATCGAAACATTGTATAGAGGCGCTGTCCTTGGATCTGAAAACAGCGCTGAAACATTGTAGCAAAGACATTGATACAGCGGATCAGAATAGAAACCACAATGACCCTTTTTTTTAGATGGTCACAGAATCGACAGCTATTTGTGATACACATACATTGCACATTTCCATTCAGTGTGTAATTAGTGAAGTAGTTGTCTAACGCCAAGGTCTCAAGCGCAGCTGGACGCCATTTCTCAGGAACAACTGCCTTGTCACACGCAGCTGTTAGGATGTTACTACATCTCCTGTTTCAGAGGAAGACCATCTTCCATGAACTGTATTGTTTTTAAAAGTGACTTTGAGATTCTGTATGAAAAGCGCTGTACAAAAAATAAATATTATTTAAACTTTTTTTTGTTACCAGGTGGTTGTCTGAACCAACCACATTGCTATAAGGCCACATTGACAATCTTCCGGAGGTAGTAATGTCAGTTTCTCCGCATATCCCACCCAGACTTATTTAGATTCTATGAATTTATTTTAGCTTGTGTCAAGCCAATGTCATGCACTAGCAGTGACAGTACTGGTAAACTGGAAAGTGGTAAAGCCAAATAAAATGCTAAACCAGTTCTAGATAAGCATCTGTATGTGCATTGTGGTCTTTCATTTGGCCGTCACCATTGCCTTCCATCAAGCTCCCCGAATCTGGTTGGAGAAATATGTAAAGTGATAGTTTTGCGGAATTTCTAGCTTTGTGTAACAAGTCAGGTCATTACCACCTAACTCTTAATTTAGAAGTCATTAGGTTGTAACAGTAGTACAATACATTGCGTATCTTTGTGTTTTGTTTTTTTCCTTTTCAGAACTGGAGGCTAAAGAAGCTTGTAATTGGCTGCAGGCAGCTGGATTTCCGCAGTATGCCCAGGTCTATGAAGGTAATAAATAATTAAGTAATGACTCAAACAAATTATGGCAATCATCCATTGTTATCGCCAGTAAGAAACTGCTAGCCACTGGCTGCTAACAGCTGAGAACTGCTAGCTAACTGTCAATCTCAAAAACGGTCAACAACTTCGGGAGTACAGACCCCCAGAAATCTTCAAACTGCCGAAAATACACAGAGGATAATAATTACTATGTCAAGAGACAGTGTTTTTGTTTTTTAAATGGCATACTTAACCAAAATAAATGTGACAGAGTTTGCAAATGCTAACACATTAGTGCATGAAATTAAGTTAATTCAAATGCTGGATGCGAATGCTGGAATTAAACAATTAACTGTCACGTTCCTGACCTGTTTTCTGTTGTTTTGTATGTGTTTAGTTGGTCAGGACGTGAGCTGGGTGGGAATTCTATGTTGTGTGTCTAGTTTGTCTGTTTCTATGTCAGCCTAGTGTGGGTTCTCAATCAGAGGCAGATGGTAGTCGTTGTCTCTGATTGAGACTCATATATAGGAGGCTTGTTTTGTGTTGGGATTTTGTGGGTGTTTGTTACCTGTCTCTGTGTTTGTGTTCCGCACCAGATAGGTCTGTATCGGTTTTCACGGTTTGTTATTTTGTATGTTGTTTGTAGTGTTTCACTTGTTCTTTTATTAAACATGTTGAACACTAGCCGCGCTGCACTTTGGTCCTCTACTTCACCCCTGGAAGAAAACCTTTACATTAACTATGCAAATGAGCAAAGATTGTGTGCATTAAGGAAATATACGCCTGTCTCTAATAAGCTCCTGTTGTGTTAAGTGATTTTAAGCAAATAAACGCACAGGCTATTAATTGAAGTTTTATGTTCCACCAAGTTAATATGACCACTATGGTCCAGAGAGACTTGTTGTGTTTGGTTAGCTCCTACAGTACAAACAAAGGTTTCCATCGTTTAACTTTTAGCTCATCAGTGCATGTACTATAGTGATATGAAACAATCCACATTTGCTGCTATATACACTGCTCAAAAAAATAAAGGGAACACTAAAATAACACATCCTAGATCTGAATGAATGAAACATTCTTATTAAATACTTTTTTCTTTACATAGTTGAATGTGCTGACTACAAAATCACACAAAAATGATCAATGGAAATCAAATTTATCAACCCATGGAGGTCTGGATTTGGAGTCACACTCAAAATTAAAGTGAAAAACCACACTACAGGCTGATCCAACTTTGATGTAATGTCCTTAAAACAAGTCAAAATGAGTCTCAGTAGTGTGTGTGGCCTCCACGTGCCTGTATGACCTCCCTACAACGCCTGGGCATGCTCTTGATGAGGTGGCGGATGGTCTCCTGAGGGATCTCCTCCCAGACCTGGACTAAAGCATCTGCCAACTCCTGGACAGTCTGTGGTACAACGTGGCGTTGGTGGATGGAGCGAGACATATTGTGCCAGATGTGCTCAATTGGATTTAGGTCTGGGGAACGGGCGGGCCAGTCCATAGCATCAATGCCTTCCTCTTGCAGGAACTGCTGACACACTCCAGCCACATGAGGTCTAGCATTGTCTTGCATTAGAAAGAGCCCAGGGCCAACCGCAACAGCATATGGTCTCACAAGGGGTCTGAGGATTTCATCTCGGTACATAAAGGCAGTCAGGCTACTTCTGGCGAGCACATGGAGGGCTGTGCGGCCCCCCAAAGAAATGCCACCCCACACCATGACTGACCCACCGCCAAACCGGTCATGCTGGAGGATGTTGCAGGCAGCAGAACGTACTCCACGGCGTCTACAGACTCTGTCACGTCTGTCACATGTGCTCAGTGTGAACCTGCTTTCATTTGTGAAGAGCACAGGGCGCCAGTGGCGAATTTGCAAATCTTGGTGTTCTCTGGCAAATGCCAAACATCCTGCACGGTGTTGGGCTGTAAGCACAACCCCCACCTGTGGATGTCGGGCTCTCATACCACCCTCATGGAGTCTGTTTCTGACCGTTTGAGCAGACACATGCACATTTGTGGCCTGCTGGAGGTCATTTTGCAGGGCTCTGGCAGTGCTTCTCCTGCTCCTTCTTGCACAAAGGCGGAGGTAGCGGTCCTGCTGCTGGGTTGTTGCCCTCCTATGGCCTCCTCAACGCCTCCTGATGTACTAGCCTGTCTCCTGGTAGCGCCTCCATGCTCTGGACACTACGCTGACAGACACAGAAAACCTTCTTGCCACAGCTCGCATTGATGTGCCATCCTGGATGAGCTGCACTACCTGAGCCACTTGTGTGGGTTGTAGACTCCGTCTCATGCTACCACTAGAGTGAAAGCACCGCCAGCATTCAAACGTGACCAAAACATCAGCCAGGAAGCATAGGAACTGAGAAGTGGTATGTGGTCACCACCTGCAGAACCACTCCTTTATTGGGGGTGTCTTGCTAATTGCCTATAATTTCCACCTTTTGTCTATTCCATTTGCACAACAGCATGTGAAATTTATTGTCAATCAGTGTTGCTTCCTAAGTGGACAGTTTGATTTCACAGAAGTGTGATTGACTTGGAGTTGTCATAGTCATAGTTGAGTAAAAGTAAAGATACCTTAATAGAAAATGACTAAAGTGAATGTCACCCAGTAAAATACTACATGAATAAAAGTCTAAAAGTATTTGGTTTTAAATATACATAAGTATCAAAAGTAAATGTAATTGCCAAAATATACTTAAGTATAAAAAGTTTCAAATTCCTTATATTAAGCAAAACAGACAGCAAAACATTTTCTCTTTTTATTTATTTACGAATAGTCAGGGGAACACTCCAACACAGACTTCTTTACAAACGAAGCATTTGTGTTTAGTGAGTCCGCCAGATCAGAGGCAGTAGGGATGACCAGGGATGTTCTCTTGATATGTGAGTGAATTTAAACATGTTCCTACCCTGCTAAGCATTACAAATGTATCTAGTTACTTTAGGGTGTCAGGGAAAATGTATTGAGTAAAAAGCACATTATTTTCTTTTGGAATGTAGTGAAGTAAAAGTTGTCAAATATGAATAGTAAAGTAAAGTTCAGATACCCCAAAAAACTACTTTAGTAGTACTTTTGTATTTTATTTTTACTTAAGTAATTTACACTACTGGGTAGAGTTGGCTTAAATCGGGGTAGCAGAATATATACCTGATTCTTAAGCTATATGTCAGTTATGATGCAGAAGCTGACACTGGGTAATGATATTTCCCTCAGCTCAGTAGTCTTCTTATCAAGCTGTCCCCATGCCAAGCAAACATGATAATTGAATATGCTGCTTTCACCAGGTTGAAAGCTAATTTTAATTGCAATAACTGATTATTCTTGTCTGCATCACTTTTAATTTGCTGGTTGTAGCTATTCCCATTCTATGGAGCATGAACTCAACATGTAAATCATAGATCAAAGTTTGGCAAATTTGAAAAGGCCCAAGGTTCAATGTTAGTGATACATCACATGAATTAGAAATAAAGAAGAAGAAGAAGCTATAGTAAAATAATTCTGATTGAAAGATTTAGTGTTGGTGGTAATGTTAACAAATAATCTCCTTTCGCTACTGAATTTTATTCTCAACCTATCTTAAAACCTCTACAGAGTACCTAACCCGGATCCGGGAGCACCCCCCACACCCCCCACACTGATTAGCATCGCTAGCATAGCGTCACAATTAAATAGTAGCATCTAAATATCATTAAATCACAAGTCCAAGACACCCAATGAAAGACACAGATCTTGTGAATAAAACCACCATTTCAGATTTTTTAAATGTTTTACAGGGAAGACACAATATGTAAATCTATTAGCTAAACACGTTAGCAAAATGACACCATTTTCTTACTCCAACAGTTTCTTACTCCATCAGGTGCTATCACCAATTCGGCTAAACTAAGATATTGATAGCCACTAACCAACAAACAAATTCTTAAGATGACAGTCTGATAACATATTTATGGTATAGCATAGTTTTTTTTTTTTAAATGTGCATTTTTCAGGTATAAATCACAGTTCTACATTGCAGCTGCAATCTGATATAGTGCTGATGCAGCTAGAACAATTACAGAGACCAACGTTATATAACTAATTACTTGTCTTAAAACATTTCAGAAAAAATACACAGCGTACAGACATTGAAAGCCCAACATCTGGTGAATCCAAACAATATTTCAGATTTTTTAAATGTTTTATAGCGAAAACAAAATGTAGCGCTAAATTAGCATAACCAGGCCAGCCAGAACCAGCTGGACGCGCCCGACCAGTTCACATGCACGACAGATATATGAAATAACATCGTAAATTGGGTCTTACTATTGCTGGTCTTTCATCAGAATGTTGATCAAGGTGTCCTTAGTCCTGATGAGTCGTTCAATCCATTCACAATGGCAACTTCCCCTCTTCATTTAGCCTGGGTACTGGTCGACTGGCACGGCCCCTGTCCAAAGTTAAAAAACTCAAAGAACGGAACACGGCAAAACTCCCGAAAAAATTCTAATAATCTGATTAAACTATATTGAAAAAACATACATTACGGTGATATGGTCACATGTATCAAACAAACTTCGAGACGGAGATAGTTTTCATCCGTAACGTCAGCATAACAAAAGTCAATGGCTTCTCTAAAACGCGCATCTCAGGAAACCGGAAGTTGTCGGTCACGCTAAAGAAATAGGTCTTATTTCACGTCAGTACAAGATAAACAAAAAATTTCTCCTCTGACGTCTTCCAGACACCCAGAGGAAGAAGAAGGAAGTGTGTTTCGGGTCATAGGTGGCGTGACCATATATAGGCAGAGCGTTGAAGCGAGCATACACATCTTGCAATCTTCTTCTGGATCAGGGAAAGTGCTGTGAAATGACCTGTGTTTCACTCACAGACAAAATTGGAACGGTTTTAGAAACCATAGCTTGTTTTCTATCCAATGGTATATGGTTATATGCATATAGTAACAGCAATAATTGAATAAGAGGCAGTTTTATCTGTAGAGGCAATTATGCTAATGTGAAAACAGCACCCCCTGTATTCTCAAGAAGTTAATCGTTTTTGAACTTTGTTTAAAATGCTAGGAATTAGTACTCATCAGATGTAAGGGAAGCACCCTCACCTAACAGTATAGCCACTGCAAAGGAAGTAGAGAGAAACAAAAGCTTGAAATGAGAAGACTCAGGAATGTTGTGTGACACACAGTTTTTTTTCTCTAACATACCCATGCACACAAAATAACCTCTCGTAGAGCCACACAGAATTAACCAATCAATCACACCCATTCAACATAGCGCACTGCGGCACCGAACCCCCGAGCTCAAGCAGTCCCTCAGCCTAAGTATCCCAGACGCTTGCATTAAAGACCGGTTTCATCAAACTGTTGTCAAAAAGATTAGCCAATACCATCCAGAGTCATGGAATATATCTTGATCAGTAATGTGAAGACTTGTCAAACATGATTGTTTTGCTGATTTAGTCGTAACTATTTAAAGCTGTTCAGAATATACAGTTGAAGTCGGAAGTTTGCATACACTTATGTTGGAGTCATTAAAACTCATTTTTCAACCACTCCACACATTTCTTGTTAACAAACTATAGTTTTGGCAAGTAGGTTAGGACATCTACTTTGTGCATGACACAAGTAATTTGTTCAACAATTGTTTACAGACAGATTATTTCACTTATAATAACTGTATCACAAATCCAGTGGGTCAGAAGATTACATAGAAGGGTGTAATGGCTTTAGAAGCTTCTGATAAGCTAATTGACATAATTTGAGTCAATTGGAGGTGTACCTCCAGGTCCCGTGTAGCTCAGTTGGTAGAGCATGGCGCTTGCAACGCCAGGGTTGTGGGTTCGATTCCCACGGGGGGCCAGTACAAAAAAGTATGAATGTATGTACTTGTAAGTCGCTCTGGATAAGAGCGTCTGCTAAATAATGTAAATGTAAAATGTAAAATGTACCTGTGGATGTATTTCAAGGCCTACCTTCAAACTCTGTGCCTCTTTGCTTGACATCATGGGAAAATCAAAAGAAATCAGACACGACCTCAATAAGACCTCAACAAGTCTGGTTTATCCTTGGGAGCAATTTCCAAACGCCTGAAGGTACCACAATCATCTGTACAAACAATAGTACGCAAGTATAAACACCATGGAACCACGCAGCTGTCATACCACTCAGGAAGGAGACGCGTCTGTCTCCTAGACATGAGCGTACTTTGTTGTGAAAAGTGCAAATCAATCCCAGAACAACAGCAAACTACCTTGTGAAGATGCTGGAGGAAACAGGTACAAAAGTATCTATATCCACAGTAAAACGAGTCCTATATCGACATAACCTGAAAGGCCGCTCAGCAAGGAAGAAGCCACTACTCCAAAACAGCCATAAAAAAGGCAGACTATGGTTTGCAACTGCACATGGGGACAAAGATGGTACTTTTTGGAGAAATGTCCTCTGGTCCGATGAAATAAAAATATAACTGTTTGGCCATAATGACCATTGTTGTGTTTGGAGGAAAAAGGGCGAGGCTTGCAAGCCAAAGAACACCATCCCAACCGTGAAGCACGGGGGTGGCAGCATCATGTTGTGGGGGGTGCTTTGCTGCAGGAAGGACTGGTGCATTTCACAAAATATATGGCATCATGAGGATGGAAAATTATGTGGATATATTGAAGCAACATCTCAAGACATCAGTCAGGAAGTTAAAGCTTGGTCACAAATGTGTCTTCCAAATGGACAATGACCCCAACCATACTTCCAAAGTTATGGCAAAATGGCTTAAGGACAACAAAGTCAAGGTATTGGCGTGGCCATCACAAAGCCCTGACCTCAATCCTATGGAAAATTTGTGGGCAGAACTGAAAAAGCATGTGCGAGCAAGGAGGCCTACAAACCTGACTCAGTTACACTAGCTCTGTCAGGAGGAATGGGCCAAAATTCACCCAACTAATTGTGGGAAGCTTGTGGAAGGATACCCAAAATGTTTGACACAAGTTAAACAATTTAAAGGCAATGCTACCAAAATATTAATTGAGTGTATGTTAACTTCTGACCCACTGGTAATGTGATGAAATAAATAAAAGCTGAAATAAATCATTCTCTCTACTATTATTCTGACATTTCACATGCTTAAAATTAAGTGGTGATCCCAACTGACCTAAAACAGGGATTTTTTACTAGGATTAAATGTCAGGAATTGTGAAAAACTGAGTTTAAATGTATTTGGCTAAGGTGTATGTAAACTTCCGACTTCAACTGTATGTATTGCCAACGACTGCAGGCAACATGTCTCTCAAAATGAATGTCTGCACATGCCCTGTGGAATGAATTTTATATTGGCCTCAGCCAAAGGCGTCTTTGATGTTTCAAAGAAAGAAATGGTTTTGATCTCAGAGGTTGGTCATGTTTTCCTAGAACCTGATCAAATCACTCAACAGTATAACCTACCCGCAAAACATACAGTCATATACTTTGACATGGCCGTATGCTGTTATTCTGGTGTCTCTGGTGCAGAGAGAGTAAAGTTCCCATTGTAATAGTGTCAAAACACACAGGTATTAACATATCCATGTCTCTTGATCTACAGCGGCACTGTTTCCGTTAGACATCTCCTCTGTGAAAAAAGACCACGAGTTTCTGGACCAGGATTCACTGAAGTCACTATGCAGGTAAGACATTACATTTCCAGTACCTTTCACGTCTGCATCCAAGTTTCATACTATGATTAATGCCGAAAAAACAAGCTTCTGACAAACAGTTCCGCCAAATCTTTTGCCAATTTGCAGCAAGCTCATCTTTTCATATGTAAAAAACTGTTGCAAATTTGCAGTGACTTGTGAACTTCTGGCAAACAATTCTGGGAAACTTCTAGCAAAAATTGTACTGTTTGCTGCAAATTATGAATATGCTAATTAAATCAGGGGTTTGGTTGCTTTGTGTATTAACATTGAAATGTCAAATATACATGACCAAATATAACTTTAAATTAACTTGCTTCTCACAGAGTAAACTAAACATACTAAATATACTAAACAGTATGTATTCAATGTCTTTATTGATAAAGATACATCCAAAACAACTGAAATCATCAGCATGCTAATAGAACAAGAGCAAAGACTGAATGGTTCCCAAATAAATTGTTTATTTAATATTTTTGGTAGCTACAACATGAGACAAATGTGAACATTATGGGGGATGTTGACCTTAGGAAGTTTAAACAGGCAACTACAGAATTGACATGGCCCAAGTGATAACAGAGCAATGAGCTTTCAACCAATAGACAGGGGATTTTAACTAGGATTAAATGTCAGGAATTGTGAAACACTGAGTTTAAATGTATTTGACTAAGGTGTATGTAAACTTCCGACTTCAACTGTATGTATTTTTCAGCAAGGAAACAATGTTTCTGCCTTGTATAAATGCTATATAAACAAATGCAGCTAGCATAAACCGCGATTTAGGCCTACTAAATCTACCTTTTAATGTGTGGTCAACTGTTCCTATAGAGCCACAGTATACAATATTTGTCTCCAGCCAAGCTTCAAAACAATTGATTCAAATTAATTAACTAATTATTATCTTCACTCTAGACTGGGGACTCCATCATAAGGAGACAGTTGTCTACTAGCTGTCTCTTCTTCCTGACCGAGGTGTATAAGGCTTAGGTGAAAGAAAAGCAACATAAAATTGTTTATGCCTAATATGGCAAATATTATTACTTATTTTTTAATTCATTATTGTTAAAATACATTTCAAAGCCATGCATTTGAGATTCCTTGACCTAGTGCACATACATGTCTCTGTCCTCGGTTTGATTGAAGGCCGCAATCAGTGTTTATGACTTGTAACTGAGTGCTTCTAGAAAGAGAGAAGGAAGAACACATGATCAAGATGAGCTAGTTTAAAACAATGAAAGATCGAATTGTTACAAACAAATAATTAATAGGCAACATTTATGAGAACAATACATGCATTTAGTTACCTTATCAAGCTTGAAGAATACACACAAATGTATCACCCCAAAAAATATTGAGTGAGTGGTGCATCACAAATATCTTTCCAGTGTCACGTTCCTGACCTATTTCTGTTAGTTTGTTGTATGTGTTAGTTGGTCAGGACGTGAGTTTGGGTGGGCATTCTATGTTGTCTGTTTCTATGTTGGTTTAGGGTTGCCTGGTATGGCTCTTAATTAGAGGCAGGTGTTTGGCGTTCCTCTAATTGAGAGTCATATTTAGGTAGGTTGTTTCACAGTGTTCGTTGTGGGTGGTTGTCTCCTGTGTCAGTGTTTGTCGCACCATACGGGACTGTTCGGTTTGTTTTGTACATCGTCATTTTGTGTAGTCTATTTTTCCCTGTTCGTGCGTTCTTCGTGTTGAATGTAAGTTCGTCGTCCAGGTCTGTCTACTCCGTTTGTTATTTTGTTAATCATTCAAGTGTATTTCGTTTCGTGTTTTTTCCGTCTTGTTTATTAAAATTATGTATTCACAACCCGCTGCGCCTTGGTTCCATCACTACTCGTCCTTTTCGGTTGAAGAGGAGGAGGACAACCGTTACATCCAGGGTGTTGATGCCTCCTCTTCCCAAAGCAGCCTCTTCCAACACCACGGGTAGGGGGTAGGGTATTCATTTTCAAAAGTGAAAAAGTATATCCCTAAAAATATAAGGCAAATCATTAGTAAGCTTGTGTAAAATCTGATAGCTAATGTTAGGTAGCTAGCTAATCACTAGCTAGCTAGCTAAGCGCATGTCAGTTAGTGGTTTACAGATTGAAACTGGTAACGTTATCAATAAAATGTGTGTCACCCTATGCCATAAAACATGACATTGCTAACTAGTAATCAATTAGCTAACACAATTTCAAAGTCTATTAAGAAGTTGAACAAGTTAGACACTCACCGGACAACTTCGGAAGGTAGCTAGCTACATAGCTTGGTTTCCATTTTCCAACAGATTTTTATTTCCCCCCAGACTACTTGTCAATGGTTACTGGTCTTGGAACTCATGTGTCCGCCAGAAACGGTTTCTGGTAAACTGTTTGCCGCTAGTGCCAATAAATACTGGTTTGCCACAGATTCAAATAGAATCTAGAGAGAGAAAAAAACTCAGCCGAACTAGTTACTAGTGGCAATAAATATTATTGTGGCGAAATGTTTGCCGAAGATTCACCACTAGTGGCAACCTTCTTGCAACATTTTGTGGCACACTATTTCGTTTGCAGCAAATTTGCCACAAACTTGCAAGAAGTTTGCCTCAATTTATTTTTCAGGGTATGCATTGCTGGTAATGATTTTGCATTTAATTAAATTACCCTTACCGTACAATTTCTGCTCCTATGAGGAAATCTAATTCGCATAATACAAAGATCCCCATCAAAATCCGTCTGTTTAAGCTAGAGATATGTTTTTTTGTTGCATGGGCTGCGTCTCAAATTTCCACATCTACTGATGTCGCCCTTCTGCATTTGCAGTGGAAGGTGGCAGAGCTAGAGCGGTGTTTGTCAGACCATGAGACATCCCAAAAATTGGTCTTCTCAGGAAAACATTTAGCTTCCGAACGGTTTGGCCTACAAAATATTATGACCAATATTGAAAGATGAGACTCTCACAAACACTCTAGGATGCCCACATGCCTAACAAGACTCGTCTGAAGTCTTGTTAGGCTTATTATGGAAGTACGGTATTCTTGTATCTCTCAGATATAGGACAGACACTTCAGAACAAACTTTGTTTTGATATTTTTTGGGGGACTATCTGATGTTCCATGTAGTGAATCTGTTATTCAATGCATTTCTATTGGCTAATTGCAGTAATACCAAATAAAATAAAAATCCACATTTTTTATAATATATTTTTTGTTATGTTAACGGGTCTCAAAATTCTAAATCAAATTGCTAAAAAAATCCTTGGTGTGACAAGATTAAAACAATTTAATATGTTATCTTAGAACAGTCATTAACTCGATCATCAGTTGCACAAATCTATGAATAAATTAACTCTGTTGAACAGCATTCTGGTGTATGGGCAAACTATAATTTGAGTTGATAGGATTTCTCTCTTTCTCTCTCTGTGTGTGTGTGTGTGTGTGTGTGTGTGTGTAAGAGCAGTAGAAATACATGACTG
Source organism: Salvelinus fontinalis (assembly GCF_029448725.1). Lineage (NCBI taxonomy): Eukaryota > Metazoa > Chordata > Actinopteri > Salmoniformes > Salmonidae > Salvelinus > Salvelinus fontinalis. Next base: position 37,667,054 of record NC_074677.1, read on the forward strand.
AGTTGCCAATTAAATCCCACAATCGCTTAAGCTCTGAGAGTCACTACATGCTATCAGGTTCTCCTCAGAGGAGTAGCTATGAATCCATGTTCCCAGAATACAAATATACTTAACAAAATATAGGACAGCTGGGCATTCTAAAAAATATTGAATTGATAATTTTTTGAGAACATGGCATGTGTGACTAATAAAATAATTCTCAAGATAGCGCATTTCTTATGAAAATATAATGATGTTGTTACATTGATTACCATTAAGCAGCGACATGTTTAAGATAATTTTTGGAAAAATATTGTGAATGTCATAGCTTGTCTTCGACACCAGCATAAATAATGAAGGTGAAGAGGGGCCCTTCGATATGATACGATACAATAATGATGAAAAAATAAGATAGACAAACTTTTTTACTGTCTTCAAGTTCCAACTATTGAAACTTTGAGCTGTATGAGAAAAGTTGAACTGTTGTCTATCTTCAGCAAAAAGTCATGAATCAAGCAAAATTAAGTTAATGGTAGACCTTCTGACTCTTGACATTTTTTGACATATCACTTGGGGAAAAAAATCTAAATAAACCTGTTAGTGAAATGCCTCACACATAGACTCATTTAAATCTGTGGTGCAGCAATTTACATGGTGTGAAATTCACTCTGGGGTGGAGTGATGTAAAAATAGAACAGCCTGGCTACAAGGCCTTCATGTCTGCATAGTCTTGCACTGAATTATGTTCTGTTCCAAAGATAAGTCATGCATTTTGATCCATCAAAGATGTTTGAGCCTCCTTGAATTCCAATTTTGGGGGGTGGGGGATTTGCATATGTGTTTTCATTTACTATCAAGTCCCATCGCATGGGCCCTAAAATAACCCCTTAAAAATATAAATATATACATGAGATGCAAACTGATCTGGAACACAATTACTAAGGGATGCCAGGTATGTATGTGGTCCTTAAAACATACCGGAAATATTACACATTATGCGAGATATGGCGGTGGAAATGCTTTAATGCGCAAATATTGATAGAATAACCCTCACATTGAAGTGTTTTTGGAGTCGCGCGATGATATGCTGTGTGGTCCTCCCACTACGACTTGGGAAAGCATACAGTTTAATAGGCTACAGATGAAATAAGTTATAATGAACTTCACAGGGTGGTGAAAGTGCATGATGATGAGGCTTGATGTTACTTTCCAATAAATGTCGAGGGTCTTATTCTGGTGACATGATGATTGATGCTTGGCTGCTGTTTGACAAATAAAAATGATCTCACTCTTTTGTCCGTAATAAATTCATCATGTAGCAAATACCAGGCCGTATGTCATCATGCACAATTTGATGGAAAAACTTCTCTGGTGGGAAAATGCGCATATTTTATTCATGCAGATTTTTTTAAATATTCACCAGAAAATCTGTTGCCAATTGGATGGAACCTAGCTACTGACATGAAAAACAGAATGATTTGTTTTTGTGAATTCAAATTTTTCTTATCAATACCTACGAGTTGAACTACCTATCTAGCCAACGATATGTCTCTCTTTCAGGTTGTCATTGTTAAGAAATTTGAAACACAAAACAGTTTTTATAGATGGCTAGCTTATTTTGATTGGCACTGCACTTGTAAACAACCCAGAAACATGGATATTTCCCATGTTTATTCATTTGATCACTTTCATTTCCACATAGGAGGCTGTCAACCTTGAACAAATGTGCCTCTATGAGACTGGAGGTCCATTTTCAGTGCAAACAGGTGAGTAGACCTGTATATGTGATCTGTCTCTGTTTTTTGTGTGCAGGCCAGTCAATAGATCCACTGCTATTGTTACATGCATCTGACTTTCACAGTATATCTGAGTTTGCTGGATGGCATTGTACACCGCTCAAAAAAATAAAGGGAACACTAAAATAACACATCCTAGATCTGAATGAATGAAATATTCTTATTAAATACTTTTTTCTTTACATAGTTGAATGTGCTGACAACAAAATCACACAAAAATTATCAATGGAAATCAAATTTATCAACCCATGGAGGTCTGGATTTGGAGTCACACTCAAAATTAAAGTGGAAAACCACACTACAGGCTGATCCAACTTTGATGTAATGTCCTTAAAACAAGTCAAAATGAGGCTCAGTAGTGTGTGTGGCCTCCACGGGCCTGTATGATCTCCCTACAACTCCTGGGCATGCTCCTGATGAGGTGGCGGATGGTCTCCTGAGGGATCTCCTCCCAGACCTGGACTAAAGCATCTGCCAACTCCTGGACAGTCTGTGGTGCAACGTGGCGTTGGCGGATGGAGCGAGACATGATGGCCCAGATGTGCTCAATTGGATTCAGGTCTGGGGAACGGGCGGGCCAGTCCATAACATCAATGCCTTCCTCTTGCAGGAACTGCTGACACACTCCAGCCACATGAGGTCTAGCATTGTCTCGCATTAGGAGGAACCCAAGGCCAACCGCACCAGCACATGGTCTCACAAGGGGTCTGAGGATCTCATCTCGGTACCTAATGGCAGTCAGGCTACCTCTGGCGAGCACATGGAGGGCTGTGCGACCCCCCCCAAAGAAATGCCACCCCACACCATGACTGACCCACCGCCAAACCGGTCATGCTGGAGGATGTTGCAGGCAGCAGAACGTTCTCCACGGCGTCTCCAGACTCTGTCACGTCTGTCACGTGCTCAGTGTGAACCTGCTTTCATCTGGGAAGAGCACAGGGCGCCAGTGGCGAATTTGCCAATCTTGGTGTTCTCTGGCAAATGCCAAACGTCCTGCACGGTGTTGGGCTGTAAGCACAACCCCCACCTGTGGACGTCGGGCCCTCATACCACTCTCATGGAGTCTGTTTTTGACCGTTTGAGCAGACACATGCACATTTGTGGCCTCCTGGAGGTCATTTTGCAGGGCCCTGGCAGTGCTCCTCCTGCTCCTTCTTGCACAAAGGCGGAGGTAGCGGTCCTGCTGCTGGGTTGTTGCCCTCCTACGGCCTCCTCCACGTCTCCTGATGTACTGGCCTGTCTCCTGGTAGCGCCTCCATGCTCTGGACACTACGCTGACAGACACAGAAAACCTTCTTGCCACAGCTCGCATTGATGTGCCATCCTGGATGAGCTGCACTACCTGAGCCACTTGTGTGGGTTGTAGACTCCGTCTCATGCTACCACTAGAGTGAAAGCACCGCCAGCATTCAAACGTGACCAAAACATCAGCCAGGAAGCATAGGAACTGAGAAGTGGTCTGTGGTCACCACCTGCAGAACCACTCCTTTATTGGGGGTGTCTTGCTAATTGCCTATAATTTCCATCTGTTGTCTATTCCATTTGCACAACAGCATGTGAAATGTATTGTCAATCAGTGTTGCTTCCTAAGTGGACGGTTTGATTTCACAGAAGTGTGATTGACTTGGAGTTACATTGTGTTGTTTAAGTGTTCCCTTTATTTTTTTGAGCAGTGTATATTATCATTGTTTTATATTCCATTTTACATGCTCAAGTAAGTCTATATTTACTTTGCACGTATACATAGCACTTGTCAATGTAAATTATCCATGTTAAAAAATGCACTCTAAATGTTGTCTCATCTGATGCAGAGTGAATATTCTGAGGAGGATGACCTGTGTGTCATCAGTGACCGCTGGGCTTTCCAACGAGAGAGTAAGACGTGGTCGCGACTGCGTACCCTTTCCCCGCACATCTCCCCCAGCGTGGAGGTCCTCTCCTCCACCACCCTGCTCCCCATGAGGGCCTCAGCCAGTAGCGAAAGCATCATGAGTGACTTCAGTAACCTGGAGGTCACCTCCACCCACAGCAGTAGCAGCCTGAGTGTGGAGAGTGCCAGAGAAACCACGTCCAGCAGGGGAACCCCCTTCAGTCAGGTCACCAGCACGGCAGAGCCCTACACCCTCACCTCCCACCATGAATCCCGTGGCTCCCAATCTCTCAACGGACCCACCCTGAGCAGTGAGGACCAAACTGCATTTCCCAAAGACCTGTTTACTGTTCCTGTCTGCAGAGAGAAGACCAAGAGATGTTCCAAGACCTTCCTGAGGAGAATGGAGTTGTTCAAGAGAAAAGAGAAAGAGAGGGAAGTAACAGATGGCCAAGTTGTGACCACTCGGCTGCAGCTCCCATTAACCCCTGGCAGTTTGCATTGCACTCCCAATGAAAGTCTACCTGGTTTAAAAAAGAACACTACAGGTAATAGCAGTGTAAATTACAGCGGAAAGGCCCATACGATCTGTCGAATTACAGCCAGTAGGTTCCCAGTTGTGGCCAGAGCTAAGGTGAAGAACAGTTGGCTCTATCTAGAGGACTATGAGATGGGAGGGTGGAAGGGATCTAAACAGGTTAGTCAGAAGAGTGGCTATGGAAATGGAATAGATTGTCTGGTTCATCTGCCAATGGACCACAAGTCAGGAACATTCCCCAAATCCCTATCCATCGAGAGCCTGTGCACTACTTCCAACTTTCACGAGCTGGGTGGATGGCAGATGGAGGACGTCAACCTCTCCTTGGGCAGCAGTCAGGATTCCCAGAACTTCAACATGTTTCCTAGAAGAAGGAACTTGTGTTCCTCCATGGGGAGCATCTAGGACAATATGCCTGAGGCTAGTGGCAGTTCAGATGAGTTGAGAGAAAAGGTATTTGAGCTGGATGATATCCTTCAACATGTCCATGGCCTTCAGCAGAATATAGACCAGTGGTGTCAGGAGCTCAATGACGAGCATGAGGAGGAGGACAATGACGAGACCAGAGAAACAGCATGCTCCTCCAGCCTCCATTTTGAGGAGCAGTCGATGTCAGATGTAGGCACAGTGGCCAGTGACTACGACAGCACAGGAAACTCATTGAATGAGGTGGAGGATGTTGAGATGAGAGAAAGGAGGGACTCAGGAGTGGGCGCTTCCTTAACCAGGCCAAGCAGGTAAACATACACTCAGCTGCCAGTTTATTAGGTACATAGTACCAGGTCAGACCCTGCTTTGCCTCCAAACAGCCTGAATTCTTTGTGGCGTGGAAACGTTGCTCAATTGGTATCAAGGGACCTAACGTGTGCCAGAAAAACATTCCCCATACTACTACACCAGCAGGTTGACACAAGTCAGGATGGGCCATGGACTCATTCTACTTATGCCAAATCCTGACTCAAATCAAATGTTATTTGTCACATGCTTCATAAACAACAGGTGTTTCACTCAGTGAAATGCTTACTTAGAGGCCCTTCCCAACAATGCAGAGAAAAAAGAGAAATAGTAGAAAACATTTAAAAAACTATTTTTAATAGAAATAAATAAATAGAAAAAGTACCCAATTGTCATACTTGAGTAAAAGTAAAGATACCTTCATATAAAAAGATTAAAGTAAAAGTCAACCAGTAAAATTCTACTGGAGTAAAAGTCTTAAAGTATTTGGCTTTAAATATACTAAGTATCAAAAGTAAATGTAATTGCTAAAATATACTTAAGTATCAAAAGTAAAAATAATTTTAAATACCTTATGTTAAGCATACCAGATGGCGCCATTTTCTTGTTTCAATTATTTATGCATAGCCAGGGGCAAGCTCCAATACTCAGACATAATTTACAAAAGAAGCACGAAGAGTGTACAAAACTTTCATCAAGGCAAAGGGTGGTTACTTTTAAGAATCTCAAATATAAAATATATTTTAATTTGTTTAACACTTTTTTAGTTACTACATGATTCCATGTGTTCCATGTGTTATTTCATAGTTTTGATGTCTTCACTATTATTCTACAATGTAGAAAATATTAAAAATAAATAAAAAATATTGATTCAGTAGGTGTATCCAAACTTTTGACTAGTACTGTAAATGTAGTGTCACTGTGGGGACGACGTCCTCAATGCACTGAAGCCGGTGATTGATGTGGTAAACTCCTCAATGCCATCGGATGAATCACGGAACAGTCTGTGCTTGCGAAACAGGGCTGTATCTTAGCATCCGCCTCATTGGACCATTTCTGTATTGAGTGCGTCACTGGCACGCCCTGTTTGAGTTTTTGCTTGTATGTCTGAATCAGGAGGTTAGAGTTATGGTCAGATTTGCCAAATGGAGGTTGAGGGAGAGCTTTGTATGCATCTCTGTGTGTGTAGTAAAGGTAATAGAAATGAGGTAAAACAGATTTCAATTTTCATGCATTAAGGTCACCGGCCGCTAGGAGTGCCGCCTCTGGGTGAGCGTTGTCTTGTTTGCTTATGTTCCTATACAGCTCCTTAAGTGCGGTCTTAGTGCCAGCATCGGTTTGTGGTGATAAATAGACAGCTACGAAAAATATAGATCAAAACTCTCTTGGTAAATAGTGTGGTCGACAGCTTATCATGAGGTATTCTAACATTACAGATCGCACACCAGTTGTTGCTAACAAGGAGACACACACCCCCTCCTCTGAGCTTCCCCGACGCAGCCGTTCTGTCCTGCCAAAGTATAGAAAAGACAGCTAGATTTACACTGAGTGTACAAAACATTAAGGACACCCTCCTAATATTGAGATATTGAGTTGACCCCCCCCACACGATGGACCATTCTTGAAACACACAGGAAATTATTGAGCGTGAAAAAGCCAGCAGCATTGTAGTTTTTGACACAAACTGGTGTTTCCTACCATACCCCGTTGAAAGTCACTTAAATATTTTGTCTTGCCCATTCACCCTCTGAATGGCACACATACACAATCCATGTATCAATTGTCTCAAGGCTTAGAAATCCTTCTTCAACCTGTCTCCTCCCCTTCATCTACACTGATTTGAAGTGAATTTAACAAGTGACATTAATAAGAGATCATAGCTTTCACATGGTTTCACCTGGTTTGTCTATGAAATTGAAAAAGCAGGTGTCCTTAATATACCATGTCCTTGTTCAACCACGACTCTGAGAAACATAGGATTTTACAGTTCTTCAGATCACATTGATAGTCTCGAACGGAGCTCATCCAGTTTATTCTCCAGTGATTGCACATTTGCCAATAGAACGGAGGGTAGAGGTGATTTATCCTCTATCCGATGTAGTCTCACCAGGTCTTCCACACGTCAGCCTCTATAGCGCCGTCTCCTTCGAGTGTCAGGGATTTGGGCCTGGTCCGCGATAATCAATGTCTTTTAACCGACTCATTGAAGTAGAAGTTCTCGTCCAAATAGAGGTTAATGATAGCTGTTCTGATGTCCAGAAGCTGTTTTCGGTCATAGGAAAAGATGGCGGAAACATTATGTACAAAAGAAGTTAAGATAAGCGCAAAACATACTCAAAATTGCACAATTGGTCAGGAGCCTGTAAAATGTCCGTCATTCCCTCCGGTGCCATCAGAATAATGCAACAGGAACCAGGAATCGTCAGACCAGGCAATGTTTTTCCACTCCTCAATTGCCCAGTGTGTCACATCTGCTCCTGCTGCGCTCTCTGGTCTTCGTCCTGTGTCTTCTTGACCTGCACGTACTATCCCTGTACACTCTCTCTCTCTCCCTCTCCCTCTCTGTGTGATTGTGTGGTTGGAGACAGGTGTGCTGGAGTCAGAGTAGATCCCTACCAGTTGCAACTTGTTCCATAATGAAGACCTCTACAAATACTCAGTCCTGCCACTTCCGCTCTGCCAGATTGTAATCTCTGCTCATTACCGCTCTGTCGCTGGCTCCTGTTCCACATCTCACCACCCAACTACCTTGCTCTGGATTTTACTCACCACCACTACCTTGGATTCCCCTCAGGACCTGTTTACCCTGTTCTACTCAGCTAATTCCAACCTCAGTCTCCATGTCTGGTTTTTCTGCAACTCATCCGAGCTTACCCGGATCTGCACTCCATATCTCCCTGTGTAACAATGAATATTTGGTTCATTCATCCCTGTTTCCTCATCTGAGTCTGCTCTTGTGTTCCCCTGTGTCGCTCTGCTTAACACAGTGTTGGTGATCGCGTGCCCAATGGAGCCGCTTCTTCTTGTTTTTAGCTAATACGAGTGGTACCCAGTGTGGTCGTCTGCTGCAATAGCCCATCTATGACCATGACCGACGAGTTGTGCGTTCCGAGATGCAGTTCTACACACCACTGTTGTACTGTATGTTTGTGCAACACCTGTTCGCTTGCACAATTCTTGTCATTCTCCTTCGACCTGTCATCAAGAGCTGCTTTCGCCCACTGGACTGCCGCTGATTGAATGTTTTTTGTTTGTCACACCATTCTCGGTAAAACCTAGACACTGTCATGCGTGAAAAGCTCAGGAGGCTGGATGTTTCTGATATACCGGAACTGGCGCGGCTAGCGCTGATGATCATGCCTCACTCAAAGTCACTTAGGTCACTCATTTTCAATCGAACAGTAACTGAATGCCTCGATGCCTGCTTTATATAGCAAGCCACGACCATGTGACTCACTGTCTGCAGGAGCGAACCATTTTTGTGAACGGGGTGGTGTACCTAATAAACTGGTCACTGAGTGTACATTATTATACACATTATGTTATAAACATGAAGATAACATGTTCAGGTTCATCCATATTTTTACAACATTTTAAATAGCTCTTGAAGTTTAGACAGAGTATAATAGTAAAGACACATGAATGAAACAATTTAACCGTCTCTAAGAAATACCACAAATGGATGCTCATAGCATCTCTATCGATCAACATTCACCTTTATTCCCATTACATTTCCCCTCTCTCTAGGAAGCTACGGTGGTATAGTTTCCAGAACTCTCACAGGCCGAGCCTGACTTCATCCTCCCAGGAGATGAACCGCCAGTCAGCCACTCAGCTCAACCTGCTGCAGAAGTTCTCTCTGCTCCGGCTCACTGCTATCATGGAGAAGTACTGCGAACCCAACAAACATGGCTGGAGCTGGTGAGTGGAGGGCCCTTGGGAACTGGAGAGTGGAGACTGAAATTGAGATAAAGGCCAATACGTAGGGAAGTGCACTCTATTATACTGACCTTTGATATGCATTTAACCAGGGAATGAAAGGTTCATTTCAAGAGATTCATGTTTCCAATTACTCAGAAGCAAGTATTGCTTTGTTTGTGGTCAGGATGTTGCTTTTTAAATTAATTGTATTAATTGTTCCATATGGCAAGGCCTTTGATCAACATGTCTGCAGCTAATGTATAGGATTATAACAGTTACATCTGCTTTTCATAAAGATGGCTGTTAAAAAGTTTGATTTGAACAATTTCACAATCGTCTCTCGTTCAGGCTCTTATTTCCTATTCGGATGACTCATGCTTCTCCAAAATAAATCACATTTTCCTACATAAAGAAACTAGGTAGCCTGGCGGGTAGGAGCGTTGGGCCAGTAACCACAAGGTTACTGGATCGAATCCCTGAGCTGACAAGGTAAAAAATCTGTCATTCTGCCCCTGAACAAGGCACTTAACCCACTGTTCCCCAGTCGGCAGATGATGTGGATGTCGATTAAGGCAGCCACCCACACCTCTGATTCAAATGCGGAAGACACATTTAAGTTGAATGCATTCAGTTGAACAACTGACTAGGTATCCCCCTTTTCTTTGCAATGGCCATTTTAGGACACACTCAGTTGTCAGCAGTGAATTAGCAGGTTTTATTCTCCATACTAAAAGGTTCCAACTTTAATGTATCTCCCCTCTTGTACTGTCACCCAATTAAGCTTCTTCCCTCAGCTGAAAAAGCATTATGTGAATATTCAACAGACAAAATGGAAACCGTTAGACCAAACAGTTTTCATATAAAAAAAGACAGAGGTCCAGGGAAAATATCTAATGTTACCTGTGGTCAGGCACGTGCACAGATAGTCTACCTGTGCTTGAGCACCTGCCCCTTGCCCTCCCACTCACCAAGTGCAGTTTTGGGAGGGAATATAGTTTTTTTTGTATACAGTTTTTGTTGTTATTCTGATCCCACTGCCCGCAAGTCGTTGTCATGTCATCAAGTACGCCACCCCCCCGCCCCGGACCCCGTCAGTTGATTGCGCCTGTTGATCTTGCCCTGGATCTCCCGCATGATCGGTTGCATCTGTTTCCCGGTATACCGGGCGCGCAGGTATCCAAACATGTCTTGAGATGCGTGAGTGTGTGTAGCAAGCTACCTATTTTAAATATCAACAGTACTGCCACAGCTGCAGCAGAACATTTGATTTAACACTTGATAACTTTTGATTTACATCATCATCAATATTCGTTCTGGTTGGCTGATATGTGCAGCAGAGAGAGGCAGAAAGACATAAAGAGGAGCTGCACCTATGACCCAACTCCCTCCTTTCTTCAGTTGGGAGTTGCACATGTGTGTCAGCAGCAGCCACAGCGGTAGTCGACTTTAGCTAACCACCATATACTAAAATATCCACACAGGCTACTAGCCAGCCAGCCATATATCATGAGTTGAAATATTATGAATATTATATTATTAAGTTATTATTTAGGAGCACTGAAGATGAATCACAATCAATAAAAAAGCTATTGAGCTAGCTAACTAGCAGATGTGCATCAGTCATCAACATTTATGATCAGCGATAGCCCACCCTTTTTGCCCGATGTCATTCATGTCTTTAGGAGGCAACTAGCTTGATTACAATTTTGGATTAGGGAGTGGGTTGTTGCGGAAATAAATAGGAATATGCCCCAAAAAAATACATCGCTACAGAGGCTGTTAGTATGCTATGAATTTCGAGATATGAATTATTACATGTATTTCAGCTAACAACCTACATGCTGATATCTACATGAAAAGATTAAATCTAATCCCCCATTTCCTCCGTTTTGGCAGGTAAATTCCTAAGTTTATGAAGAGAAGTAAGGTCCCTGACTACAGGGACAAGCAGGTTTTTGGTGTCCCGCCAATCATCAATGTCCAAAGGAGTGGGCAACCCCTACCCCAGAGCATCCAGCAGGCCATGCGCTACCTCCACAGCCAATGTCTGGAAAAGGTACATTCACTCTCATCCCCTCAAAGTGATCACATGTTCCCTCATGCTACATTGTGTGTATAACCTTATAACTTTAGTATGTGTTCCACTAGATATATTATGTTATTTCCATTGTAGTGAGATTTCATGTACTTGGTGATACATTATATATGATAATGCATTGAAGTTTATGAATTATGCTAATACATCAGTGACATTAATAAAAGTTTTTCTCTACTTTTCCTGTCAAGGTTGGCATTTTCCGTAAGTCTGGGGTGAAGTCTAGGATCCAGACTCTGCGTAAGCTGAATGAAAATTCTCCAGATCATGTGAGCTACCAGGGCCAATCAGCCTACGATGTGGCCGACCTGCTGAAACAGTACTTCAGAGACCTGCCTGAGCCTGTCCTCACCACCAAGCTCACTGATACCTTCCTGCAGATCTACCAGTGTGAGTCAGTGGCTCTAAGTCAGGGAGGGCAACTAGCGGCCTGTGGCCTCCCTCCCTTTTGTAGGCCCGTGGATCAATTTACAAAAGCGGCCCCACCGACCCCCCCCCAAAAAAACGTTACTGTTGAGAGTTAGAATAGTGCAATTTTGAAAGGTAGTTGTGCATCAGTAGTTTTTCTCTTGTTATGTCAGTCACTGAAAGTCACTGGGGACCCTCATGAGGAGTTCACATTTTTTGTAGCCCCAAAGTTGCCCATCCCTGCTCTAAGTGCTCCCCACCCACTCTGGAAAGCACTGAACTCCAGTGTCTACTTACTCCTCAGATTACCCCTCAGCACCTAATTCTCAGATTTAAATCATTGACTAGATCGTCTCCTCTGAGAAGTCAATCAGCTTATTGAGAGGCATAATAATGATACAGTACTCTATGATGTCCCCCAGCTAGGATTTTTCAGCTGCAGTTAGGATTTATAGAGGTTTTACAAACATGGCATTAAGTCATCGTCTAGATTTGATGTCTGGTTGTAATCTATATGGAATGTCTACTGCTATAATTACCAGGTTCATTCAGATGTCATCAGTTTCTTCATTATCATGCTAAGATCTTAAAACTTAATAAAATAAAGGAGAGCTGCACACTAGGATCTCAGATGCAAAAATGTAATGTCCAACGTTTCAACAGACAAGCTGTCTTCATCAGGGTATAATGACAAACACTGCGGGGCGACTCATTTATATAGTGTCAAAAGACACACACAGGTGTCTGTAATCATGACCGGGTGTGGCCTGATATCATTGGTTAATTCTCATATATTAAAATGGCATCTTAAAATGAACAAAACAATTGACGTTCAGACACCAGCTTTAGTCTGTGTTCTCGGTCAAATTACCATCTTACACATCAGAACATCAGAGATTCCAAAGATGGTGATGGTATCTGTCATGTGTATTTTCCAGGTGTCCCTAAGGACATGCGTCTTCAGGCAGCCCAGGCTGCAGTCATCCTGCTGCCTGACGAGAACTGGGAGGTCCTGCAAACCCTGCTCTACTTCCTCAGTGACATCGCTTCTGCTGAGGAGAACCAGATGACAGCTGGGAACCTGGCCGTGTGCCTGGCCCCCTCCATCCTGCACCTCAACGTCTCCAAGAAGGAGGGCACCTCCCCTAGGTATGTACTGGTATGCGTGTGTATCATGGCATGTATTGATTTGTTTTGGCGTGTGCTGCATGGCACTTAATGCCTTTGCAGCTGGATCATTGTTTTTAAATGACTCCCAGAGCTCCCTCTCGTGTATTAGCTTGCACTCCTACATCCATCACCATTAGGGAACCTGAGTGCTTTAGTGGCTCCGCTATACCCATTCTGATTGATGACTCAAGTCAACATTTTGTACAAACAAAACTACCTAGGACTGACAGTGTTGGACCAGTTGTTTTCCTCTGGGTTAAAGAAATGCCCCAACATTCTGCTTATTATCATCCTCATGGATGTGTCATGTCAAAATGGAGCCCAAACAAAACTACAGAGGTCAGACAGTGTTGGACCATTCATTTTCCTCTTGACTATTTCCTCATCACAATGCTGCATATTGACAACATTGTACTGTGATTGAATTTAAAGCTTAGAGGATGACTGTGACGTGTGTTGACAGTGTTCCATCTTTCTGCCAGATTAATCCACCGAAAGGGGGCAGGTGGAAAACCAGACCACAAGGACCTGAGTGAGAACATGGCTGCCAGTCAAGGGCTCAGCCACATGATTGTGGAATGCAAGAAATTATTCCAGGTATTATACAGAATAGTGCATCTACAGTCCTTGAAGTAAATTATCTCTGTTCTGAATAGCATGATCTTTCAGGACAATCAGTCTCTAACAAAAGACCATCCAGCTGCATTGACTATTGTAAAAAAAAAAAAATGTGACTGGTTTATTTTTAAGAACGATTTGTTTTAGAATGACTGAAATAATCATGTTTTCACAGTGTACCGTACATAGAATAAATGTGATATGGAATATGAACTTGATGTACTTTCAGAGGAATTCAGTAGGCTACACTATACATTCATGAAAACCGCTATATACATCTCTCTAATTCATTTAAAAAATAACCCAATTGCCCTCTTATTTGATGTGACAGATCCCTCATGAGATGATGTTGCAGTCGCGGAAGTCCTACGTCGCAGCAGATGCCCAGTCACTCCCTCTCTGCGGCCTGGGCCTGAACATGAAGGGCAATCCTGTGGATTACAGAGCCTACCTGGAGGATAACATCCAAGCTGTACTGAGGGAGGCCATAGCAAAGAGCAAAGGATGGCACAGTGCCCCAGGCCCAGAGAACACAGAGCTGACCTACAAGAAGGTACGGCTCAGTGACTCTGCTGCATGCTGATACTAATGTTGTCTGTTCTCATATAAGAGCAGAATTTACTGCTCAATCATACTAATATTAGTTTTTCCTGCAGGCAGAAGAGCCTCTAGCCTTTTGAGGGTCCTAAGCAAGATTTGGTTGGGGGGGCCCTTCCACCTTATGGGCAAAACATTTTAGTGCATTTCAGTGTTGAAGTTAATTTCCTGCAATTCTACTCATTTTGCCATGGGGTGTAAAGAACATTTTGCAGTTTTAAAACTAATTTCATGCAATTTTACACATTGTCCATGGGCGGAGAGAAAGTGTTGCAGTTTCAAAGGTAATGTCCTGCAATTCTACACATTTTGCCATTGGGTGGTGAGAAATATTTGCAGTTTTTAAGCTAATTTCCTGCAATTCTACACATTTTTCATAAGATATCCGAGTGAGAGTGACTAACAAAATCAATGGGGGCCCCCTGGAGGTCAGGGCTCCTGGGCACATGCCCTGCGTTCCCGGTCGGTAATTTGGTGATGTTTACTATAAGGTTTAGATAGCTGACTAGACTACCTTAGCAATCAAAAAAAATGTAGTTGACATAGGCTAACTGAGTGACCGTCAGTGACTGACATAACGAGTGGAAAACTGCTAATTCACTACCGCATTTCACAATTGCACCTTGCACCTTGTATTCTTCTTTTCTAACTCTTAACAGTAAGTTGAGAACTTGACTGAGTTCCATTAAAAATAGCAACAAATAATAATAATCAGCCCCCTGCACCTCTCTGATTCAGAGAGATTGGGTTAATTGCAGAAGACACATTTCATTTGAAGGCATTCAGTTGTATAACTGACTAGGTATCCCCTTTCCCTTTCCATAATAATAATATTAAATAGATGACTATTTATATATATATATATTTATGACAATTTTTCAACATCACAAAATATATTAAATATTTTATTTCTAAATGTTTTGGGTTGGGGGCCCCCTAGCGATCATTCAATCACAGGAGCATGTTTGCCAATTTTTTTATTTTGACGAGAAATTTTGAGTTTGAATTTTGCCCTACATTGTCACGACAGTATGGCCTTCAATCTTTGTATGACTGGAAAATGAATTTACCATTTGGCATAGCTTCTTTTGCTGTTGGAATGAAGTGAATCCTGTCCACTTTGAAGAGTGAAGGCACGTTAGCTAGCTTGTTAAAGCTACAGTATACGGTCCAGTCCTGAACCATAAAATCACAGTCCATTTGTTCTCTTCAGGTAGGTGATGGCCATCCCATCCGTCTTTGGAAAGTGACCACAGAGATCGAGGCCCCTCCCCAGACAGTGTTGCACAGAGTTCTACGTGAGCGCCACCTGTGGGATGATGACCTACTACACAGCCGTGTAATCGAGGCTCTAGAGGACAACACAGAGGTGTATCACTTTGTGACAGACAGCATGGCACCTCATCCCCGCAGGGACTTCGTAGTGCTGAGGTACGCATGGCGGACGAGAATAGCTGTTTAATAATTGTCTGTCTTGCCAGGTGCTCTATCCAAGGCCTCATTGGGAGACATGGACTGAAGGGCAGTGGCCAGAGACCAATCATTCTTATGTCTGCCCTTTTCTCAGGGTTAGTCAACATGTTGTTGATTCAGTAAGGTGAATTGTTAAATCTTCAGGCTGTTGATTGAAACCAAAGATGACAGCAATGACCCTTGCTGTATTTTTCTCCTGATTAGGCGGTGGTGTAGAGACCTTCCTCGGGGCCTATGTCTGCTAGTGTCCTCCTCTGTGGACCATGACAACGTTCACCTGGAAGCGGGGCTACGAGCAGTGCTGCTAACCACACGGTTCCTGATTGAGCCCTCTGGGATGGGCCGGTCCAGGCTGACCCACTACTGCAGAGCGGACCTCCGGTATGAAACCAGCTATGCATTCATTTCTATTGGACACCATGTTTTTGTGATGATTTAAATGGCTAATTGATGCCTACGCACAACATGTTGACCTCGAGTTCATGCAATTAATTTGCACCTTGCCATTTAAACATAGTCATAATTACCATGAAAATAATTATGCAACATAGATTTGTTGTGTGAAAGATAATCTAAATGTGAATGCTATTGATATGTCTTTCTGAGTGGGTGAACCTCCGCTGTTATTGAAGTATGTAACTGGATCAGAATGTCTTTTTTGCCCTTGTGTTGTCATTGTTTTCAGGGGACGATCACCTGCGTGGTACTGCAAAGTGTTTGGCCATCTCTATGCAGTGGAAGTTGCTAGGATACGGGGCTCCTTCCCTGTGCTCACAGCGAGAGGAACAGAGACAAAGCTTTGAACTCTGAGATGGCCAGACAGCCCACCTCAGACACGTGCTGCCTACAGCTCACAATTACTCAAATGTAGAGTGCCAATCTGTAGCATTATGTTACATCTATCTGACAAACTCCCCACAGTGTCATCAACATAGGACTGACAGGATGTGGACTCTTAGATTGTTCTGATGTCCCATTAGGGGCCACTGTGGGATTGGTAGCAATATTCTAAACAAGTCTATGCATTAACTCACGATAACATATTCAAAAGTACTCTGAAGTAAATAAAATAGTTTATATATGCAAAATCCATTCCTGTTTGTTCTGTACGCTATGCAATTTGTGATAAATTCACAGAGCTACTGTATTTTACTACTGTGATTCGCTGCGTCTCAAACATAAGATTGGCACCTTACCTTGCTATTTGAATAGCTAAACCCAGTATTGATGATGCAAACATACTTAGATGTTAGAGAGAAAAGGGTTGCTTACTGAGACACCTTAGTGGGTGCTAGGGAGCTTTCTTATATCTCCTAGATATCGGACAGACAGACACTTCAAAAACGTATTCCTTATGATATATTTTTTTGACTTTCTGTTTTGCCATTTATTTGTGTGTTACTCAATGTATTTCTATGGGTTATAGTAGTAAAGGCCAAATTCAATATTTTATAAAAAAAATACTGACAGGGGTCATTATACTGACAGGGGTCCTAAAATTCGAAATCAAATAGCTAAATGATCCATGGTATGACCATCTTAAAACAATTCCATGTTAGCTTAGTAGACCCCCCCTCCCAGGCGTTACTTCGGCTGTACATTCTCATCAACTGCTTGTATTACTCAAATGTTTATCATCACACACTGTATGATAAACATCTCAAGAGGGGGCTCTACTCTGGACTTCCTGTTATGTCTCTTCCTTTTACTCCTATCTTTATAAGTCTAACTGGTTAACCTCCTCTCACTTTAATTTAGCTGCTGAGCTCTAGGGATCAGTCTTCTTCCCCAGATCTTCAGAAATTTTAAAATAGGAACAGAGACATTTTTTTAAAATAGGCAAATATCTTTTCACCAAGGCCCAAACTATAAGATATAAGCGTGGAGCTCAAACGTTAGAATAAATCAAACTTTGATGTCAGTTAAATATATATTCATGGGTAATTTGCTATAGAATGGGAAAGGATTGTAGCATGCTCCACAGTGGACAGACAGCTCAAGCTTTAGGAAACGTTAGTGTAGCTTGCTGATTTGCTGTAAGTGTGGCAGGTAGCCTAGTGGTCAGAGCGTTGGGCCAGTAACCAGAAGTTTTCTAGATCGAATCCCCGAGCTGACAAGGTAAACATCTGCTGTTCTGCCCCTGAGCAAGGCAGTTAACCCACTGTTCCCTGGGTGCCGTGGATGTTGATTAAGGCAGCCCCCTGCACCGCTCTGATTCGGAGGGCTTGGGTTAAATGTGGAAGACACATTTCAGTTGAAGGCATTCAGTTGTACAACTGACTCGGTATCTCCCCTATCTATTGTGTCTCAGTAATCAGTGTTTTATTTATGTCTGTATGATTGAGTCCTATGAATGTGACTACCAGTATGTAAGTGACTATAAGTGTCTGTACAGAATGTAACCATGGTCCATGGTCATATTTTTCTGTTGGGCATTATGTACAGGGATGATGTTTTGTTTGATCTAATCTTAATCCGAGTTATGCAATGACTGAATGCCTTTAACCTTTTTCAGTGTTTTCTTATGCCATATGCTTTACATACAGTACATACACTAGTAACCAGTGCTCCTAACTGGAATTACGCCCATTGAATAATTTAAACAATTGTGTGGAAACAATAACCATAAACACAGTTCTGTGAACTACAGTGCATTTTTAACTTAATCATTTTTTTGTAACACATAACAGGCTGTTATACTTATCATTGAAGCAGTTGTAAATAACTTAACATCTTAGCCCACAACGTCTTTGTCTCATCTATTACTCTTTATTCTCCATTTACTACCTATTTGTATTACACGGCTCTGACTGTAAACATATTACAAAAGCAATAGATCTTGTGATATGTGTATTCTCTCCCTAAATCCCCCGGCCCCTTTTTCACCACCATAATTTGTATTCTTGTTTATTTTCTTGTCACAGTTGAGCTTGAAGCAAGCTGTATCACTGCATCAGTATGTGAAATTTACCAAATGTCACACACTAAAACCTGAAACATATCACTAATTTACACCGTTTCAATTCCATATTTGTTGATTTTTTTATTATACATTTCTACAATGCATGTGCAATGAGTTTACAAATCATTAAGAACAGATGCTCTTTGCATGACAGACTGACCTATGTGAATCCAGGTGAAAGCTGTGATCCCTTATTGATGTCACTTGTTAAATCCACTTCAATCAGTGTAGATGGAGGGGAGGAGACAGGTTAAAGAAGGACTTTTAAGCCATTGAGACAATTGAGATGTGGAATGTGTATGTGTGCCATTCAGAGGGTGAATGGGCAAGACAAATTAAAGATTAAAGTGCCTTTGAATGGGGTATGGTAGTAGATGCCTTGCAGAGACCTGTTCTGAGGTCAAAAGGGGAGGGGGGGGGGGGGTGCAACTCAATATTAGGAAGGTGTTCCTAATGTTTGGTATACTCAGTGTAATTTGGGTAGGGAAAATACGTTGATTCTGCACATCTGTGTTTACAGGAACTGTACATTATGTATTCACACAAAACATTTGGCAATAAATTGGTTCCCAGAGAATTTGTTCTCTTGCTGGTAAAGAATGATTACATGAATACATCACTCTCCCTATCAAATACATAAGAGCATGGATAGCCAACCCTCCTCCTGGAGAGCTACTCGGTATGCAGGCTTTGCTCAAGCCCTGCTAAAACACACTGATCCTATTAATCAGATGATCTGCAAGATCTTGATCTGAATCAGGTGTGTTCCAGAAGGACTGGAATAAAAGCCTGCATACCCAGGAGGGTTGGCCAGCTCCCTGACTGAGAGGTTCCTTTTTGTTAAGGAGGAGGGCTGGGGTTCTGGTAGACTTCAGATACTTTTTGGGAAGTTTCCCTGAGCCCAGTCTGTTTGCACTTGGCCTTCAGGCAGAGTTTCAGTCTCTCCTGGAAGGAGCTGGTGGTGATGGTGTACAGGATGGGGTTTAGGGCACTATTGATGGGCAGGATGAAGATCACCACCCATAGAACGATCGTTCCTGGAGGAAAGGGAGGATGAGGAGGAAGGGGATGAGGCCACAAAGATTAAACAAAATTATAGCAATTTAATAGTAATCATACAACCACATGTATCTGGTTTACCTGCTATTTCCACTTGTAAAAGAGAGAGGATCTTTAGGAGGAATATAGGTGTCCAACACATGGCATCTGTGAAAACAATGAAGAAAAACCTCTTGGCTATAGAGACCTCCTTGTTGTAGATGGACTGTCTTGCTGTCTTAGCAGTTTTCTGTACAGAGTAAAACATGCTGGTGTAGGAGAAGACGATCATGATGAACGCAAAGAGATTCAACCCTGAAAGATAAAATGTGAAATACATGCTTTCATTACACTACAATATACCATCCTGATATAAGCATTGAATAAAACAGAATTATGTCAGCAAAACCATAATCAGCATAAAGCTATTGCAAAATCCAAGGCCTGTGGAATTGTATCCTCGTCGTTATATTGTCCTCATTATCTTGCAGGAATCAGCCCTGATGGTGGGGATTCTATGTTCCTCTTACCCAGAAATATTCCAGTGGAGTAGCATCGGGCACCTGGTTTCTCCATCTCGTCTGAGTGAAGTGGAAAACACACTCCATTCCTGCCGTAGTAATTCCCAAACGTCTGCTTGTCCCAGAGGGGAATGACGGCGATTAGGAAACCCAGGACCCAGATGAAGATGAGGTAGCAGAGTGTCTGTTTACGTCCGGCTCTGTAGTTGTGGAAGGGGAACACAATGCACAGGTACTTCTCCAGAGTCATGTAGGTCAGAAGCATGACTGACACCTCAGTGGACAGCATGGCCAGAGAGCCAATCAACTGGCACTGCATGCTCTCCATCCACAGCTGGGCGTGTCTGTTGTACTCTCCACAGTATTTGATGTCGAATGCACCAATGAAGAACAGGTATACTCCCATCAAGCAGTCAGCACCTAACAGATATGATGGATTTCAGGGCACTTAGTTCATATACATAGCTTTTCATGAGATTAGTTGTTTATGCACTGTCTGCTGCTCAATGTATCTCAAAAAACAATTAGTTAGCTAAGTACAAGTTATGTGAAGTGATTGCTGCCCTCATTGTGTTGAGGTAGTCTACTCACAGCACAGTGATATGATGGCCATGGTGTGGTGCTGGTTTTCAGATGCAATGCAAGACCGCAGGCATATCACAAAGACGTTGCCAAAGCAGATGATGAAGGCCACCACCCACACAAAAACGCGAAGGATGATGTTCGCAAGAAGATTCTCAAATGTTGAAATCCCGTCAGTGTTTGGCTTACAACTTCGCACATTAGGAGAGTAGCCACAGTATTCAAATTTCTTAAAATAACTGGGTAAATAAGAAAACGATGATAATATCACAATGAATCAATTTTGAACAAACTTCCTTCTGAAGTTTTATTATTGATCATGTTGACAGTTTCACTTTTATATTGATATGGTTGACAGTTGACAGGTTTGTTTAGGGTATACAGTATGCTTTGTCAGAGAATAATTAGCTGACATATGGATGTAGTTAAATACAGTGCTGAATTGGCCTCTGACCAGGCTTTGGTACTTTGTATGCAGTGTGGACCTGACCTGTGCTGATTAAACATTATTGTTGATTGAACATTATTTGCAGTAACAAGACCTCACTACACACCAAGAAAGATAGCTGTTCATTTTAGGCGTCAATTTGCTGTATAGTGGCCTAATTAAGCTTGTATAAGCTGCTAATAAGTAAGTAGCTTACCAGACACTTTCAAATAGTCCTGTATTATGCATGCATACAAAGCCATGAATTCATTAGTTGTTGGCAGGTAATTGGCAACAAATGTTTAGACATTTACTCATACTATATTTAGCCCGTTTTTGCCCTCTAGGCCTACAGTAAGCTACTTAGAAATTATGAAATTCCAATTAGCAGCTTCTACAGGCTTAGTGCCTTGCTGTTTATACAGTATGGACACATGAAATTAAATGTCGATGACATAAGAATAATAAATGAAGACATAAGATATACCGGTACTCACATATGGGCCAAGTTCCTAAGAGAGCGAAACATCTGAATACTGATGTTTGGTATGTCGACCTCCTCTATACTCCTGAGGGGAAACAGAAAGTCACTATTTCTCAAATTCCCTAAAACTAGCAAACCATGGTACATAAGTATGAAATACGTTACTTACAGAGATTGCAAATTGACAAACATGTCAAACTGATCATCATAGATATGAGTCAGAGGGTTATTTGAGATGTTCCTGAGTGAAAGGGGGGGACATCAATACAGGGCAGGTTATATCACTTTGATTTATTGCACCTCCACTCTGTGGTCAACATGGCCTCAATGCCAGATCGATGAAAAGTAAAGTTAATAAACTGAAACTCAACAATATAAAGTTGTACTTTTGGCCTACTTGATCGTACAAAGCGGAGAACATCTTTCAAAACAATAAATATATCAGGGCTTGGATGCAAATAGTCATTGGATATACTTACAACTGTTTTAGGTTTTGAAGATTTGTAAATATAGTTGGTGAGAACTCCTCAATTTTGTTTAAAGATACGTCCCTGGAATGACAAAGTTTAATTTTATCCATTGACAAAAAATAGTTTCAACAATGAAATACATTACTGCATTTGGACATATTACTACATTATTTGACCCATGTAATGTTGTGTGAAGTAGAGTTAACTCACAAGTCTATCAGGTTTGGCATGCCAGAAAATATTCCCTCCTCAATAGTTTGTATTCTGTTTTTTCGAAGAGCCCTGCAAAATAAATGTTTCTCTAAGTGATCATTACTTTTCAAGAACAGTCCCTACAAGACCAATGACATTACTTGAATAGTAGTAGGTCCACAGTCATTTGGATACACTGCTTGTTAGATTTGATTTAGAATTGTAATTTGATAGTAACTTTACTGTACGTATTTCTTAAAGGAATGATGTACTATTTATACAGTATGAAAGCAAAACAAACGCTCTACTCCCACTAATACCTATCAAACTCAATTTGTGTTACCTGTCTGTTCAAATTTGATTTATTGATTTTACTCATTCCTCACCAGATGAAGTCCAGCCCTGCCTCAATAATTCAATACACTTAAGCTGACATCACAGGATACATATTTAGCACTTAGGGTTGGATGAGTCAAAGAGCCAGAGGATTTCCAGGCTCTCAACCACCCATGGCCTCCCCTATCACCTTCAATTGAGAGAGCTAATGCACCCCATGTATATCAGATTGGAATTTTGCTTTCCTGACTACTCATTATTCTCACCATCACACATGGACTTAGAAGCAATCGCCAGTGATAGAAACGGCCAACTTAATTTGTGTAGGCTCCAATGGTTTCTCTCCCTCAGACTGAATTTCATTACCAGCTGCAGTAGTGCAGATGCTCCAGACTGAAGTATATAGCTTTAACATAAGCACCATTTCCCAGTTCTAGTTTTACACCAGAAAATGTCCCCTTAGAGTATGGCAGAATTGAATTTGAAATATAAATCCTATGAAAACCGAGCATGTGTCTTTTTTCATTGCGTTCATCTCTCGAGTGCAGATGGAATTGTTTCAAATGCAATTATTGACAGTAAGGCATTCTATCAAATTGGATTTGGTACAAAGATGAACAAATACTGTAAAGAAATTTAGGAAACTATATAGTTTAA
Organism: Salvelinus fontinalis; assembly: GCF_029448725.1. NCBI lineage: Eukaryota > Metazoa > Chordata > Actinopteri > Salmoniformes > Salmonidae > Salvelinus > Salvelinus fontinalis. The sequence continues at coordinate 37,689,923 of NC_074677.1, forward strand.
ATTCAACAAAACTCACAATACTGTCAGAGTAGTGCAGTTTTGAAAGCTGGAAACCCACAAAGATGATATCTTGTTCCCCTCCAGTTCTCTGTGAAAAAAATGTCAGATCATTCTGGCATTAATGAATGATATTTGCATTGGTATCTGGTAGTTGATAAACTACATGAAAAACTACATAAATTTCACTTCTGATCTCATGTGAAGTTAATGTAATAAAGTGTGGTCACAAGTAAAAGCAACATGAAACTACATGTAAAAACATTTAAGCATGTGAAATAAATGTGACATGGGGATGCAAAATTTCCACATGTGATAACATGAAACTACACATGACAACATTAGAACGTTTTTTACATGTGAAAGTGCAAATTCAATTTTCACGTGAAAAATGTTCATGTGTTCATATGTTTTTCACATGTGAAGCTGCAAACTCCACATGTGAACCTGCAGTTCACATGTGAGGTGAAAGCATGTTATTCTCCTCACATGTGAAAAGATGGTGTTAACATATGGTTTCAGATGTGAAGAACTGACCTCATTTGTCTTTTGTTATCATATGTGAACATTTCTGCTCAACATTTGAACACAGAAAGTTTTTCAGATGAAAATCCATATGTGAAACTTCATGTAAAATATCATCATGTGAAGTGTTCCAAAACCCCATGGTTTCACATGATTTCACATGTGAAATCGAGATTTTCATTGAGAAGTCATGTGGTTTTTCCTTATGGGTAATAATGAGTTTGTCAAAACAGATATTGTTGCAGAGTGATTATGGCTAACAGAGTCATAAATAATACACCTGATTGTGAGAAAACATGATTTAGAGTTGTCAAATACAATCAAATATATTATCCATCATAATGGGTTAGATGTTATTCTGTTGTTACTTACAGCCAGTTTAATCTAGGCATTTCCTGGCAGACAGATTTCTTGGGGATGGATTCTAGGGAATTGTTCAGCAAAGACCTGCAGCCAAATTAAATTACATTTAAAGAGCGTGTTGGTTAAATGATGACGTGTATCTCATGAGATCTTAATTAAAGTAATAAGCACAGTGGCACGATACTTACAGGAAAAATAACGATTTCAGCCCCTCAAACGAGTTCTGTCTCAGAGATGCTATTCTATTTTCATCAAGAATCCTACACCCATACAGACCAGAGGAAAATATATCAATTTATTTGTCACACTAAACCCTATAATTGTCACATTACTTTAGAAAAAAATCTATAGAAAGCTTCTGCAGCTATACTGTTGTAATTACTGTTGTCAAAGAGAACAACGTTAATGAGCATTAGTACATGGGCCATGATATCATACCATCATGTATCATACCTGAGGATTGTTAGCTACACCATAAATGTCACACTGTATCATACTTTATGCTCATTGCTTTCTTTGGAAAATAGTGCAGCACAAACAAGATTCTGAGGCATTCTCTGCGGCATTTCATAATAAAGGTGGCTTTAAAGGGATAGTTCAAGATTTTAGCAATTAATCTGATCCCATAGACTTCCAGTCATTACGCTATTCTTCGTTAGCAATCGCGCCAGAAACTACCTCCAACTTCCTTCAAACTACACACAGAGACATAAAAATGGTATCCATCAGTTTCCTGATTCTGGATAAGTAGAAAAAATAACTATCCCTCAAACTATCCCTTTAAGGTCACTGAAAACAACCGCCCAGTGTAGCACAGTTTCCAACCAGATATACAGGTGTTTTTGTATCAATTAAATAAATACTGTCTACAATCTCATGAATCCCACTGAGGCACTGAAGGATTTCCTAATGAAGGTATCTTAAGGTCACTGAAAACATCCTCCCCCATGTTGACTTACAGCCACTCCAGGTTCCAAAGGTCTTCAAAAATGCCAGCCTTCAACAACGTAATCCGATTCTGACTAAGAAATCTTATCACAGCAGGCCAGTTTTACAGGGAGGGAAAACACATCAAAAGAGATAAGGAGGTAAATGTAAAGATAAAAGCCATATATTAATATTTGATATGGGACAACATAGAGTAAATAAAACAATATTGTCAAAGTGCAGATATTCAACTGCTTGCAAATGTGGAATGAGGTAAGGTAGGGTAACATCCACCTGTTCCTCATGCAAATTCTATCTGAGTGTATAGGGACAGAGCACTGACACATTTTCCATGTCGTTGTTTGTTTTCCCCAGCCCTACAACCTACACCAATAATCAGGAATGCAGAGGAGATACACTAACATAAAGCTGTATGTGAAAAGGAGGAGTTGATTTCCTGTCAACTATCCAAGGCTAGCTGTCAGAGAAAATGGAATACAAACATTAGGAACACCTGCTCTTTCCATGACATAGACTGACCTGGTGAAGCTATGATCTCTTATTGATGTCACCTGTTAATTCCACTTTAATCAGTGTAGATGAAGGGCAGGAGACAGGTTGAAGAAGGATTTTTAAGCCTTGATATAATTGACACATGGATTATGTATGTGTGCCATTCAGAGGGTGAAAGGGCAAGACAAAATATTTAAGTGCCTTCGAACGGGGTATGGTAGTGTCCCCCCCACATTCTGAAATGGCCTTTTTGACCCCCCCAGTTGTATAATTGGAATGTGATACAAAACTAGGACTCGGTGTGCTTTAGGACCATGCGGACACCTCCGAGCAGTTAGGTAGGCTGTTTGTAGTGTTTATCCGACTGGGTAAAAAATATCTGACTGGGTGAAAAAAAAAATATAGATATATAATATTATGTGGTGCTGGTTATATATTATGTGGTGCTATATATATTATGTCCCCCCCACTTCTAAAACCAACGTTATAGTAGGTACCAGGCGCACCGGTTTGAGCATGCTGGTTTTATTTTATTTTTACCTCCCTTTTTCTCCCCAATTTCGATCTTGTCTCATCGCTGCAACTCCCCAATGGGCTTGCGAGAGGCGAAAGTGGAGTCATGTATCCTCCGAAACATGACCCGCCTAACACTCTCCTTAATACCCGCCAGCTTAACCAGGGAGCCAGCCGCATCAGAGGAAACACCGTTCAACTGGCAACCGGAGTCAGCCTGCATGGCCTGCCGACCATAAGGAGTCGCTAGAGCGCGATGAGCCGAGTAATGCCCCTCTGGCCAAACCCTCCCCTAACTGGGACGACGCTGGGCAAATTGTTCGCTGTCCTATGGGACTCCCAGCCATGGCCGGTTGTGGCACAGCTCGGGAATTAGACCGCTGCACCACTCGGGAGGCCCGCTGCTGGGTTTTTCACACTCAACAGTTTCCCGTGTGTATCAAGAATGATGCACCACCCAAAGGACATCCAGCCAAGTCGACACAACTGTGGGAAGTATTGGAGTCAACATGGGCCAGCATCCCTGTGGAATGCTTTCAGCACCTCGTAGTCCATACCCCGACTAATTGAGGCTGTTCTGAGTAGGGGGTGCAACTCAATATTAGGACGGTTTTCCTAATGTGTAGTACACTCAGTGTATAATCTCCAGGATGCCCTGATTCATAATGACTGTCCTCTGTGTGAATCCTGAAGGAGGTGGATGAAGGGGTTTCATGTGTTCCCTTAATTACAGACCAGACGGATTTATGTCCACTAGACCTGGGCACTTCACACGTCTCAGGATTATATCGGAAGATGACTACAGTATCTGAACCTGAATGTATAAACACTTCTCAAGGAAGCGCCAGTAAATGGGTCAGTGTATTCACTGATTGGTTTTCTTTGATTTCAAGGAGCTAAACACACATACTACAGTACTACATTCTACATAATGTTCAATAAAAAATTGCATGAAGTATGATGTACTAAGGACAACAATTTGTGGTGATGTAGGGATATACACATGGTACCACAGGTCAGACGGTGGCCCATAATGAATTAGGACATACAGTCTTCTTAGTGAGTAGAGTCCTGAGAATGCCTGCTTGGAGATTCTGTTGATCCTGTTGTCTTCCAGGTGTCTGTGGAATATAAATATATTGTTAAAGGTTTAAATGACAAAGGCCTGGTTTAATGAGAAAGAAAATAAGATCTCATCAATGATCTTACACCTGTTGTATTCGGCAAAGGTGACAAATAATTGAATTTGATTTGTAGTCTATGAGACAAATCTACATGATGATTGTCAGAGTGAGGATAAATATATTGAGTATTATCATTATGTTAGTATAAGACGAACACAACTGTTTTAATTAACAATTTAAATGTAAAAGTACGGCTGCATCCTACCTTTTCATAAGTATGGATGAATAGACAAATGTACTGAATTAATACGTTTTTTCAAACTATGATTATTTTGTGTAATTTTATTGCTGATTTTTAATCTGATTTATGTCTACTAGACCTGGACGCTTCACACGATTTTCATTTGTCTGCATTCACATTAGACATACAACTTGAATTGCATCCATTTAAAGATCCTGAACAGTCATCCTTTTCCCCAAGAAAAATAGCATCTGAGTTATCTAAACCTCACCCATAATATTTGTTCCCGTTTAAGAAATAGACCAGTTCAAATAACACAAATTGTAAAACAGCATATTTAGATTTTTGGTGGGTGAGTTAAAAATGGAGAAACAACTGGATGCATAAGCTAGGTTAAATGTAAAATACTAGGTCAACTCCAGTAGAATGGAAACACTTAACATACTCAAAACAAGGAAGCCATGCCTAAACACAGCTATATCAACATCCTTCTTGTCAATTTAACAGGTAAATTGTGAGGAGAACATTTACCACTGCATTCAGTCAGAATCCCAGAGTAAGAGCCCATTTATGCTTGATCCGAAAATGTGGTCGGAGGCGCTGTATGGATGTTGTGATGCAATTGTGAAGCTCCGGAGGTACGCAGAGGCCAAATTGAGCTCCGTATTGCATCGTCGTGCGCCTCTCAAATCTTTTAACAATGCGGAGGGCTCCGTATAGTTCTGCATTGACATGATTGGTTGACGGTAGGGGAGGGCGTGAGGTCCTGTATAAACACAAACTCACTTCCTTGACAACTTACATTTACATTTAAGTCATTTAGCAGACGCTCTTATCCAGAGCGACTTACAAATTGGTGCATTCACCTTATGACATCCAGTGGAACAGCCACTTTACAATAGTGCATCTAGATCTTTTAAGGGGGGGGGGGGGGGGGGGGGGGGCAGAAGGATTGCTTTATCCTAGGTATTCCTTGAAGAGGTGGGGTTTCAGGTGTCTCCGGAAGGTGGTGATTGACTCCGCTGTCCTGGCGTCGTGAGGGAGTTTGTTCCACCATTGGGGTGCCAGAGCAGCGAACAGTTTTGACTTCCTTCACAACAGCTCTGTGCTGCTCGGAGAAGCCCAAGAAGTATGAATGCCCTGACTTCTGTAGAGGCCGTATCACCCTAAATGCTGCATGGCCAATGCAGACTGCGGAATGACCATGTAGCGCCTTTAAGCAGGAGGATGACACTAAAAGGTAGCAAAAACAGTACACGACAACACTTTTAAGGTGCTTACAGACAGGCCACGGTAAGTACGGAGGTCTCATAGACTTCAATAAGGCGGCAGGGCAGTTCTGCAAGGTGGTGCAAGGCTTGCAAGTCTTGAGCGGCCGCAGCGCATGATTGACCAATGAGCAAAGTTAATCTTGTTAACCAATCAAACAATGTTTTAATGACAACATTCGAGCTGTCAACAACCCGGGACCGCTGGTCTCACGTTTCATTTGTCGTTTACCATAGCCCATGTGTAAGCGCCTTTAAATGTGTTACTGAGTCTAGATATTATCAAATCAGGAGAATAACAAGTGAAGGAAGCAGCATAGAGAAAATGGTTGAAGGTAGGGTGGGTTTATAGAGATGGCGAGTTCCAAAGTGTCCGAAGTTGAGGGACTGTGCAATTGGAATTCTGACTGCAGGAATGTCCACCAGAGCTGTTGACAGAGAATGTAATGTTAATTTCTTTGCCAAAATGTTGTTTTAGAGAATTTGGCAGTACGTCCAACCGGCCTCACTACCGCAGACAATGTGTAACCACGCCAGCCCAGGACATTCACATCCAGCTTCTTCACCTGCGAGATTGGCTGAGACCAGCCACCCGGACAGGTGTTGAAACTGTGGCGGCGCAACCTAAAAATGTCTGCACAAACTGTCAGAAACCATCTCAGGGAAGATCATCTCCATCCTCGTCGTTCTCACCAGGGTCTTGAGCTGACTGCAGTTCGACATTGTAACCGACTTCAGTGGGCAAATGCTCACCTTTGATGGCCACTGGGATGCTGGTGAAGTGTACTCATCCCACGGATGAATCTGGGTTTCATGGCGTTGTGTGGGCGAGCGGTTTGCTGATGTCAACATTGTGAACAGAATGCCCCATGGTGGCGGTGGGGTTATGACATGGGCAGCAATAAGCTTCAGACAATGAACGCAATTGCTTCAGCATGTTTCAGCATGATAATGCACAGCCCCATGTTGCAAGGATCGTACACTATAGTTGTGGCTGCCCAAAAGGTTATGGAATCACATTGTATTTGTGGTTTAGATATTGTTGTAATAAATTACTGTATATGGTTGGTTCAGGTTCTTGGTCACCTCCCTGACCCAGGCCCTTCTCCCCCGATTGCTCAGTTTGGCAGGAAGAGTCTAGAAAGAGTCTTGGTGGTTCCAAACTTCTTCCATTTAAGAATGATGGAGGACACTGTGTTCTTGGGGACCTTCAATGCTGCAGACATTTTTTGGTACCCTTCCTCAGATCTGTGCCTCGACACAATCCTGTCTCGGAGCTCTACGGACAATTCCTTAGACCTCATGGCTTGCACTGTCAACTGTGGGACCTTATATAGACAGGTTTGTGCCTTTCCAAATCATGTCCAATCAATTGAATTTACCACAGGTTGACTCAAATCAAGTTGTAGAAACATCTCAAGGATGGTCAATGGAAACAGGATGCACTTGAGCTCAATTTCGAGTATCATAGCAAAGGGTCTGAATACTTATGTAAATAAGGTATTTCTGTTTCCTATTTTTAATAAATTTGCTAAAATTTCAAAAAAACAGTTTTTGCTTTGTGGGATATCGGGGTATTGATGACGCCTTTAAGCAGGAGGACGACAAAAAAAGGTTGCAAGAACAGTACACCACAACACTTTTAAGGTGCTTACAGACAGGCCATGGTAAGCGGCGGAGGTCTCATAGACTTCAATGGGAGTAGGGCGGCAGGGCAGTTCTGCAAGGTGGTGCTCGCTCCTGTGAGTGGTGCCAAAAGATTAAATTAGCTGAAGTCTTGAGCGGCCGCTGCACATGATTGATGATTTTTTATAGTTTTTATTTATTTAATCCATTTTAGAATAAGGCTGTAACGTAACAAAATGTGGAAAAAGGGAAGGGGTCTAAATACTTTCCAAATGCACTGTATATGCCCACATAAAACACACAAGTAATATACATATACTGTATATGTAACACATATAACTTTTCCGTATGGGACCATGGGGCATAGAAGGCATAGTGTGGAATTAGGGGTAGCTACTCAGATGGTTAGCCATGGAATAATTATAAAATGGGGTGCTGGTGTGCTTCTGCACCCCTTTTAGTTCGTTGTCACAAATATCCAGCCCATGTCCAGTCCTACTCAGTGTCTCAGTGTGTGTCCATCAACGTCATTCCGTCTCAGTTGCAGCATTCAAATCGTGGTCATCGTGTGTCTGTGAATCACATCATTAAAGACGATGAGTGATCACAGCATTTCCACAGAGCCATACACAATACAACTTCAGCATTGAGGACAGCATTTTGTTGACAGCATGGGGGTTTACACTCTCTACTGTCTGTGAATGATGGAAGAATCTTACCCCAGCTGTGGGTCCATTTGAGTGTGTGTGGCAGTGGTGGAAAAAGTACCCAATCGTTATACTTGAGTAAAAGTACAAATACCTTGACAGAAAATGACTCAAATAAAGGTGAGTGTCAGCCAGTAAAATGCTGCTTGAATGAAAGTCTAAAAGTATTTGTTTTTAAATATACGTAAGTATCAAAAGTAAATGTAATTGCTCAAATATACGTAAGTATCAAAAGTAACAATAATTTCCAATTCCTTAAATTAAGAAAACTAAACGGCACCATTTTCTTGTTTTTTTTGTATTTATTTACTGATAGCCAGGGCCACACTAACACTCAGAAATAATTTCCAAACAAAGTATGTGTGTTTAGTGAGTCTGCCAGATCAGAGGCAATAGGGATGACCAGGGACGTTCTCTTGATAAGTGCATGAATTGGACCATTTTCCTGTCCTAAGAATTCCAAATTTAATGAGTACTTTTGGGTGTCAGGGAAAATGTATGGAGTAAAACGTACATTCTTTTTTTAGGAATGTAGTGAAGTAAAATTTGTCAAAAATATGTAAAGTAAAGTACAGTAAACACAAAAAAATTACTTAAATAGCACTTTAAAGTATTTTTACTTAAGTACTTTACACCCCTGATGTGTGGTTACTTAGGCCTGCACATCAACCAGTACTGCTATTTGAATGTCTTCAGAGAGAAGCATGCGTTATATATCAATACCATCTAAATGAATCCCTCCCACAATTGTACCCATAGTACAGAATAATATCTTCAAAGAATGGACAGCTTCAGATCTCAATGGCAGGAGTGTGTATAAGCTTTTGTTCCAGCCTAAAAATCATAGCCTATCGCCGTGATTAGTTATGTTGATCATGGTCAATAGATTACGTTGATCAAATGTTAGAGCTGGGCTGAGACAAAACCCTACACACTCCTGCTCTTCAGGACTTCCTGCAATGACTGAAATAGACCAAAGAAGGAGAATAGTGTTCCAGGTTGAAACAGCTTACCTAGTTGAAAGGTTCAGGCAGACCCATTGGTTCTGGAAAAGAGAAGGTGCAAATAAGGTTTGTAATTTGGCATCAATAACATGACAGTAATTCTATCTCAAAAACAAAAAATACACTTAAAACTCACCATAGCAGGTAGGACTAAATAAGGTTATGTAATCTTGCCTACTAGGGCTGGGAATTGCCAGGGACCTCACAATACGATATTATCACGATACTTAGGTGCCAATACGATATGTATTGCGATTCTATAGAGGGCTTGCAGTTGCATCACCTAGCAACCGCACCAGACACCATGTTAGAAGATCAGTCAGTCCTCCAATCAGAACCTATTCAAGTAAGAAAATATATTTTGAAAATGATAGCTACAGGAACTGTGTGTGCAGGCTAACTCAAATGAGCTGCTAACGTAACGCTAGCTAGCGAACTTTACATACTGTATAGCTAGCCAAGTGAATTAAATATCACCATCTAGTTTACTTCATATTAGCTAGTTAGCTACCTATGTTGATGTATTTATTGTTCTAACTCTAAATGCATTTGTAGCTAAGTAGCTAGCTAGCTAACAGCCATGTAAGAAGGTGAAAAGATTAGCTAGAAGTTCCAGCTGTCAGAGAGAGTAGGCTACTCTGGATAGGGCAAGTACCTTTGTGGGAGAACATTATGATGTTCCAGTCCCTAGCAAGAAAAACTGAGGACAGAGAGATACAGTGCATTCGGAAAGTATTCAGACCCGTTCATCTACATTTTGTTACGTTACGGGGGGCACAAGTGATGGGTGCACACAAATTATGTATACCGTATACAAATCATTGGTGCCCACCAGTGGAGGCTGCTGAGGGGAGGACGGATCATAATAATGGCTGGAACAGAACAAATGGAATGGCATCAAGAACATGGAAATCGTGTGTTTGGTGTATTTGATACCATTCCACTGATTCTTACCACGAGCCCGTCATCCCCAATGAAGGTGCCACCAATCTCCTGTGGTGCACACACATGCAACAGCCAGCGAACAGACAATCTGACAACACTCTGAATTTTCAAACAACGCTGAGCGCAATCACACTGGTGGCAATGCACCCTAAAGCCAATTTATGCTTGATCTGGAAATGTGATTCGGAAGCTCCGTATGGAGGGTTTGACGCAATTGCAGAGCCTCTGGAGTCTTGCGAAGGCCAAATCGAGCTACATACCGCATTGCTGTGCACCTCCCAAATTTTGCAACTATACAGAGCTATATGGAGCCCTCCGCATTGACGTAATTGATTGACGGTAGGTGGGGGAGGGGAGGGGGGGGTCCTGTATAAACACAAACTCACTTCCTTGACAACTTCCTTCACAAAAGCTCTGCTCTGCTCCACGAAGTACAAGAAGGTTGAATGCTCTGACTTTTGCAGAGGCCGCATCACAGTAAATGCTGTATGGCCGCTGGAGACAACAGATTGACCATGCAGAGCCTTTCAGTATAGAAAGTGTGAGGCAATTTCTGAACCTTCCGAAGGCTTGAGAATGCCAAATTGAGCTCAGTACCGCATCGCTTTGCTCCTCCCACATTTTGTAACAATGCAGAGGGCTCCGTATAGCTCCGCATTGACATGATTGGTTGACGGTATGTGAAGGCAGGAGGTCCTGTATAAACACAAACTCACTTCCTTGACAACTTCCTTCACAACAGCTCTGCTTCAGGAAGCGCCAGAAGTATGAATGCTCTGACTTCTGCGGAGGTACACTGCCAGGGCTCTGACCTTCACTCTATAGGCTGTCTCATTGTCGTCGGTGATCCGGCCTACCACCATTGTGTCTTCTCCAAACTTAATGATGGTGTTGGAGTCGTGCAAGGCCAAGCAGTTGTGGGTGAACAGGGAATACAGGAGGGGACTGAGCACGCACCCCTGTTGTTGCCTACCCTCATCACCTGGGGGCGGCCCATCATGAAGATTCAGTTGCAGAGGGAGCTGTTCAGCCCCAGGGTCCTTACCTTAGTGATGAGCTTGGATGGCACTAATTAAATCAAATCAAATCAAGCTTTATTTATACAGCACATTTCAGACATGGAATGCAACGCAATGTGCTTTACAGAAAAAAAACAAATAAAAAACAATGAAAATATAAGCTGAAATATTTACACAAAAAACAAAAGAATGACAAACTGAACGACTAAAAAGGAAAAGCAAAGGAAAAGCAAAGCTAAAAATATGTTTTAAAATATTTCCGGATTATGTCTACAGTTTCGGCCCCCTTCAGGTTCTCGGGCAGGATATTCCAGAGGCTGGGGGCATAATAACGAAAGGCTGCCTCTCCATGCCTCTTGGTCCAAGGCTTTGGCATAGTTTAAAGGCCAGTGCCAGAGGACCTGAGGGACCTACTGGATACACAACTTAAAAGCATGTCAAACATGTATTGGGGTGCACAATCGTGGATTGATTTAAAAACCAATAGAATATTTTTTTTATTAATTCTAAAACTCACAGGTAGCCAGTGCAGAGACCTTATAACCGGTGTAATGTGTGTAATGTGTGCTCTGTATGTTTTGCAGTTGACTAATGGTTTTCTTGGGTAGACCAGACAGGAGAGCATTACAATAGTCAAGCCTGCTTGTAATGAAAGCATGGATGTGTCTCTCTATATCAGCCTGAGAGAGAAATGGCTGCACCTTGGCAATGTTCCTCAGGTGGTAAAAAGCTATCTTGGTCACATTCCTAATGTGTGATTTGAAATGTAGTTAACAATCTAAAATAAAACCAAGGTGTTTTACCTGGTGTGTTATCTTTATTGTCCATGAATTAAAACGTGTGGCTAGATTCTCTGTCTGTGCTTTGGCTCCAAGTACAGTGGTCTTGTCTTGATTTACCTGGAGGAAGTTGTGAGCCATCCAAGTATTTAAATTACTAATACAGTCTAATAATTTATCTGTGCAGCTAAAATCCTCTGGAGACACAGAAATGTAAAGCTGTGTATCGTCTGTGTAGCAGTGAAAATCCATGCTGGCTTTCTGATAACACTGCCAAGGGGTAACATATATAAACTGAACCATGCAGGACCCAAAATCGAAACTTGTGTAATGCCACATGTCATGTACTGTATTTTCTCTGAGTTAAGTTCACCAAGGTGACCAAAAACTGTTGGCCGGTTAAATAAGTCCGAAACCAATTTAGAACTGGACCGGAGGTGGTGTTGAAAGCTGAGCTGTAGTCAGTTAACAGCATTCTCACATACTGTAGGTGTTCCTTTTGTCCAGGTGGGAAAGGGCAGTGTGGAGTGCAATAGAGATTGCATCATCTGTGGATCTGTTGGGGCTATATGTGAATTGGAGTTGGTCCAATGTGTCTGGTATGATAGTGTTGATGTGAGGCATGACCAGCCTTTCGAAGCATTTCATGGCTTCAGATGTTAGTGCTACAGGGCGGTAGTCATTTAGACAGGTTACCTTGGCTTTCTTAGGCACAAGGACTAGAGTGGTTTGCTTGAAACATGTAGGTATTGCAGACTGGGTCAGAGAGAGCTTGAAAATGTCAGTGAAGACACTTAGAGCATGCTCTGAGTACCCGTCCTGGTACGCATCTTACGAGCGTCAGAGCCAGTGTAGTAGGTTTTCGATCTTAGTCCTGTATTTGACGCTTTGCCTGTTTGATGGTTTGTCGAGGGCATAGTGGGATTTCTTATAAGCGTCCGGATTAGAGTTCCTGCTCCTTGGAAGCAACAGGTCTAGCCGTTAGTTCAGTGCGGATGTTGGCTGTAATCCATGGCTTCTGGTTTGGATATGTGTCACGCCTGCTCCCGCTCTCCCTCTCTGGCACTCAAGGGCGCCAGACGACCTATCATTACGCACAACTTTCCCCTTCGTTACGAGAACCTGCGCCTCATTGGACCCACCTGAACTCTATCATTATTTGATTACCTCCCCTTTATCTATCTGTTTCCTCTGTTTGTTCACTATGTCTGCATTGATGTTGTTACTTTGTCCCCTGTCCAGACGCTGTTCCTGTCCTGTTTTATGTCCGTTATTCACTAAATGTTCTCCCTGTACCTGTTTCCTGTCTCCAGCGTCGCTCCTTACAGAATGCATATACCAAAATTGGAAGCATCAGGGAGGCCTGTTTTTTTGTTGGTGACGTCGGGTCCGGGAACTGGGGGTGCCTCAGCTAGCTTGTCGGGCATCCATGCCCTAGCTGGCTCGAGAGGTTTTTCTTGCCCCGGTGGGCTCGGCAGGCGCCCACCCCACGTCCTACTTCGGTGGGCTATCGGGCTCCCATGCCTCAGCCGGTTTGCCAGGGTCCCACGCCTCTGCCGGTTCGTCGGGCTTCTACGCCCCAGCCGGCTTGTCCATCGCCCACACCTCAGCCAGTTTGTCAGACTCCTACGTCTCAGCGGGATCATCAGGCTTTCACGCTTCTACTGGATCATCAGGCTTTCACGCCTCCACCGGACCATCAGGCTCGCCCAGGTGGGATGCCGACGAACCGGCAGAGGCGTGGGAGCCTGATGGTCCGGTGGAGGCGTGAAAGCCTGATGATCCTGGGGGGCCGGTGGAGGAATGGGCGATGGACAAGCTGTCTGGGGCGTAGAAGCCCGACGAACCGGCAGAGGCGGGGGAGCCTGGCGAACCGGCTGAGGCGTGGGAGCCTGATGATCCTGGGGGGGGAGGGGGGTACTGTCACCCCTGCTCCCGCTCTCCCTCTCTGGCACTCGAGGGCGCCAGACTGCCTTTCATTACGTGCACCTGTCCCCTTCGTTACGCGCACCTGCGCCTCATTGGACCCACCTGAACCTGAACGCTGTTCCTGTCCTGTTTTATGTCCGTTAGTCATTAAATGCTCTCCCTGTACCTGCTTCCTGTCTCCAGCGTTGATCCTCACAGATATATACATATGATCACTGTAGGGACAACGTTGTCGATGCACTTATTAATGAAATGAAGCCGGTGACTGATGTCGTAAACTCCTCCATGCCATCGGATGAATCCCGGAACAGTCTGTGCTAGTGAAACAATCCTGTTTTTAGCATCCGCTTCATAGGACCACTTCCGTATTGACGCATCATAGGTACTTACTGTTTGAGTTTTTTCTTGTAAGCAGGAATCAGGAGGATAGTTATGGTCAGATTTGTGGAGGGCGGGGAAGAGCTTTGTTTTCCATCTCTCTATGTGGACTAAAGGCGATCGAGAGTTTTTATCCCTCTAGTTGCACAGGTGACACGCTGGTAGAAATAAGGCCAAATGGATTTCAGTTCTCCTGCATTAAAATCAATCTGTCCACTAGGAACCCTGCCTCTGGATGAGCATTTTCTTCTTTGCTTATGGCCCTATACAGCTCGTTGAGTGCAGGCTTAGTGCCAACATCGGTTTGTGATGGTAAATAGACAGCTACAAAAAATACAGAAGAAAACTCTCTTGGTAAATAGTATGTTCTACAGACGTCAAACTCAACTCTGGACCTTGAAGCCAGTTCCACTGCATTTTTTCATTGTTCCCCTGTCACGACCTAACCTTAGAGAGCCTTTTTATTTCTCTATTTGGTTAGGTCAGGGTGTGATTTGGGTGGGCAATCTAGTTTTCCTATTTCTTTGTTTTGCCTGGTATGGTTCCCAATCTATCGTTGTCTCTGATTGGGGATCATACTAACGCAGACTTTTTTCCAACCTTAGTTTGTGGGAACTTGATTTTGTTAGTTGCTGTATAGCCTGCAGAACTTTACGTTCGTTTTGTATTTTGTTGGTTTTTGGTGTTCATTTTAAAATAAAGTAAGATGTTCTCCTACCACGCTGCACCTTGGTCTCATTCCAACAACGGACGTAACATCCCCTCTAATCAGGGTGTGTGAAATTCATTATCAGGTAGAACAGAACCAGCAGGCTTCGGACCTCGTAGGGTAAGAGTTGAGTACCGCTGGTCTATAGCTTATCATGAGGTATTATTCTAACTCAGGCGAGCAGAACCTCGAGACTTTCTTCATATTAGAGGTCGCACACCAGCTGCACACCCTCTTCTAACCAGACTCTGCCATTCTGTCCTGCCGATGCATAGAAAAAACAGCTAGATGTATATTATCCATGTCCTTGTTCAGCCATGACACAACTCCGATGTAAAGTGTTTTTTCTCCAATTTGCCAGAATGTCACGTGTCCTATTTGTATCAGTACACTCATAACAACCTAATCCTTACGAAACTTCTATTCGATCAAACAAGCCACATGTAGAAAATAAGCCTTTCCATTTTTTGTTAACCAAATTGGACACTCATTGAACGCCATAGAAAAACTCCTCGCTTGCTGAGAGACAAAAACAAAGAAAACAGATTTTCAGAAAACAGATTTTGGGCCCAGTTATCCCTCTCGCTTTGCCTCATCCTCTCTGTTGAAAGTCAATGCTGCCACCAGGAGGCGCCTCACCTCCACTGGACCTGAAGGTTTCTTACAACTTTGACAGTGCTCTGTCATTGAGATCAGGACAACAACATTAACCCTATCAGTCCATAGATTTCAGCAAAAATGTACTTTTATTTATCTGACTTTGCTATTAGGATTGCTATTTTACCAGTAAAATATAGCTAGCTAGATAGCTAGATATGTTCCCCATAGCTATAATTATTAGCTAGCTAGATAGATAGCTAACTACATGGCTAGAAATTTTCATTGGGTATCTGTTTCTGTGATATGTCATGTTTCCTAGAAATAGTAGCTAAGCCTGCTGGCTGTTGATTGTAGTAAGTAATGTTGACTAAGCATGAAGCCTAACCCTTATGATGATAACTAGCTAGCCTCTCAGCCAAGCTTTTTGACTTGAATGTAACTGTCAATGATGTTATGTACTGTTAGTGCACGCATAGGTCATGGACTCAGTTCATTCAGGAATTACATAACTTTCCTGCCAGTGATGCAACAATGCCAATATGGTGATTTAGAGTTACAGTTAGCTGGTGTTCGAAAGCCTAGTGTTTCCATTCCCCTTTAACCACACCCCTCTGCAAACAGACCTTCTGCAATGATTATTACAAGGCGGTTCTTCTTTAATAGAAGAAGACGTTACCATTTGTGTATTAAAATGAATGGCTAAATGTGATGTTGCATACATCCCCAATAATATGGCTTCCTGAATTCAAGTTTTTGATTAACCAAACTTTATCAATGTACAAGCAACAGTCATTTTTCATGCTTTGGTCATCCTACTTTACTTTGATCTGGTTTCTTCCAAATATCATCCAATTTGAAGAAAAACATGGTTTTGACTATTCAGGTCCTTTAAACAGATTGAACACAAACTTAACAAATAAATAAATACTTGTCACTTTACAATTTAGAGTTAAGTACAGAAAAAGAAGGAAAGGTCAAAAAGAGGGAGTCACACTTACAGTCTCTCAAGGTGTTTGTAGCGGATGAACTGGTCTGGTTGGAGAGCTGTTATCTGGTTGCTGTTCAGCTCACTGAAGATATAGATAGCTGCTAGTTTGACTGTGCATAAACCACGTTTCCATCCACAGTTTTTATGCGAGTAAAGTCATACCGTATAAAAAAGGAATCATGACAGCTGTGATGGAAAGAGGAAGATTCCAGCATAGGGCAACCTGTCATTAGCATCTGGCTCTGTGGAGCATTCGGAGATGAGGCCTACCCCAAACTATTCAATCAAATTCTATATTGCATGTTGTCATTCGGTTACAGTGCATTCGGAAAGTATTCATACCCCTTGACTTTTTCCACATTTTATTATTTTACAGCCTTATTCTAAAATGTATTAAATAAAAAATCCTCATCAATCTACACACAGTACCCCATAATGACAAAGCAAAAACTGTTTTTTTGAATTTTTTTGCAAATGTGTTACAAATAGAAAACAGAAATAACTTATTTACATAAGTATTCAGACCCTTGCTATGAGACTCGAAATTGAGCCCAGGTGCATCCTGTTTCCATTGATCATCCTTGTGATGCTCCTACAACTTGATTGGAGTCTACCTGTGGTAAATTCAATTGATTGGACATGATTTGAAAGGCACACACCTGTCTACATAAGGTCCCGCAGTTGACAGTGTATGTCAGAGCAAAAACCAAGCCATTGGTTCGAAGGAATTGTCCGCAGAGATCTGAGACAGGATTGTGTCGAGACACAGGGGTACCAAAAAATGTCTGCAGCATTGATGGTCACCATGAACACAGTGGCCTCAATCATTCTTAAATGGAAGAAGCTTGGAACCACCAGACTCTTTCAAGAGCTGGCCGCCCGGCCAAACTGAGTAATCGGAGGAGAAGGGCCTTGGTCAGGGAGGTGACCAAGAACCCGATGTTCACTCTGACAGAGCACCATAGTTTCTCTGTACAGTAGAGATGGGTGAACCTTCCAGAAAGACAACCATCTCCGCAGCACTCCTCAAATCAGGCCTTTATGTTAGAGTGGCCAGACTGAAGCCACTCATCAGTAAAAGGCACATGACAGCCCGCTTGGAGTTTGCTCAAAGTCACCTTTAGACTCTCAGACCATGAGAAACAAGATTCTCTGGTCTGATGAAACCAAGATTCAACTCTTTGGCCTGAATGCCAAGCGTCACGTCTGGAGGAAACCTGGCTCCATCCGTACGGTGAAGCATGGTTGTGGCAGCATCATGCTGTGGGAATGTTTTTCAGCGGCAGGGACTAGGAGACTAGTCAGCATCGAGGGAAAGATCAACGGAGAAAAGTACAGAGAGATCCTTGATGAAAACCTGCTCCAGAGCACTCAGGACCTCAGACTGGGGCAAAGGTTCACCTTCCAACAGGACAACGACCCTAAGCACTGTCATGACTGGCCTGTTTGGGTCAGGTTACCGTGGATCACACTCCTACAAGAGACATTTGTCACACATCTTCCAGAGGGGGAGAGATCGAGAGGTATGGAGGTGGGGAGTTTTATGACACCTCCTGCCCATTGTAAATCTTAAGGCAGCAGACTAAATCCCTTTGTCCTCTCAGTATGGAGGAATGGAATGTATGATGGGCCTATGGAGAACCTACCTCAGAACAGTAACATGCAATAAATGAACTTTGGGACAATATGTTTCGTCAGACAAAATGGTGGTAATGACGATAGATGGAATATGAAAACGAATGTTGTTTTCGTTATGTTATTAAAAGTTAAATGACGACGTTATAACAAAAACATTGTAACGTGAAGAGTTTTCACAATATGTACCTGATGTTTGCATAATGTACTTTGTGTAGAAAATGTCCAGATCAAAGAGAGTGTTTTTGTAAAGATGAAATGTGAAGTTAGTTGTCTAAATTGGATCTGAGTAAAATCCAGACTTTGCCTCGTAACTAGTTCTGCCCAGAGAACTTGCCCTCAAGATGGAAACTCCCATTTCTGACCCGAGGGTATAAAACATGTGAGTTAAGAATTAGCATTATGACCACGAGCTGCAGCCAAGGTCCGATTAGTTGTAACCCCAAAACGCAACACGAGGTTGAAGAAGACAAAGGAACCTTTTAATAATCTATGCTACGGATGAGTAGTTATGTCTAAGAGGGGGAATTCAAGCATCACCACCAGGTTATTCTTTCTAAGGAATCGTGTGTCTACACTGCTTTCATTCCCACGCTGGAACCACCTATATGGCCGATTAGCCGTCCTCAGAAGACCCCTCTTTTGGAACAAGCGCGAGGAAACAGACCACTAAGAGAAAGGGCACTGATGTCGTGTGGACAATCAGAGAGTTACACCCAGTAACAACACACACGAGTGTCGCCATCAGAGGAGAAGTCGGAACTCGGTCCATGAAGACATACCCCATCGGAGACCTTTGACACGTAATTACATCATTATATTCTGACCCGTAAGAGCCGGCAGTTCGGGGCCAGGTTAGGGTTAAACTAAGCATAGTTTACAAATGTACCCAAGTGTGCTTTTCTCTCGTCCACTGTCTCTTTCTCTCTCTATTGAAATCCCCATTTTGTGTAACACGTGTAATATTGTGTTAGGGACCTGTTTCATCGTACTAAATTCTAATCAATAGCCCAGACTGTGTGTATGTGAATCTTATATTTTAATTTTAGCTTGTTAGTAAATAAATAATCACCTCAATTGGTGTGGTACGCACTTATTTAGTGGGACTCGGGTTTGTGCAGATTATGCGATGTTCAGAATGAGACTGTAGAGGAAATGTATTAATTAGCGACTGTTGTACAATCGATATTCTGATATTCTTAGAGTTCATTTGAGAAATAGAAACCCAATAAAGCCAAACTTTCCCATGTTGTCACAGGTTACTGAGTTAATATTTACCTGATTCATTTAATCACGTAATTATAAACAGTTAATCATTTGATGAACAGCAGTCTTCACGTTAATCAATCCAACGTCACAACAGCACACTGGCAAAACAATGCAGGACTGGCTTTGTGACAAGTCTCTGAATGTCCTTGAGTGGCCTCCCAGAAACCGGACTTGAACCCGATCTAACATCTCTGAGAGACCTGAAAATAGCTGTGCAGAAACACTCCCCATCCAACCTGACAGCGCTTGAGAGGATCTGCAGAGAAGAATGGGAGAAATTCCCCAAATACAGTTGTGCCAAGCTTGTAGCGTCATACCCAAGAAGACTCGAGGCTGTAATCGCTGCCAAAGGTGCTTCAACAAAGTCCTGAGTTAAGGGTCTGCATACTTATGTAAATGTCATATTTCAGTTTTGTATTTGTAATACATTTGCAAACATTTCTAAAAACACGTTTTTGCTTTTTCATTATGGGGTATTGTGTAGATTGATCAGGGGGAAAAAACGAATCAATCAATGTTAGAAAAAGGCTATAACAACATGTGGAAAAAGTCAAGGGGTCTGAATACTTTCCGAAATACTTTCCGTTAGCCTGTAACTGATTGAACTTCACAATGTGGTGAAATTGCACGTGATGAGCTTGGTGCTCTTTTCCAATAAATATTGACGGTCTTATTCTGGTGACATGATGATCCATGGTTGACTACCCTTTGATAAATAAAAATATTCTCACTCTTATCCATTATAATCTCATCATGTAGACTAGCCTACCCACACAGCCTACCCGCACTGTATCTGCGAGCTGTTGGCTAGAGCACACGTGCCAAGACCAGATTAGGCACATTTAACGCAACAGCTTTTGTGACAAAACTATTGGGAGAGTTGAAAATGCGATGGAAACACATTGAACTATTCGGTACATGAATACTTAAGCGAAAAAGTACATTTTATGTGCACTATGTCATTACAAACAGATTTTTATCTGCAACAAGTCAGTTTGGTGGAATCACACCACTGGTGGGAAAATGCACATATTTTCTTTATGCAGACTTTTGAATATTCTCATGAAAATCTGTCGCCAATTGGATGGAAAACTAGCTATAGATGTACACATTTTGTCCTGACATTTTGTCCTGATTATTCTACAATGTAGAAAACAGTAAGAATAAAGAAAAACCCTTGAACGAGTAGGTGTGTCCAAACTTTTGACTGATGCTGTATATGTGTATACAATATAGTATAGCCTTCCCAATACCAATCGCTGTGCTCTAGGGTTAGACTTTCCAAGGGCAGGAATCCAATATACTCACAGAGCTGTTATATTGGAAGACACAGCTGGGACGCTGAGTAGACCCTTTTTGTTACAGTTTATTCTCCTGCCCTCACAGAAACATACCTCTGGGAACACGCCCAGTACTGCAGGACAGAAGCACAGAAGACATGCACAGACACGCAGTTGTCCCACATAGCATTTCCTGAAATTACTGTTTGATATAATTCCTAAAAGTTTCTTAGAATTGCTTAAATTATTTATGTTATTTACAGTAACAGAAGGATGTGAATGGATGACCTCAAAGCATGATTTCATATTTAAAATGGGTTGACACATTTTTTGCTTTAGTTCAGGTTTAGTTAAAGTATTATCAATTCAAAGCAGTGCAACATTAGTTAGGCTATGTAAATAGTTGCATTTGCATCAGAAAATTTTACTCATCAACTCACTGCATTCCTTGGAATCTTCAACATTTTTCTTCATAAAGGCATCAAAAAGATGTGGCCACCCGCTGTTATCCACTGTACAGGGACACATTACAGTGAATGTTTTTATTTTTGTGCATACATTATGTGTGTGTTTTTGTGTGCAACTTAAATGTGTGAAGTTATAGACATACAGGTAACTGCCAAAAGAAACACTAGCACATAACGTTGGGCCACCACGAGCCACCAGAACAGTTTCAATGCGCCTTGGCATAGATTCTTTCAAGTGTTTGGAACTCTATTGGAGGGATGCGACACCATTCTTCCACGAGAAATTGAAAAAAGTCTATACTTTACCCCAGGATACCCATTATGGGTGGTAACTATAGAAACAAGGTAGCTTTATTCACGTCGGGGGAATTTAGCGAAACAAGATTGCTATATTCATGTCAGCAGAATTTAGTGAAAAGTGTCACCCTATTGTTATTGCGTTTCCATTTTAGTTTTTGTGTGTTGTACTTGCATTCAGTAGTGTCTATGAATCACATGATTATGAAGGCCTAAATATATGAAAGCGTGTATTCTTATTTTTTATTTATGTAGCTCTGGCCTTGTGATGTACTTGTCTATTAATATGTATTATGTCATGTTTTATGTTTTATGTAGACCCCAAGAAGAGTATCTGCTGCATTAGCATTAGCTAATTGGGGATCCTAATAAAATGCTAAATACCATAATTTTGTGTTTTGTTGATTAATTAATTACTTATTTAACTCAGGAGCCACACCTGTGTGGAAGCACCTGCTTTCAATATACTTTGGATCCTTATTTACCCAAGTGTTTCCTAAAATTTGCCAGTTAACTATATGTTTGTTCATGTTTGGTGTGACTAGATCCCTCAAACTCAACTCTGGACCTCGAAGCCAGTTCTCCTGCTTTTTCATTGTTCCCCTCTAATCAAGGACTAATTTAAACCTGGGACACCAGGTGGGTGCAATTGATTATCAGGTAGAACAGAAAACCTGCAGGCTCTGGACCTTGTAGTGTAAGTGTTGAATACCCCTGGACTAGATGCTTGATGACTATCTCAGAGCAGATGCATTGCAGCAGAAATAATTGTCTTCTAAATGCTATCTTATTTCCACCACCCCTGCCCTCCCTCCCACTTCAACTAGGGAGGCAGGTACCCTAGTGGTTAGGGCCAGTAACTGAGAGGTTGCTGGTTTGAATACCCGAGCCGACAAGGTGAGCCATTTGTTGATGTGCTCTTGTGCAAGGAACTTAATCCTAATTTGCTCCAGGGACGCTGTACTACTAAGGCTGACCCTGTAAAACAACACATTTCACTGCACCTATCTGGTGTGTGACAAAAACATACTGCACAATGTCATGACGTTGCCTGCTTGGGTATTGCAAACCCCATCCCCATCTCCCTGCCTCTCCCTTTCCTCCTTCAACCCATGCTGTGATCACAGAGAGACGTCGTAAATTTCTGAGAATCTCCTCATGGCCAAACAGTATTAACCTGTTGAGGATGGGGGCGCTGTTGAGACTATTTATGCTAATCGTGTAATTTTTGAAACGGCTTTCCACAAAATCCTTGATCGTACAATATGCATATTATTATTATTATTGGATAGAAAACAGTCTATAGTTTCTATAGGAGTTGAAATTTTGTCTCTAAGTGGAACAGAGCCCATTCTACAGCAATTTCCCTGACATGGAGTCAGATTTCAGAAATTTTGGCCACTGTTCTGGAGTCAGTTAAAAGGGCACTGTTATTGCTATGACTATACGGACACTGCTTACGTCTTCCCCTGGATGCCTTTACGTGATGACGATTTGAATGGGGTCGATTGCGCGTTCACAGGCCCTATAAATAAAAAAACCCTGTAGGTAGGAGCTCCTTTGCAGCTGCGTAATGCGCGTGGAGGACATCGACCTGCTATTTTTCCAAGCGTTAGTTTAGCCTGTTATATTTTTCCGGTCATGTTTTTACTCGTTATAGGAGTTAAAAACATCATAAGGTAGTTAATTTAAAGCGTTTTATAGCAATTTATATCCGTTTAGTGCGATTTTGGGACATTTATTTCTTTAACGCTGTGAATAGCTGGGCACGCTTCCAGTTCATCCCTAACACAGTTGGCATTTCCACATGGCAAGAGGACAGCTTTCCACCAAAAGACGATTACTCCCAAGAAAGGATCCTTTGCCCAAGATACTGAT
The DNA here is from genome assembly GCF_029448725.1 of Salvelinus fontinalis. NCBI lineage: Eukaryota > Metazoa > Chordata > Actinopteri > Salmoniformes > Salmonidae > Salvelinus > Salvelinus fontinalis. The sequence continues at coordinate 37,712,904 of NC_074677.1, forward strand.
GGAAGAACAGCTCAAAGTAGGACATTTTTATTATGATAAATCGTGTTTCTGTCGAAAAATTTTAGTGGCTTAGGACGCCATGTTTTTTGACGTAGCTTCGCTTGGCGCAAACTGTATTGAAAAGTAAGGATAAATTAAAAAATGTAATTCCGCAATTGTATTAAGAATTAAATTGTCTATCAATCCCTGTCCACCCTATATTTTTTAGTCACGTTTATGAGTATTTATGTATAAGAGTAGATCACTGTCTAAGTGGCGCAAGGACATTTTCTGACCAGCTGAGCTACATTTCACATTGTCTAACCATGATTTTGGTGGCTAAATATAAACGTTTTCGATCAAACTCTATATGGATTGTGTAATATGATGTTACAGGAGTGTCATCTGAAGAATTCTGAGAAGGTTAGTGAAAAAATTAATATATTTTGGCGATGTTGACTTTTATCGCTCACTTTGGCTAGAATCAATGCTGGGCTGCTATGTGCTATGTGCTATGCTAATATAACGATTTATTGTGTTTTCGCTGTAAGACACTTAGAAAATCTGAAATATTGTCTGTATTCACAGGATCTGTGTCTTTCGATTCGTGTATGCTGTGTATTTTTACGAAATGTTTGATGATTAGTAAGTAGGTAAACACGTTGCTCTAAGTAGTTTTTCTATTCCATTTGTGACGGTGGGTGCAATTGTAACCTATGCCATCTACCTGAAATATGCACTTTTTTCTAACAAAACCTATCCCATACCATAAATATGTTATCAGACTGTCATCTAATGAGTTTTTTTCTTGGTTAAGGGCTATAAATATCTTAGTTTAGCCGAATTGGTGATAGCTACTGGTGTTGGTGGACAAATAAAAGATGGTGGATTATGCTAATGTGTTTTTAGGTAATAGATGTACATCTTTACATATTGTGTCTTCCCTGTAAAACATTTTAAAAATCGGACATGTTGACTGGATTCACAAGATCTGTGTCTTTCATTAGCTGTATTGGACTTTAATGTGTGAAAGTTAAATATTTAAAAAATATATTTTTTTTGAATTTCGCGGCACTGGTTTTTCAGTGGGGGTGGGGGGGGAGTGCCGCTAGCGGCACACTCATCCTAGAAAGGTTAAGAGAGAGGGTAAACTTTCAGGACAAAGGAATTCTCTTCCACCTCACAGAACTTGAGATACGAACATATTTCATATTCCTGCAAAAGTATAAAAGATCGGTGGGGAGTCCAGCTATTAACATGCCCGTTTGTCCCCATATGGGAAACTCATGAGAGACTGTGGGACTACATTACCATACCGCTGTTTATATAATAACCTCAGATATGAGGTTTACATCTGTTTGTTGTATAAAATGAATGAGTGAGTATGATACTGTTTGTATAATTGTGTAATATGATTTTGGACTGTTAAATGAACAAAAATACAAATCCCGTTTGATTTGAACTAAACCCGAGGACTAAGCCTGAGCCAGTTGTGTCAGACATCCAAGGACAGCCCCTCTCTGCTATCCGAATAAAAGCTCAACTCTGAGAAATTACCATTGAGACCATGTTTCTCTCCATGGGGAGAACGAAGGTTAAGTACCATTGCTGAATCTTTAACCATACCACGTGGTTAAACTCTTAGATGAAGAAGTCCTTGATATTGACTACTAGTCTGCAGCTAGGAATTCGGTATCATTGAACGCGAAGAAAGACAACCGCCGAAACATCCATTCTATAACGAATGTCACTCTGAACTATCCACAATAACCGAGACAGAAGGAACTCCAACCAAAACAAACTTCGCTCCAACGATCAAGACGACACACACCGAGCGTAACTATATATATATTGATTGCAATTGTTCCCGAATGAGTGAGCGTTCATGTGTAAGGATTAGCATGTCAATTGTTATAATTGTGAACTCTGTAGTGAATTCTTAGTCGAACGCAACTTTCCCTTTGTCTAACAAGCCGCTATGCCGGTTCAGCCCACTAGGGCATATTTCTCCCATCATTTCATGTAACTATTTTTAAGTTTGATTGTTTGTTTATGCATTTCTGTGAATTAATTAGTTAGTAATAAATAAATGATTTAAGACAATTGATGTATGGATGACTCATAGTGAAGACTGGGTTCGTGCAGATAATCAACAATTTACGACATTTGGAATGAGACTAACGTGAGGTAAAAATAAATAAATCATTAATCAGAAGACTATTGTTCAGATATGAAAATATCTGAAAGGTTATATTTGTCATGTTTTGTCTTTGATCTTCATGTCTTGTCCCTGTGCTTCCCTCTGCTGGTCTTATTAGGTTCTTTCCCTCTTTCTATTTCCTCTCTCTCCTCCTTCCTTTTTCCCTCTCCCGCTCTCTCTCTCTATCGTTCCGTTCTTGCTCCCAGCTGGTTCTCATTCTCCTAACGACCTTATTTACTCTTTCACACCTGTCCCCTATTTTGCCCTCTGATTTGAGTCCCTATTTCTCCCTCTGTTTTCTGCTTCTGTCTTTGTCGGATTCTTGTTTGATGTTTGCTGTTCTGTGTCCTTGTTCCGCCCTATCGTGTTTTTGCCTTCATCAGATGCTGCGTGTGAGCAGGTGTCTAGTGGTCGCGTCTCCAGTCGTTCATCTCTACTGACGAGAGGATTTCAGTTTTCCTGTTTTGTTTTTACCTTAGATATATCAGGAGTATCGTTTTTGTCTAAGACTGGAATAAAGACTCTGTTTCTATTTCGTCGCTTTTGGGTCCTCCTTCATCAGCATAACAGAAGAATCCGACCAAGAATGGACCCAGCGACTATGGATTCTCTCAACACTACCGTCAAGTTCCAGGGAGCAATGCTCGGCAGACACGAGCAGGAATTGTCTGCTGCTCGTCATGCCGTTGAGACCCTGGCCGCTCAGGTCTCCGATCTCTCAGGACAGTTTCAGAGTCTTCGTCTCGTACCACAAGCTACTTCCTGGTCTTCCGAGTCTCCGGAACCCAGGGTTAATAATCCACCATGTTACTCTGGACAGCCCACTGAGTGTCGCTCCTTTCTCACCCAGTGTGATATTGTGTTCTCTCTCCAGCCCAACACATACTCTGGAGAGAGAGCTCGGATCGCTTACGTCATATCACTCCTTACTGGGCGGGCTCGGGAGTGGGGCACAGCTATTTGGGAGGCAAGGGCTGAGTGTTCTGACGTTTATCAGAACTTTAAGGAGGAGATGATACGGGTCTTTGATCGTTCAGTTTTTGGGAAGGAGGCTTCCAGGGGTCTGGCTTCCCTATGTCAAGGTGATCGATCCATAACGGATTACTCTATAGAGTTTCGTACTCTTGCTGCATCCAGTGACTGGAACGAGCCGGCGTTGCTCGCTCGTTTTCTGGAGGGACTCCACGCTGAGGTTAAGGATGAGATTCTCTCCCGGGAGGTTCCTTCCAGCGTGGACTCTTTGATTGCACTCGCCATCCGCATAGAACGACGGGTAGATCTTCGTCACCGAGCTCGTGGAAGAGAGCTCGCGTTAACGGGGTTTCCCTTCTCCGCATCTCGACCATCTCCTTCCATCGGCTCAGAGACTGAGCCCATGCAGCTGGGAGGTGTTCACATCTCGACTAAGGAGAGGGAACGGAGAATCACCAACCGCCTTTGCTTCTATTGCGGTTCTGCTGGACATTTTGTCATGTCATGTCCAGTGAAAGGCCAGAGTTCATCAGTAAGCAGAGGGCTACTGGTGAGCGCTACTACTCAGGTCTCTCCATCAAGATCCTGTACTACCTTGTCGGTCCATCTACGCTGGACCGGGTCGGCTGCTTCCTGCAGTGCCTTGATAGACTCTGGGGCTGAGGGTTGTTTTATGGACGAAGCATGGGCTCGGAAACATGACATTCCTCTCAGAGAGTTAGGGAGGATCACACCCATGTTCGCCTTAGATGGTAGTCCTCTCCCCAGTATCAGATATGAGACACTACCTTTAACCCTCACAGTATCTGGTAACCACAGTGAGACCATTTCTTTTTTGATTTTTTGTTCACCTGTTACACCTGTTGTTTTGGGTCATCCCTGGCTAGTATGTCATAATCCTTCTATTAATTGGTCTAGTAATTCTATCCTTTCATGGAACGTTTCTTGTCATGTGAAGTGTTTAATGTCTGCTATCCCTCCTGTTTCTTCTGTCCCCTCTACTCAGGAGGAGCCTGGTGATGTGACAGGAGTGCCGGAGGAATATCATGATCTACGCACGGTCTTCAGTCGGTCCAGAGCCAACTCTCTTCCTCCTCACCGGTCGTATGATTGTTGTATTGATCTCCATCCGGGGACCACTTCTCCTCGGGGTAGATTATTCTCTCTGTCGGCTCCCGAACGTAAGGCTCTCGATGATTATCTGTCTGCTGAAGGCATTCAGATGGATCCCGCTACGGTCCAGGATGTCAGCGATTGGCCTGTTCCTAAGTCACGTGTCGAGTTACAGCGCTTTCTCGGTTTCGCTAATTTCTATCGGCGTTTCATTCGTAATTTCGGTCAAGTGGCTGCCCCTCTCACAGCTCTGACTTCTGTCAAGTCTTGCTTTAAGTGGTCTGGTTCCGCCCAGGGAGCTTTTGATCTCCTCAAGAAGCGTTTTACATCCGCCCCTATCCTTGTTACTCCTGACGTCACTAAACAATTCATTGTCGAGGTTGACGCTTCAGAGGTGGGCGAGGGAGCCATTCTGTCCCAGCGCTTCCAGTCTGACGATAAGGTCCATCCTTGCGCTTACTTTTCTCATCGATTGTCGCCATCGGAACCCGAGGGGATTCTCCCTGAAGGGCGTGTTGTCGGGTTGACTGTCTGGGGAATTGAGAGACAGGTAAAGCAAGCACTCACTCACACTGCGTCGCCGCGCGCTTGTCCTAGTAACCTTCTGTTCGTTCCTGTCTCTATTCGTCTGGCTGTTCTTCAGTGGGCTCATTCTGCCAAGTTAGCTGGTCACCCCGGCGTTCGGGGTACGCTTGCTTCTATTCGCCAGCGGTTTTGGTGGCCTACTCAGGAGCGGGACACGCGCCGTTTTGTGGCTGCTTGTTCGGACTGCGCGCAGACTAAGTCAGGTAACTCTTCTCCTGCCGGTCGTCTTAGACCGCTTCCCATTCCTTCTCGACCATGGTCTCAGATCGCCTTAGACTTTATTACCGGTCTGCCTTCGTCAGCGGGGAGGACTGTGAGAGCCGCCAATAAACGTAGGATTAAGAGTCCTAGGTATTGTCGCGGTCAGAGAGTGTGGCTTTCCACTCGTAACCTTTCCCTTACGACAGCTTCTCGCAAGTTGACTCCACGGTTCATTGGTCCGTTCCGTGTCTCTCAGGTCGTTAATCCTGTCGCTGTGCGACTGCTTCTTCCGTGACATCTTCGTCGCATCCACCCTGTCTTCCATGTCTCTTGTGTCAAGCCTTTTCTTCGCGCCCCCGTTCGTCTTCCCTCCCCCCCTCCCGTCCTTGTCGAGGGCGCACCTATTTACAAGGAACGGAAGATCATGGACATGCGTTCTCAGGGACGTGGTCACCAGTACTTAGTGGAGGGGGAGGGTTTCGGTCCTGAGGAGAGGAGTTGGGTTCCATCTCGGGACGTGCTGGACCGTTCGTTGATTGATGATTTCCTTCGTCGCCGCCAGGGTTCCTCCTCGAGTGCGCCAGGAGGCGCTTGGTGAGTGGGGGGGTACTGTCATGTTTTGTCTTTGATCTTCATGTCTTGTCCCTGCGCTTCCCTCTGCTGGTCTTATTAGGTTCTTTCCCTCTTTCTATTTCCTCTCTCTCCTCCTTCCTTTTTCCCTCTCCCGCTCTCTCTCTCTATCGTTCCGTTCTTGCTCCCAGCTGGTTCTCATTCTCCTAACGACCTTATTTACTCTTTCACACCTGTCCCCTATTTTGCCCTCTGATTTGAGTCCCTATTTCTCCCTCTGTTTTCTGCTTCTGTCTTTGTCGGATTCTTGTTTGATGTTTGCTGTTCTGTGTCCTTGTTCCGCCCTATCGTGTTTTTGCCTTCATCAGATGCTGCGTGTGAGCAGGTGTCTAGTGGTCGCGTCTCCAGTCGTTCATCTCTACTGACGAGAGGATTTCAGTTTTCCTGTTTTGTTTTTACCTTAGATATATCAGGAGTATCGTTTTTGTCTAAGACTGGAATAAAGACTCTGTTTCTATTTCGTCGCTTTTGGGTCCTCCTTCATCAGCATAACAATATTGGGAAATTATAACTTTGTAATCTAATAACTTTCCCTGGTGCCCTCGAATTCATAGTTAATTAGTTACGTTATTACTCAAGTGATCGCGTAATCCCTAATTACAGGAATCTTTGATAAAAACTATAAGTCTTCAATTTAATGATAGCAAAGACACGACAACAATAGCCATCTGTCTACACTCTTGTAGCTGCTGTTGTTCAAGGCTCACCGCAGTTCTCCTCATCAGCTCCGTTAGCACAGTCCTGGACCCCATTGCAGTGGTAAAGCTGGGGCAGGCACACAGACAGGTTGCCACAGGGGAACTGGCCCAGTGGACAGACAGGGTAGAGGCTGCTGTCTGTGGAGGATTTTAAAGGAGACACTAAAACATCTCTGATTCAATCCAAAAATACCTTAAAAGCCTTTTCGAGTAGCATGGACGTATTTCTAGCATCAATGGATAGAAGTAATCAAAAACAAGATAATGAAGTCAAATAGAAAATAGAGAAATGAAGACATATGAAATGAAAAATGTATGATACATTGAAACATTGTATGAGCACAATGGCTTTGTAAATGGCCTGCTTGGGGGTAAACAAGTACAGCTAAGTGCACTTATTTGTCACTGTCATATTTCATGTAGAGACCATAGGTTTAGTCTAAATTATGCAAGATATTTATTAGCTGAGTACCTATGGTTAAGTACAGTGATTAAATAAAATAAAATTAATAGGCTTTTTGAAATATAACAAATTCACAGTCCTACGTTAAAGACGTTGAATTAATAGATTATACATGACATCTATGATGATAGTTTTGCCTCCTTTCCAAGATGTCTGAGTTCATGATGCTGTCAGGTCACATGACTGATGGAAGCTGTGCTTAGAACTCTGACTGATCTGCCACCACTCGTGTGACCTCACATCCTCATGACATCACGCAGGTCCCCCTGTGTTCCCCCACATTCCCTATGGTGGCAGTGGAACAGCTCCGGGGTTGGATGAAGTTTTTTTCCTTAATTATTACAACATTTTGTCCACATTTCATCTGTATCTAAAAAACAAGACATTATAAAAGTCAACTTTACAGTTCATTGGTTTGTATTTGTACATTTGAATGAGTTACCCAAGGGAATGAAGCCATTAGACAGTTTCACACTTTTACTACTGTATGTTTAATTTTACACAATGTACATCCTACATGTGATGCTCTGCATAATCACAAGCAAAACACCACTCCATGGGGTAACTCTTTCAACTGTTTAATTTCACTCATGCTCAAAGGGTTAGTTCAAATGCTGACTTGAATATTGAAATATACACTTAGCATTAAAATGTGCAACAAGGTTAATCTAAACCAAACAGATATAGCAAATAAATTGCTACAAAAAGCAAACATTGCAACAAGTGGCTGCTTGCTTGTAATCACACTGTGAAAATCTCCACCCACCTGCTGCTTGGGTGAACCACCACCAATGAATATGTGTATGATATTTGAATCTGTATCTAAATTGGTGTACGTCTACTCTAGAGAGACCCCATTGTGTTCAGGAATGCTATGTGGCATTTTGTCATACTTAAATAAATAATAATAATTTTTAAAAAATACAATAATAAATATATACATTACCAGTCAAAAGTTTGGACAGACCTACTCATTGAAGGGCTTTTATTGATTTGTGCTATTTTCTACATTGTAGAATAATAGTGAAGACATCAAAACTATCAAATAACACATATGGAATCATGTAATAACCAAAAAAGTGTTAAACAAATCAAAATTGATTTTAGATTCTTGCAAGTAGCCACCCTTGGCCTTGATGACAGCTTTGCACACTTGGCATTCTCTCATCCAGCTTCAAGAGGAATGCTTTTCCAACAGTCTTGAAGGAGTTCCCACATATGCTGAGCACTTGTTGGCTGCTTTTCCTTCACTCTGCGATCCAACTCGTCCCAAACCATCTCAATTGGGTTGACGTTGGGTGATTGTGGAGGCCAGGTCATATGATGCATCACCATCACTCTTCTTCTTGGTCAAATAGAAAACCAAATGATAGTCCCACTAAGCGCACACCAGATGGGATGGCGTATCGCTACAGAATCCAGAGGTAGCCATGCTGGTTAAGTGTGCCTTGACTTCTAAATAAATCACAGACAGTCACCAGCAAAGCACCCCCACACCATCACACCTCCTCCTCCATGCTTCACGATGGGAACCACAAATGCGGTGATCATCCGTTCAGCTACTCTGTGTCTCACAAAGACACGGCATTTGGAACCAAAAATCTCAAATTTGGACTCATCCAACCAAAGGACATATTTCCACCGGTCTAATAGCCATTGCTCGTGTTTCTTGGCCCAAGCAAGTCTCTTCTTCTTATTCGTGTCCCTTAGTAGTGGTTTCTTTGCAGCAAATTGACCATCAAGGCCTGATTCACACAGTCTCCTCTGAACAGTTGATGTTGAGATGTGTCTGTGACTTGAACTCTGTGAGGTGCAATCTGAAGTGCAGTTAATTGCCGATTTCTGAGGCTGGTAACTCTAATGAACTTATCCTCTGCAGCTAAGGTAACTCTGGGTCTTCCTGTCCTGTGGTGGTCCTCATGAGAGCCAGTTTCATCATTGCACTTGATGGTTTTTGCAACTGCACTTGAAGAAACTTTCAAAGTTCTTGAAATGTTCCACATTGACTGACCTTCATGTCTTAAGGTAATGATGGACTGTCATTTCTCTTTCCTTATTTGAGCTGTTCTTGCCATAATATGGACTTGGTATTTTACCAAATAGTGCTATCTTCTGTATATCACCCCTACCTGACAGACTGTCTCAAACACATTAAGAAGGACAGAAATTCCACAAATGAACTTAACAAGGCACACCTGTTAATTGAAATGCATTCCAGGTGACTACCTCATGAAGCTGGTTGAGAGAATGCCAAGAGTGTGCAAAGCTGTAATCAAGGCAAAGGGTGGCTACTTGAAGAATCTCAAATATAAAATGTATATTTTTGATTTGTTTAACACTTTTTAGGTTACTACATGATTCCATATGTGTTATTTCATAGTTTTGATGTCTTCACTATTATTCTACAATGTAGAAAATAGAAAAAATAAAGAGAAACCCTGGAATGAGTAGGTGTGTCCCAACTTTGACTGGAACTGTGTATAACCTTTATTTCAACAGAGTCATCTCTTTCACAGATAATCCCTGCATACACATTAATATAGATCAATACACATCAATATAAAGTACACACATCACTATTCACATCAATACACAAAAAGCAAAACACATTCATAGAAAACAAACACATTTTTCAGTAATAATGTGCTCAATGAGCTTTTTGAATTTCCCTAGAGACACCAATTCATCCAACTTTAGAGAGCCTTGGAGACCATTCCACAAGCAAGGTGGAAAAAAACTAAAAGCTGATTTACCGAACTCAGTGGAGACTGGGTCTGGTATCTCGTACGTCTATAACAATGACGTAAGGTACGGAGGAAGTTCGTGCTATAGGGCTTTAGAAACAAAAAGAGTGCAATGCATCGATCTACGACACTTCAGAGAGGGCCAGCCTACTTTCTGATACAGAATACAATGCTGTACTGAACCTATCGTCCGTAATAAAGCGTAGTGTGCTATGATAAACTGCGTACAATTGCTTCAATACAGTGGCAGCTGCATTTATATATTTGAACAATATCGCTATAACCAGTCTATAATCAATAAGTTTACTGCTATTTAATGAAAAGCATGGCCTATTCCTATAAAAGAAGCACATTTTAATTCTTAATTTCTTAACTCAACAAATGTCTTAACAAATGTCTTAATCCTTAAGAGTCCATTGACGTACCCATGCGTCAATATAAATAACAGAATAAAACATTCCCCATCAAAATATGTCAGTTTAATAAGCTAAATATATAAAAGAATTTGCATGGGCTGCATCTCAAATCCACCACATCTGCATATGTCAGACTTCCACATCTACGGTGGAAGGTGGCAGAGTTACAGCCAATGACATATGTAAACCCTGGATTATATAATGGATGTTATACTGGAACTCTTAATTTCTTAACTAATTCATCAAATTTCTTAACTAATGTGTTAACTATCTCACTTATTGGACTAATGCAAAACAAATATAATGTAATGTTATGGGTCAATGCCCCCATTCTACTCAGGAGGGATATTCATATATTATTTAGTAGACATTAACAGGCAATTCAAACCTGTGTATGTTATCACAAATAAGGTGTACTTTCAGTGCCATCCAATAGCACTTTGATTCCCTTTCCTCATTTTCACTAATGAGAATGACATGATTCATAGAAGCAGGATAATCATTGATTATGTCAATGTCTGAATCCCAGTCTATACAGTTATTATCCTATTATTGATACCAAAATTAAATGACTTACCTATGACAGCTGTCAGAGAAAGATAACCGAAGATGCATAGAGGGTGCATTATAGGAGCAGTAACGAGATGCATCTCTCTTTTCGTAATCCTGATCCAAGTGATCGCAAGTGGGAATGAGGCTCCACTGCACTGACTCCACCAGCTTTTGGTGTCAGATCTCTCAAACACATAGCCTCTTGCATTTAAGTGTGTGCTGCATACACACACTCTCTATCTCTCATTTTACTCTCTCTCACTTATTCACTCACTTACTTGTTCTCTGTCTCTCACATACATACACACACACACACACACACACACACGGCTGAACATTCGCTTATACAATTACTCTGCCAATGTGGAAAAAAAGAGAACAATACAACAATAGCCATTATTGGTTATTGATCATCTCTTGACTACGCCCTGCCTGGGTACTGTACATTGCATCTGTCTGATCAATCACTGTTTATACCTTGGATTGGTGCTGAGATTTCAGGTGCAGCTCATACAGAAAATTGTTTCATTTATTGTCTGGATGAAATCCAATATCTGATTCCAAAACTAAGTGAGGTGATCACGGTGTGTCATCATAGAAAAGACAGGAGTGCAATGAAACCTTACGATTCTCTCTCAACTGAGAAACAATTGATAATATCAATAATATATATATTTTTTTTAACTAATCTAAATCTATATTTTTGATGGAATCATATTATTCACCAGATGCAAGAATGAGAAACCATGCCTCTTGCATCAGCTGAAATTCCGTTTCAGATTCAACACAAATATACTGTACAGTATTTCAAACGGAACGTACAGAGTGCTTTGTATTTCTGTATTTTTTAGCTACTTTATTACAAAATCTGACATTACAATTGGGTTTACAATGATTTTTTACTGTAGTTCTTTTACTTAAACACCACCACCTATCAGGAGTGCTGGGCAGGGCACATTTTTACATGCCTTTAGATATGACATCGGTTATGTCGACGTAATCATTCATCAACAAGCTAACTAGCAGCATGCTAAAGAAGTAAACCAAAACCTTCCCTTGTATTTTGAGTAAATATTTGAGTTTTCATTTACCCCATTTGATTTATCTAGCTTACTTTAGGAACAATGCCGAAGATCATCTCACAAAGTGCTGTTTGTTCAGACACCCGAGATCGAGAGGAATATGATGATGGAGAAAAGCCTCTTCATTATTATTGTTTGTGTGGGCAAATGGTGTTGGTTCTCTGTGAGGAGCTAGCTATCTATTTAGCAGCTATTCAACTAGCTAGCCAAGTTGCCTAGCTAGCTAACGCTCATATTCAAGCATTCATAAACAACGTTTAATCAATGTGTGTAGTAGTATTATGCGTAGAAATGTCTGTATTTTTTCTGTAATCAAGAATAAATTGGCAGAGAGCTAGCTAGCTAGTTTTAAACACACTAACGTCCTGGGCCCGGTTTCCCAATAGCAATGGAATTTAAGATTATGAAGATTAAATCATTAAAGCCAATTTATGCTTGATCTGGTAGGGCGATCCAGAGGCTCCGTACAGAGGGTGTGACCCAATTGCAGACCTTCCGGAGGCTTGTGGAGATCAAATCGAGCTCCATAAAAGCCAATTCATGCTTACTCCAACAATGTGAGCTGGAGGCTCCGTATGGAGGGGTTGACACAATTGCAGAGGCTTGCGGAGTCCAAATCGAGCTCCGTACCTCATTGTCGTGCGCCTCTAAAATTTTGTAACAATGCGGAGGGCTCCGTATAACTTCACATTGACGTGATTGGTTGACAGTAGATGGGGGCGGTACATCCTGTATAAACAAGCTCAATTCCTTGACAACAAACATGGAGAACTTTGACGAAAGGCTATCAGAACAAGCACACAAATAAAAAACATATTTATGGTACCTTATCAGGAATTTTAAAGACAAACATTTGTTTGAACTCCTGGAAAAAGATCGGGGAGGTTATGGGGATAGATGCGGTTAAGAGGTCAATGGAATGCAGACCGTGGGGGATAGGATGCTAGATTGGAACACATTCACAAATCTGATCTAACAAAGTTGGTATTTGTCAAATCCGTCATGATTAATGTTCCACAATGTGGTTACTAAAATCCGATCTGGATATATTTGCTTGTTTTTGCTGCATAACATTTAGAAGTTGACTGCTAAAAGCTAACTCCGATTCGTTAAAGCTGGTAGCATAGTTAGCATAGTAGGTTGTGGTAGTCAAAGTGGTTTTTAACTGTAATGCAGTTTATTTACGACAGTGACATGAATATGTATTGGGGTTGACATCCATGCAAGTATTCTACTCTGATTTTTACCTCAACATAGTGGGAAATACATATATATACAGTAGCCTAAATGTAGGCAAATTTTGCTGGGGAGATTTGGGAAGGAGATGCAGGTGGGAAAAAGGTGCAGTCTTTTTACTTCTTGCTATCTTGACTGAGCTCCTATGTCAAGAACTGGGAAACGGGCTCTAACATCTCAGAAGAGTTAAGGTCTTGTCTTTTCATTCAGCCAGTTGCTTGTAACTAGCTGGATAGCTATAGAGATTAGCCCTGAATCACTACTGTAGGAGGGGTGCGGTGCAGACCAATTTATTGGCTGCTTATGACAGCTCCCCGAAACGCAAGAAGTATGAATGCTCTGATTTCTGCTGAGTTCGCATCTCAGTAAATGCTGTATGGCCACTGCCATTGTCGGATTGACCATGCAGAGCCTTTTATGCACATTAGGCTAGACATGAAATGTACGGAAAGACTCGTACAGCATTTACTGTGATACTGGCCTCTGCAGTGGTCAGGGCATTCATACTTCTTGCGCTTCACGGAGCAGAGCTGTTGTGATGGAAGTTGTCAACAGGACCTCCCGCCCCCAACTACCATCAACCAATCATGTAACGCAGAGCTATAAAGAGCCCTCCTCATTGCTAAAACATTTGGGAGGCGCAAAGTTATGCGGTACAGAGCTCAATTTGGCCTCTGCACGCCTCTGGAGGCTCCACAATTGCATCAAAGCCTCCACATGGTGCCTCCAGCTCGCATTTCCAGAGCAAGCATAAATTGGCTTTGAGTGTACAAAACATTAGGAAGACAAAATCTTTTTTGCCAAAGCTGAGATGCATAAAATATGTTTTTGGCCGCACTAAAGATGTCCATATCTGTCCGCTAATACTAGTAAAGGAACCAGTACACTACTTATGTAAAAAATATATCTCATTTTAATATGAATATATATTTTTTATTATGATTTCTCAGGGGGTGCTGCAGCACCCTCAGCACCCCTACGTCCCGCGGCTATACTGACAAATACTGTTGGGTGCAACTGTGATAAAGCCGGTTAAAACAGTGTACAGTAAGTGTATATTTTGCATTTATGAAATTATTTTGATGTGATATCAAAGTAAAGGGCTTTATGTTTCTAGAACCATATCGCAATTGAGAATCGATTCACGTTTAGATTGAGTATTAGGCTGTCAGAGTCAGTCTACCTCTGAAAATAACAATAAGTATTCTGAATCAGGGGAGGATGGAAAACAATCCACACCTTTTTTATGCATGTTTTTATAGTATTTTTTATTATTCAGATTTCGATCTACAAAATAAACTAAAATAATTGTTTTAAAGTGTGGATTGTTATCCATTCTCCCCTGATTCAAAATATAACAAATCCATTGCCATGGTATGCTTGGCTCAATAGCTATTGATGAGATAAATCCATATCCAATACAAAACTAACTTTACCTCAGTGCCGAACAGAACCATATACCTACCGTTTCTCTGAAAAGATGGCTAAACAATGGACAGATTTGATTAATCTGGCCCGGGGTACACCGGGCTATGGCCCTTCCTATGACGTACAATATATAAACCCTGGATTGCTGATGCTATGTTTTGGCCATGGAGAGGCTTTGAAGCCAAAAGTTAGCCATAATGGTAATACTCAGGAATTAACTCTTCCATAGGAATGAATGGAATTCTACAGTATTTCATTTAAAGTTTCAAGGACAAAATTACATGTATTCAAGTATTTTGTATTGTAGTGTGGACAGTAACTTTAAAAAAATTATACTTTAAGGAAAATGTTTTTATATGTTTTATTGTTTTTATGTTTAGTTCACATAATTTAAAAGTATGTATTAAAGTGTCTGTTAGAATAAATGTGACAAAAACAAATGTATACATTAATAAATGCATTTCTATAGCTTCCAAAATATATTTTTTCAATTTTTGGGGAGTGCCATGATGGAGGTGCGGTGGCTTCAACACAGCGCCCCCTGTCTGTCATCTAGTGTATATATACATCATTGGGCCCGTCATGTCATCGGGCGAAAGCGAAGAGGGAGGAGTGCCCTTCTCAAATCGACCAGTAATCTGCCCGGCTTGGCATGTTGTTATCAAGGCAGCATGGTGTATCGTTCATAAAATAAATGTTTATAAATGTAAAGTAAAAGTTTTCGTTACGAAGGCACATAAAGCGATTTTATCAAAAGCAATCACTTTTGCATGTGAAAACACAGAATCATACTCAAAAAACAGTTTCACTCTTTGTGTCTGTGTGTGTGCGTTTTAGAGATTTAACTTTGAGTTGTTTAATTTAATCTCCAGCCTTGATGTCTATGCAAGTCATTTATCCAACCCTGAAGTGATTATGTTGCTGGCTGGATGAACAGGTGCTCAGAAACAATGTAGATGATTACACATTGTCTGTTTAATTTTCTTCAGAGAGAAATTGCTGACTCATGTGCCCAGATTGCTAAAGTGATTGAGAAGCAGTTGGAAAGAAAGAGGATGAGCAAGAAGAGACTACAAGAGCTGGTGAGGATTCCAATCCCACTTCTGGCAAGTGATTGAGGATTTCAGACACAGTTGCTCAGTGTACACACCAACAGAAAACTGTATTCTGTGTTGGTCATACACGTCAAGGTTATACATGTAACGTTTCAACCTGCAACTAGTGCCAAATGTCAATTTCTGGTGAAGGTGCTGCTCTGTTTGAAACATTTGATGGCTTCTTGCCAGGTAGAGTAGCAGAGTAGCTTGCTTTTGACTGACCCAAACTTCTGTCTGTCTCTAGGGTGAGTGGTGCATGATAATGTATGCTGTGCAGTAGACACCAGTTATCAAGCTTTTCACTTACAGCAATTTCCAGAGACAAACGTTGGATGAATTTCTGATGTTCTCTGTTTCATCCCTCAGCAGCAGTGGCAGTTAACGGCTTCATATCTCGCATCAAACTGTTAACAGTTGGATTTCATTTGGTTTGATATGATCAAAAGTATTTTAATATTAATTTAAACTATGCAAGAGAAATTGGTGATTTGGGAGATGATGCGTCAGGTGGACATACAAGACATTTGTGACACTGACAGGCACTGACAGGCACCACTTTACCACACTGACAGATTAATTCAGAATGCTATAAAAGGTTTTCATGATGTATCTTACTGATGCTGTACAATAAGACAACTGAGATCAGCCTGTAAGTGGTTTCCAAACATGTCTATTAATGAGCATAAGGCAAATACAACCAACCATAATCCCCAGACAGGATTATACCAAGAGGACTGCATGAATTTTAAGTACCCTCTCTCTGCATGAGAGGAAACAACCCTTGTTGAGCAGCCTATTGTTAATGGAAAAGGTTATCCCTACTCCAGCTGGGTTGGACTGGGACTCTTTTAAAAAGCAATGAGGATGTGATGCTCAGGAAGCCAGTCATGCACAGGTAATGAGAGCTGAGGAGGGCGTCTTCTCATTGTAAGTCTGAAACTCGGAGGGATCAAGTCTAAATTACTACTCTACACCAGAAATTGTGGATTAATAATCTTATGTTTTTGATTAATCCCTGAAACCACTTCAGATTGTCTGGCTGTGTAAACTAATGCAGTAGGATAGGACTCATAGAAAAATAATTGCTTCAGGGTTATCCAGAGTTTGTATGGATAAAGGAAATTCACAAGTCACCTCACCCAATTAATGTGGAAAGATGATTGTTTAAGAGAATATTGCTTTTGAAAACAGACCGTATCCACTATTTACAGAACAGCCACAGGTTTAGTCATAGACTGTATAATGTGCCAATTTACAGGACATAGTTACAGTACATGCATAAACTTACAATTGGCTTATAAAAAGTATCCCCAAAGTATAAAAACCTACAATGTTACAATACATGTGATTATGATTGACTAAATAATAAAACAGATATTGACAGATTTATAAACTTTATTTTGCAAACATGTGCATTTAGATTTTTTGTTGTTGAGTAATTTATGGGATTGAAGTGTTCAGGTAGCAGCCTGTTTGAAATATGAGTTTCTACACATGGTAAGATTTGACGTGGCAGAAACAGATGAAGAATTTACAGAGCTGGATTGCCACCTGGTGGTGTAAAGAAGTACATCCATCCCTGTAATATATATATATATATATATATATATATATATATATATATATATATATATATATATATATATATATATATATATATATATATATATATATATATATATATATATATGTTTTACCTTTATTTAACTAGGCAAGTTAGTTAAGAACAAATTCTTATTTTCAATGACAGCCTAGGAACATTGGGTTAACTGCCATGTTCAGGGACAGAATGGCTGATTTTTACCTTGTCAGCTCAGGGATTCAATCTTGCAACCTTTCGGTTACTAGTCCAACGCTCTAACACTCTAACCACTAGGCTACCTGCTACCCCAATATGAGCAATGTGTAGATCAGTATTTAACATGTAACCAAACTACAGTAAGATTGTTTTATCCTCAGCCAAAATGTTAAGTGCATTTAGCAGCATATTTTTCGGTAGGCCTATACCCTTCTTGTCTCCATATATCTACCAGCAGCAGACATCTCCTAAGCATATCCCAAATTATGAAACATTAATCATAGAACGAAAGCAGTCTGGGCAATTCCATGTTGACAGAGTGACACTGAGACTCCAGTTTTTCACTTTAAAATGTATGTCAAACAAAAAACAATCATTGCAAATTTAAACTCAGCAAAAAAAAGAAATGTCCCTTTTTCAGGACCCTGTCTTTCAAAGATAATTCGTAAAAATCCAAATAACTTCACAGATCTTCATTCTAAAGCGTTTAAACACTGTTTCAATGAACCATAAACAATTAATGAACATGCACCCGTGGAACGGTCGTTAAGACACTAACAGCTTACAGACGGTAGGCAATTAAGGTCACAGTTATGAAAACTGAGGACACTAAAGAGACCTTTCTACTGACTCTGAAAAACACCTAAAGAAAGATGCCCAGGGTCCCTGCTCATCTGTGTGAACGTGCCTTAGGCATGCTGCAAGGAGGCATGAGGACTGCAGATGTGGCCAGGGCAATAAATTGCAATGTCCGTACTGTGAGACGCCTAAGACAGCGCTACAGGGAGACAGGACGAACAGTTGATCGTCCTCGCAGTGGCAGACCACGTGTAACAACACCTGCACAGGATCGGTACATCTGAACTTAACACCTGCGTGACAGGTACAGGATGGCAACAACAACTGCCCGAGTTACACCAGGAACACACAATCCCTCCATCAGTGCTCAGACTGTCCGCAATTCGCGTTTATCGTCGAAGGAGTGAGCGTTACACCGAGGCCTGTACTCTGGGACGGGATCGATTTGGAGGTGGAGGGTCCATCATGGTCTGGGCCGGTGTGTCACAGCATCATCGGACTGAGCTTGTTGTCATTGCAGGCAATCTCAACTCTGTGCATTACAGGGAAGACATCCTCCTCCCTCATGTGGTACCCTTCCTGCAGGCTCATCCTGACATGACCCTCCAGCATGACAATGCCACCAGCCATACTGCTCATTCTGTGTATGATTTCCTGCAAGACAGTGTCAGTGTTCTGCCATGGCCAGCGAAGAGCCCAGATCTCAATTCCATTGAGCACGTCTGGGACCTGTTGGATCGGAGGGTGAGGGCTAGGGCCATTCCCCCCCAGAAATGTCCGGGAAATGCAGGTGCCTTGGAGGAAGAGTGGGGTAACATCTCACAGCAAGAACTGGCAAATCTGATGCAGTCCACGAGGAGGAGATGCAGTGCAGTACTTAATGCAGCTGGTGGCCACTCCAGATACGGACTGTTACTTTTGATTTTGACCCCCCTTTTTTTCAGGGACACATTATTCAATTTCTGTTAGTCACCTGTCTGTGAAACTTGTTCAATTTATGTCTCAGTTGTTGAATCTTGTTATGTTTATACAAATATTTACACATGTTAAGTTTGCTGAAAATAAACGCAGTTGACAGTGAGAGGACGCTTCTTTTTTTGCTGAGTTTATATGCACAAGAAAATTTTACAAAAACACAATTACTTGAAGAACAGTGCAGATGCTCAGTTTGGTAAGAGGATTAAGGTTTGTGCTGTTTGTGCTGTCATTCTGTTACCAACCTTAGAGATGTATGTTTTGTTTAACTTTTATTAGTTTACATTTTATTATAATTATTTTATTTTGTACAAATATGTGAAATAACTCAGTTCTGCCTAGAATAGATACATTTCCCAGCAAATATGTGAGTCCAAGAACTGTCAGCTGTATAAGGAGGAACAGGGGTATGTTGAAATAAGAACTGTGGTGTTCAATACTGACAAGCTGTCATTCCTAACTTAATGGGGTATGTTAAATTGATCTGTTTTTATAGAACATGGGCTTGCCGAGGGGAGGAGAATGCATTATTGTCACCTTATAGCCACCCCAGCTGTAGTGACCAAGCTGGACATCCAAATTAGGTCATTACGATTGAATTACATTCTACATTTTGGAGACTTGTTTTACCGTTATGCTTTTATGTTCTGTAATTGTTTAATTTATTTATTGTTTTTGTGGGGTTTTACTATCCTACTGTGTTGTTACCTGTGGCAGTTGATGATTCTTTGATACTATGATGATCCTACTTTTCTTTACAACTGCTCAGCAGCATGTAATTAATTGTAATATTTTTATCTCACAATTCCCCTTGGTGGCAGCATTAAGTCAAAGTTGTGTTCTGGATATTGATGAGCCTGTTCAAGGTTGAGCTGAAATTCTCACCCAGTTTAGTTTGCGTTTAGTGTTCAAAGTGTTATCCAACCAAATAACTATAATGTACATTGAAAAAAGAGTCTTTGCAATGAAGTAAAACAAAATATAATTATGTTGGAATAGAAAACTCTACACATTATGAAAGAACATCAGGGCTAACCAACAGTGTTGTCAATCCTAAATGGCAGGGAAAAATGTTTTGCAGCATTCGGTACTCAGCAGGATTTCCTAATTACGTACCGATAATTGGCATGCCTGCAAATTCCAAACACAAGTAAGTTTTAAACTACATTTAAGCTTGAATGTGCACTAATTTGTCTTGATTAGAGTTGCAAGAATATGAGAACTTTCCCAAAATTCATGGCTGATTCATGGAATCAGGAGGGAAAAGAAGGAAATCCACAACCTCCAACCAGGATTTCTGGAAAACCTCGGAGTTCGAAAAAACAACAACTTGAAAACCTTATTCTTGTTTGCTTGGGTAAAAGCACCCGGGCCTTTATAAGTAACTTTCCCAATTCTCTGTATAAACAAGTAAAGGGGTAACATCATTTTTGGATCTGCGTATTCAATTTAAGCAAATGTATTTTGCATCGATTCTAAACAACTGCTTCATTAGACAATGTATACTTGGAGTTGATTCATAATTCTACACAATCTGATGATATGAAAATCACAAGGTTTCATACACTATAGGTTGCTTTTTACAGTATATAGTGTTATAGTGTGGTTTTGGTGATAGTTCTGTCTAATGGCCACTAGCACTACTACAACACCATTACCTCTGTGACCGTTTCAGTCAGTAATTCTCTGCTCTGCTGACTTTCATGCATTTGTTATTTACTTTCTCTCCCTACATTATTCTCCTCATCCCTGGGGAAGATCAGTTCTTATTCTATCTATCCTGCATTACAGGAAATAGTCATATCATCTATGTGGAGCGATGCTGCAGTGTATTAGTTGTGGGGATGATACTTCAGAGAAATCTGACACGACGTCATTTTGCCATTACTGGCATGCATTACATATCAGCACCAGGACATATAGACGAGATTACATCTAGGCTACACTGCATGACCTACAGGTTGAATATCAGATCAATTCAACAGGGACTTGTGAAGTGGGTTAGGCAATGTATATAATGGCTGTTAAACTGTGAAGAAAATACTGAAATCATGCCATAGTGTTAAATTGATGTACATTGATGTGTGACTGCCTCCAAATTTATCCAGTCCAGGTGTATGTGAGTCCTGCAGTTTTCCACGTTGTGTTCAAATGATTACGATTGTAGAAACAGTTAAATTGAGATACAGTATATTTGGAGTGTCAATCAGAATCACCTTTATTCACCAGGTATATCTACACATACCCATAATTTGGCTTGGTGATATGGTGCTGCTAGTGATAGACAACATTTAGAGACAGAAAACAGACAGCAAAGTTTAAACAAAGTTCACATACAATATATTCAACTAGGTAGAGTGAGCATAAAGCTACAAGAGAATGAGCAGATATACAAATATACAGTGGGTATACGGTTGATATACAGTGGATGTACCAATTTACATTATCAGTATGAATATATACAGTTGAAGACAGAAGTTTACATACACTTATGTTGGAGTCATTAAAACTTGTTTTTCAACCACTCCACAAATTTCTCGTTAACAAACTATAGTTTTGGCAAGTCGGTTAGGACATCTACTTTGTGCATGACACAAGTAATTTTTCCAACAATTGTTTACAGACAGATTGGCACAGCAGTCTAAGGCACTGCATCTCAGTGCTAGAGACATCACTACAGACCCTGGTTCAATTCCAGGCTATTTCACAAGTGGCTGTGATTGGGAGTCCCATAGGGTGGCTCACAATTGGCCCAGCATCGTCTGGGTTAGGGTTTGGCAGGGGTAGGGCGTCACGGTAAATAATAATTTGTTCTTAACCTACTTAGTTAAATAAATAAAATTAAAAATATCTTGTTGTTGGTGTCCCACCCTTCTTCTTCCAATTCCAGTGATATGATTTGCTGACACAAGTTCTGAATAACTTTTCATTGGATCTGTAAACTGTCCATTTGTTTCAGCAAATTATACAGCTGAAATTTCATGACCAGTTTGGAGATTCAGTGAAAAGTTACAGTGCCTTCAGACAGTATTCACACACTTTAACTTTTTTTTGTCACTGGCCTACGCACAATACCCCATAATGTCAAAGTGGAATTATGTTTTTAGACATTTTGACAAATTACAAATGAAAAGCTGAAATGTCTTGAGTGAATAAGTATTTAACTCCTTTAATGGCAAGCCTAAGTAAGTCCAGGAGTAAAAATGTGCTTTACAAGTCACAAAATAAGTTGCATGGACTCTGTGTGCAATAATAGTGTTAAGCATAATTTTGAATGACTACCTCATCTCTGTACACCACACATTAATTGTCTGTAAGGTCCCTCAGTCGAGCAGTGAATTTCACACAGATTCAACCACAAACACCAGGGAGGTTTTCCAATGCATCGCAAACAAGGGCACCTATTGGTAGATAAAATTGTTTTTAAAAGCAGGCATTGAATATCCCTTTGAGCATGGTGAAGTTATTAATTACGCTTTGGATGGTGTATAATTACACCCAGTCATTACAAAAGATACAGGCATCCTTCCTAACTCGGTTGCCGGAGAGGAAGGAAACCGCTCAGGGATTTCACCATGAGGCCAATGGTGACTTTAAAACAGTCACAGAGTTTAGTGGCTGTGATAGTAGAAAACTAAGGATGGATCAATAACATTTTATACTGAACAAAAATATAAACACAACATGTAAAGTGTTGGTCCCATGTTTCAGTGTAACATGGTTCATCATTCCATTCAATGTAATAATGTGACAGAGGTTGGTAAATGACATAAAACCCTGTAATATGATCTTGAATGTATACGAATGTATTAAGAAGCATGTAATAACACACAGTGGCTTGCGAAAGTATTCACTCCCTTGGCATTTTTCCTATTTTGTTGCCTTACAACCTGGAATTAAAATAGATTTTTGAGGGGTTTGTATCATTTGATTTACACAACATGCCTAGCACTTTGAAGATGCAAAATATTTTTCTTGTGAAACAAACAAGAAATATGTCACGTCCTGACCTTAGAGATCCTTTTATTCTTTATTTGGTTAGGTCAGGGTGTGACTAGGGTGAGCAATCTATGTTTTCTATTTCTTTGTTGGCCGGGTATGGTTCCCAATCAGAGGCAGCTGTCTATCATTGTCTCTGATTGGGGATCGTACTTAGGCAGCTTTTTCCCACCTGTAGTTTGAGGGATCTTGTTTTGGTACTGTGCTGTTTAGCCCTACTAACCTTTACGTTTTGTTTGTATTTGTTGTTTTTCAGTGTTCATTGAATAAAGTAAGATGTACGCCTACCACGCTGCACCTTGATCCGACCATTCTTACAACAACGAGCGTTACAAAATTAGACAAAAAAACAGAAAACTTGAGCGTGCATAACTATTCACCCTCCCAAAGTCAATACTTTGTAGAGCCACATTTTGCAGCAATTACAGCTGCAAGTCTCTTGGAGTATGTCTCTGTAAGCTTGGCACATCTAGCCACTGGGATTCTCCCCCATTCTTCAAGGCAAAACTGCTCCAGCTCCTTCAAGTTGGATGGGTTCCGCTGGTGTACAGCAATCTTTAAGTCATAACACAGATTCTCAATTGGATTGAGGTCTGGGTTTTGACTAGGCAATTCCAAGACATTTAAATGTTCCCCTTAAACAACTCAAGTGTTGCTTTAGCAGTATGCTTAGGGTCATTGTCCTGCTGGAAGGTGAACCTCCGTCCCAGTCTCAAATCTCTGGAAGACTGAAACAGGTTTCCCCCAAGAATTTCCCCCCTGTATTTAGCACTATCCATCATTCCTTCAATTCTGACCAGATTCCCAGTCTCTGCTGATGATGCTGCCATCACCATGCTTCACTGTGGGGATGTTGTTCTCGGGGTGATGAGAGGTGTTGGGTTTAGGCCAGACATAGCGTTTTCCTTGATGGCCAAAAAGCTAAATTTTAGTCTCATCTGACCAGAGTACTTTCTTCCATATGTTTGGGGGAGTCTCCCACATGCCTTTGCTTATTTTTTTCTTTAAGCAATGGCTTTTTTCTGTCCACTCTTCCGTAAAGCCCAGCTCTGTGGAGTTTACGGCTTAAAGTAGTCCTATGGACAGATACTCCAATCTCTGCTGTGGAGCTTTGCAGCTCCTTCAGGGTTATCTTTGGTCTCTTTGTTGCCTCTCTGATTAATGCCCTCCTTGCCTGGTCTCCGTTAGATTTGGTGGACTGCTCTCGCAGGTTTGTTGTGGTGCCATATTCTTTCCCAAGTTTTAATAAAGGATTTAATGGTGCTCCATGGGATGTTCAAAGTTTTTGATATTTTTTTATAACCCGACCCTGACCTGTACTTCACAACTTTGTCACTGACCTGTTTGGAGAGCTTCTTGGTCTTCGTGGTGCCGCTTGCTTGGTGGTGCCCCTTTCTTAGTGGTGTTGCAGACTCTGGGGCCTTTCAGAACAGGTGTATTTACAGTTGAAGTTGGAAGTTTACATACACTTAGGTTGAAGTCATTAAAACTTCAACCAGAAATTTCTTGCTAACAAACTATAGTTTTGGCAAGTCGGTTAGGACTTTGTGCACGACACATTTTTCCATCAATTGTTTACAGACAGATTATTTCACTTATAAATCATAGTTCTACAATTCCAGTGGGTCAGAAGTTTACATACACTAAGTTGACTGTGCATTTAAACAGCTTGGAAAATTCCAGAAAATGATGTCATGGCTTTAGAAGCTTCTGATAGGCTAATTGACATCATTTGAGTCAATTGGAAGTGTACCTGTGGATGTATTTCAAGGCCTACCTTCAAACTCAGTGCCTCTTTGCTTGACATCATGGGAAAATCAAAATAAATCAGCCGAGACCTCAGAAAAGATGTTGTAGACCTCCACAAGTCTGGTTCATCCTTGGGAGAAATTTCCAAAAGCATGAAGATACCACGTTCATCTGTACAAACAATAGTATGCAAGTATAAACACCATGAGACCACACAGCTGTCATACCGCTCAGGAAGGAGCCGCCTTCTCTCTCCTAGAGTTGAACATACTTTGGTGCGAAAAGTGCAAATCAATCCCAGAACAACAGCAAAGGACCTTGTGAAGATGCTGGAGGAAACAGGTGCAAAAATATCTATATCCACAGGAAAACGAGAGCTACATCGACATAACCTGAAAGGCATGGAAGCAAGGAAGAAGCCACTGCTCCAAAACCCGCCATAAAAAAGACAGACTATGGTTTGCAATTGCACACGGGGACAAAGATTGTACTTTTTGGAGAAATGTCCTCTGGTCTGATTTAACAAAAATTGAACTGTGTGGCCATCGTTATGTTTGGAGGAAAATGAGGGAGGCTTGCAAGTTGAAAAACACCATCCCAACCGTGAAGCACGGGGGTGGCAGCATCATGTTGTGGGTGGTGCTTTGCTGCAGGAGGGACTGGTGCACTTCACAAAATAGATGGCCTCATGAGGATGGAAAATTATGTGGATATATTGAAGCAACATCTCACGACATCAGTCAGGAAGTTAAATCTTGGTCGCAAATGGGTCTTCCAAATGGACAATGACCCCAAGTATACTTCCAAAGTTGTGGCAAAATGGCTTAAGGACAACAAAGTCAAGGTATTGGAGTGGCCATCACAAAGCCCTGACCTCAATCCTACAGAACATTTGTGGGCAGAACTGAAAAAGCGTGTGCGAGCAAGGAGGCTTGCAAACCTGACTCAGTTACACCAGCTCTGTCAGGAGGAATGGGCCAAAATTCACCCAACTTATTGTGGGAAGCTTGTGGAAGGCATTTGACCCAAGTTAAACAATTTAAAGTCAATGCTACCAAATACTAATTGAGTGTATGTAAACTTCTGACCCACTGGGAATGTGATGAAAGAAGTTAAATCTGAAATAAATCATTCTCTCTACTATTGTTCTGACATTTTCTGAAGAAAACCACAATTTCCAAGGTTTTGTCTGTGTTGAGTTTCAGGTTATTGCAACTGCACCAGGCCACAAGCCGGATGGCCTCACCACAGTACATGGACTCATCGCCGTAGGTGACAGTGATGTAAATGTCTGTTAGAAATTTAGAAAGGAGTTGCAACAACACAGGAGGTTGGTGGAACCTTATTTGGGCAGGACTGGCACGTGTAATGGCTGGAGTGGAATAAGTGGAAAGGTATCAACAACATCAAAGAATACAGAGCTATTGTTTGAGGAGATTGCACAATTATGAGCTTGAAAATGTATTAATAAACCAATTAGGCACATTTGGGCAGTCGAGATACAGCACTTTGAACAGATATGCAATGGTTCGCTGGATCAGTCCAAATCTTTGCACATGCACTGCTGCCATCTAGTGGCCAAAATCGCGCCTGGGCTGGAATAAAACATTATGGCCTTTCTCTTGCATTTCAGAGATGATGGTACAAAAAAAACATGTTTTTTCTTTGTATTATCTTTTACCAGATCTAATGTGTTATATTCTCCTACAATAATTTCACATTTTAAAAACTTCAAAGTGTTTCCTTTCACATGGTATCAAGAATATGCATATCCTTGCTTCCGGTCCTGAGCTACAGGCAGTTAGATTTCGGTATGTCATTTTATGAGAAAATTGAAAAAAAGGGTCCCATCCTTAAGAGGTTGGCAGAGCAGTGCTTTATTATGGACAGACTTCTCCATAATAAGAATAAGACTTCTCCATAATAAGACTTCTCCATAATATCTTAACTGCTGTTGTATCAATATGTTTTGACAATGACAGTTTACAATCCAGGGTTACTCCAAACAGTTTAGTTACCTCAAAGCTCAATTTCCACATTATTTATTACAAGAGTTAGTTGAGGTTTAGGCTTTACACAAAGCAAGTGGCATGTCGTTAGTAAAGATTGAAAAAAGTAAGGGGCCTTGACAGTTGCCCTGGGGAATTCCTGATTCTACTTAGATTATTTTGGAAAACCTTCCATTAAAGAACTCCCTCTGTGTTCTGTTAGACAGGTAACTCTTTCCCACAATATAGCAGGGGGTGTAAAGCCATTACACATATGTTTTACCAGCTGCAGACTATAATCGAGAATATCAAAAGCCACACCGAAGTCTAACGAAACAGCCCCCACAATCTTTATATCATCAATTTCACTTAGCCAATCATCAGTCATTTGTGTAAGTGCTGTGCTTGTTGAATGTCCTTCCCTGCAAGTGTTCTGAAAGTCTGTTGTCAATTTGTTTACTGTAAAATAGCATTGTATCTGATCAAACACAATTTAAAAAAAACTTAACTAAGGTTTGGTAAAAGGCTGATTGGTCGGCTATTTGAGCGAGTAAAGTGTGCTTTACTATTCTTAGGTAGAGGAATTACTTTTGCTACCCTCCAGGCCTGAGGGCACACACTTTCTAGTAGGATTAAATTGAAAATATTGCAAATAGGAATGGCAATATTGTCAGATATTATCCTCAGTAATTTTCCATCTAAGTTGTCAGACCCCAGTGGCTTGTCATTGTCGATAGATAATAATTATTTTTTCACCTCTTCCACACTCACTTTACGGAATTCAAAATTACAATGCTCGTCTTTCATAAATTGGTCAGATATACTTGGATGTGTAGTGTCAGCGTTTGTAGCTGGCATGTCATGCCTAAGTTTACTAATCTTGAGCAATAAAAAAAATATTAAAGTAGTTGGCAATATCAGTCGGTTTTGTAATGAATAAGCCATCTGATTCAATGAATGATGGAGCTGAGTTTGCCTTTTTCCCCAAAATTTCATTGAAGGTGCTCCAAAGCTTTTTACTGTTATTCTTTATGTCATTTATCTTTGTTTCATAGTGAAGTTTCTTTTTCTTTTTATTCAGTTTAGTCATCTCAACCACTTGAGGAAGTCTTTATAAAATAATTGCCTCCACGTTTCTATGGTGATATTTTGGCTATGTCTTTGAACCAAGGTAGCCTCACAATATGAAGTAAAACGTAAAGGTAAAAAAAATAAAAAATAAGGAACAGGAAAATATTGAGATGCTAATGATAGGCCTAACCGTCTTTTGGTAGATGGAAAAGCTTCCCCATAACGTTCTCAATTTAATGTTAACTAGCTACAAAGTAGCCTATGCCTACCTAGCAGAATGATATCATGATTGTTTGCATCAATCCAACGGCAATTTGTTTTGTAAGCTTCATCTAATATGCTACATAAAACCACTAACCAAACAGTGCTAGGTGCCTGTGCACTTGAATTAAAGGGTAACTACACTCAAACTATTTCCTAATGTGATTGTTATGGACTAAGAACATCCAATTGAGTTGTTTTCTATTAAAACAAGTGTGACTTTGAGAGCAAAGACCTTTATAACTCAGTCGACAGCCTCATTTATCTTTTCAATATTAGGCCTACTATTAGCCTACTTGCACAGTGCAGCTTGGGTTGGCCTGCCTGTGAAAGACCAAGATGGGATTTATAGTTTAAGGTCATTCACAGTGTATGTCTCTTTTTCTCATAGTATTTTTTACAGAGGGAACCTTTACTTCGCCGGGCGGGCCATTTGGGAAATCATTGGCAAAATTAGAGTATGCCCTCTTCTCCAGGCACCACCACTCAAGGTCCTAAATGATATCATAACCGCCATCGACAAAAGACAATACTGTGCAGCCGTATTCATCGACCTTGCCAAGGCTTTCGACTCTGTCAATCACCACATTCTTATCGGCAGACTCAACAGCCTTGGTTTCTCAAAAGATTCCCAATCTGACCCTCAAACCATCATGGTCACCTAATAATCCCCAGTTTACAATTGGCTCATTCATCCCCCTCCTCTCCCCTGTAACTATTCCCCAGGTCGTTGCTGCAAATGAGAACGTGTTCTCAGTCATCTTACCTGGTAAAATAACGGTAAAATAAAAATAAATAAAATAAAATAAAAAGACTGCCTCACCTGATTCAACAACTACTTCTCAGACAGATTTCAGTGTGTCAAATCGGAGGGCCTGTTGTCCGGACCTCTGGCAGTCTCTATGGGAGTTCCACAGGGTTCAACTCTCGGCTCTTTTCTCTGTATATATCAAAGATGTCACTCTTGCTGCTGGTGATTCTCTGATCCACCTCTACGCAGACAACACCATTCTGTATATTTCTGGCCCTTCTTTCGACACTGTGTTAACTAACCTGCAGACAAGCTTCAATGCCATACAACTCTCCTTCCGTGGCCTCCAACTGCTCTTAAATGCAAGTAAAACTAAATGCATGCTCTTCAACCGAACACTGCCCGTACCTGCCCGCTCGTCCAGCATCACTACTCTGGATGGTTCTGACTTAGAATATGTGGACCACTACAAATACCTAGGTGTCTGGCTAGATTGTAAACTCTCCTTCCAGACTCACATTAAGCATCTCCAATCCAAAATTAAATCTATAATCAGCTTCCTATTTCGCAACAAAGCATCCTTCACTCATGCTCCCAAACATTCCCTCGTAAAACTGACCATCCTACCGATCCTCGACTTCGGCGATGTCATTTGCAAAATAGCCTCCAACACTATACTCAACAAATTGGATGCATTCTATCACAGTGCCATCCGTTTTGTCACCAAAGCCCCATATACTACCCACCACTGCGACCTGTACGCTCTCATTGGCTGGCCCTCGCTTCATACTCGTCGCCAAACCCGCTGGCTGCAGGTCATCTACAAGTCTTTGCTACGTAAAGCCCCGCCTTATCTCAGCTCACTGGTCACCATAGCAGCACCCACCCATAGCACGCGCTCCAGCAGGTATATCTCACTGGTCACCCCCAAAGCCAATTCCTCCTTTGGCCGCCTTTCCTTTCAGTTCTCTGCTGCCAATGACTGGAACGAACTGCAAAAATCACTGAAGCTGGAGACACATATCTCCCTCACTTTAAGCACCAGCTGTCAGAGCAGCTCATAGATCACTGCACCTGTACATAGCCCATCTGTAAATAGCCCATCCAACTACCTCATCCACATACTGTATTTATTTATTTATCTTGCTCCTTTGCAACCCAGTAACTCTACTTGCACATTCATCTTCTGCGCATCTACCATTCCAGTGTTTAATTGCTATATTGTAATTACTTCGCAACCATGGCCTATTTATTGCCTTACCTCCCTTATCTTACCTCATTTGCACACATTGTATATAGACTTTTTTTCTACTGTATTATTGACTGTATGTTTGTTTATTCCATGTGTAACTCTGTGTTGTTGTATGTGTCGAACTGCTTTGCTTTTTCTTGGCCAGGTCGCAGTTGTAAATGAGAACTTGTTCTCAACTAGCCTACCTGGTTAAATAACGGTTAATTATTATTATTTTTTAAATACACCACGGTGCCCATTTGATAGTAGGCCATTCTAAATAAAAACTAATTTAGCATATTAGTAAAGACAAGATTCAATTGAGAATAGTCTGATGGGTGAAAATATGATCACTTGATGAGAGAACAGCCTGAGGCAAGGAACAGAGCCTATAATCAATAGCCTATATTCGCATCATGCACCCCATAAATATTTTGATTTCTAAGGCATTCTATGGTTTGTACCAATCACAACTAAAGTTGCCAAATAATTCTAAATCTAGTGTATAGGACCTGTTTCAAATGATCACTTTTACAATCAACATAGCCACTTCATATGCCCTCTGGAATGTGAAAAATATCCTTTCTATTTTATTCAGCTAAGTTCAATTATATTCTTCTTACTATAAAATAATATAAAATAATGGAACGGGACATATAAGAATTTCTTGTCTGCTAAATGAACAAGTCTACAGTCCATGGCATGGTGTATAGCCAGATAACATGGAGTAGGCCAGGGTTTCCCAAACTCGGTCCTTGGGACCCCAAATTGTGCATGTTTTGGTTTTTGCCCTAGCACTACACAGCTGATTCAAATAAACTAATCATCAAGCTTTGATCATTTGAATCAGAATTTGTGAAATGCTAGAGTAGGCCAACTCATATTCTGTTCTTCTGAAATACATTTTCTTCATACAGTATTTCTTTAGACCTGCCTAAAATAAATTATGGATTCATTGTGATGGTGTATATTCAACTGATTTATTAGACTTTTTCAAATGTAGACGTTCCAAAGGCGCGCATCAGATGCTTGTATGTGGCTTGAATGCCTGGAGGCCTGGAGATGCGGAACATGTTTAGGTTAATTAACGGTCAAGTACCGTGAGACTGGAAGACTTTTGCATGACAATAACCGGCTGACAGAATTCATGACCGCCACAACCCTAGGACAATGAGCACTCAGATGAGCTTCCCTGAGACAGTTTCTTACAGTTTGTAGGTGAAGAAGCCGGAAGTGGAGGTCCTGGGCTGGTGTGGTTACACGTGGTCTGTACTTGTGAGGCCAGTTTGACGTACTGCCAAATTTTCCAAAAAATGTTCGAGGCAGTTTATGGTACAGAAATTAATATTCAATTCTCTGGCAACAACTCTGGTGGACATTCTTGCAGTCAGCATGCCAATTGCACTCTCCCTCAAAACTTGAGACATCTCTAGCATTGTGTTGTGTGACAAAACTGCACATTTTAGAGTGGCCTTTTATTGTCCCCAGCACAAGGTGCACTTGTGTAATGATCATGCTGTTTAATCAGCTTCTTGATATGCCACACCTGTCAAGTGGATAAGTGGATGGATTATCTTGGCAAAGGAGAAATGCTCACTAACAGGGATGTAAACAAATATGTGCACACAATTTGAAAAAAATAAGCTTTTTGTGGATATGGAACATTTCTGGGATCTTTTATTTCAGCTCATGAAACATGGGACAACCACTTTATATGTTGCGTTTATATTTCCGTTCAGTGTATACTACAATTATCTTGTACCACCCATATAGTAAAACACAATAAGTGAACGTAACAATTTTCAGTAGAGATGTCCTTCGCGTTGGCAGATGATTGAGAGGACAGGAACAGTGGGGTTCTCTCTCATGATACCCTGTGGAAATAATGGCTCACTGATGTGGTTAATACAGACGGGCACCAGTCTGCTGCCTCAGTGACAAATGGCCATTTCAGATGGTGGAGCCGTCCGGGTCTGAGCGCATCCCAATCATGCGAGACGGGCACCTTGTTGTGATACACAATTAATCCTCTCATTACTTGTGTGATCAGGCCTGCCCCACCGAGGGGCCACACATTATGATCTGATTAGAGAGCAGTAATTGGGGGAAGGGATCACATGCTCCTTTTGTTTCAATGGGAGGGTGAGTTCCTGGTTAACACTACACACTTTCTATCAGAACAGTGAGTCTTAGGAAACAGACATATACACTCGGTCGGTTACATGGTACAAATTACTATATATAATGCAGTTGCAGTAAAATGTCATTAATTAATGTTGATTATTGTTAGAATAGGCCTACATAGAATGTATAGAATAGGCAGGCCTACAGTAGGCTACTTTGTCTGAATACGAAAATGTATTAGTATGGCTATATGAAAATAAAGGAAAGAATTGCAGTCAAAGACAACTGCTGTTATTGCATGCAGTATGTGCACTGTACTGTCTTTTGACAGTTATTTTGTCTGTCTCTATATATTCTGCTCTTAATGCAAGCACATTTATCATGTCTCTTGTCAAGTATAATTAATATTTTTATGACGTGTGTAGGTATATAAAAAAATAATAATAATTGGAAATCAAAACATTACGCGCTTCCCTTTCTAAACTGCCATGAATATGTCATATCAAAAGATAAGAAAGCCTTTGAGAAAAAAACAGAGACTCGACAGATCCAACGACATATGACTGTCAGACATGGCAGATGTCTCTACAAGTCCCAACGGACCATTTACCCTTCATTGATTTACACCCTAAGTTCAAAAGGGCTTTCTGTTATAAGAAGATGAGTATCATGTAATTGCTTATATTGAGTATGTTTCTGGCACTAAGTTAACCCCTCAGCCCTCATGAATAGTCCAACGTGATGGGAGGTTTCCCTGATATTACAAATAAGACATTTTCTCTACTCACAACTAAATTAAGGCATCGAATAGCTTGTTTGCCATGTCTTATGATATTTGGCTCGCTGCTGAGATCCCCATAGTCCTATGAAACCTGCCTTCCAGCACCCCAGGACACTGACTGAGCTACAGCTCATGGGAGGTTTGGATGGTGGACTGGATGCCCACAACACCATCAATTATCTGCCCATGTAATTAATTAGTCTGCAGTGGATTCTCTACGCCATAAAATAACTCTGAAATTAAATTTGAATGCCTGTCTGCTGCATCCCTGCCTCCTGATTGTGTTCACTCTGCAGAACAGATAAATTAATCAAATAAATAATTATCTTTAAAAGTGAGCACAGGCCAACTACAAAACACTGAGTAAACAATAGCTTACTAGGCCTTCAACTGTATAAAAACAACAACTGATTCAAATGATCATTTGCTCGTAGTTTTTAATCTACCAACCTTTAAACATTTGGTCAGATTTCTGAGCCAAGTTGCGTCTATGTATCTGAGTGAAAATGCCAATGAAACAAAAAACATCAGAGAGGAACCTTGCTCAGATCCCTTGCGTAAGCAAACTGTTTATTTAGAAGTAAATAGACATGCAAGTTTTGGATTACAAGTTGAAGTGGCAGGCCTTTTGTGCTTTCCATTGAGGAGCATTTGTGTGGAAGTGATACTTCCTGACATTGGGCCCACATGAACTAAGTTATGTGAAATGGACCTCATCAGCACCAATCATATCAGCTCCTCTGAGACAGTGGGAATGCAAGCTCTGCTAGCAACCTAGTTGGGTTCTTAAAGAGACAAAGGCACATTTTGTTTAGGAAAAACATTTAAGAGACCTTACGCTAATAAGGTGCCCTTATTATTAATTCATAAAGCCTTTATAACAGCTATATAAAGCATACCATCTGACATAAGCTGTCATAAGTCATTTTAAATAATTATGAATAACGACATAAGATGTTATAAAAACGAGTTATAATGGGTTTTATAGATATTCATCCTGTTGTCCTATACTCTAACGTAAACTGTTTTTAATAACAATTGCTATTACACAGTCTGCATGACAACTTATGTCATATGTTATTACATGCTACATAAGAATCGACATACCAAATTATATTACAGGGTGTTATGTAATTTACCAACTTCTGTATCACATTATTATATTGAATGGAATAATGGACATCATAACCATGTCATATGCCATTATAGAGTGCGCGCAGACACCTTACAGTGCATTCATTTGAGGTGTTATAAAACAGTTATGAATGTGCTTATACCACAGGACGACTTGAGAGTATCATAACAACTGACCATTCAAAGGATAAAAATAAAAATAAAAAACATGGGAAAATGGGAGCACAGATGTCCATGTAAAAAAATCCTAAGTACAAGACAAACTGCTCTGAGTTGTACAAATTAGACCACGTCCATATATAAAAAAGGACACAATATAATACCAAAGATGATAAAACATAACGGAAGCAAATATCATTTCACAACAAAATCAAAGTTGCAGGGACACAACAGGATTTGTGACAGCTGTGAAAAAAGGAAGATGAGCAGGCTACAGCAACAACGACAGCTATAAAAGAAATTGGTAGTTATTCGGGTAAATAGCTAGCTAACTAAGTAGTTGATGGTGCACTTGCAACATGTAGATCTCCAAGAACAGAGTTGGAGAGACCTGCTCTTCACAATCCAAATATATTGCCTCTAGCTAGCTAGCCATTCAGTGAAAAGTTACAGTGCCTTCAGACAGTATTCACACCCTTTAACTTTTTTTTTGTCACTGGCCTACGCACAATAGCCCATAATGTCAAAGTGGAATTATGTTTTTAGACATTTTGACAAATTAATTACAAATGAAAAGCTGAAATGTCTTGAGTGAATAAGTATTTAACTCCTTTAATGGCAAGCTTAAGTAAGTCCAGGAGTAAAAATGTGCTTTACAAGTCACACAATAAGTTGCATGGACTCTGTGTGCGATAATAGTTTTAAGCATAATTTTGAATGACTACCTCATCTCTGTACACCACACATTAATTGTCTGTGAGGTCCCTCAGTCGAGCAGTGAATTTCACACAGATTCAACCACAAACACCAGGGCGGTTTTCCAATGCTTCGCAAACAAGGGCACCTATTGGTAGATAAAATTGTTTTTAAAAGCAGGCATTGAATATCCCTTTGAGCATGGTGAAGTTATTAATTACGCTTTGGATGGTGTATGAATACAGCCAGTCATTACAAAAGATATAAACCCTGTAATATGATCTGGAATGTATACGAATGTATTAAGAAGCATGTAATAACATACCTTGGCTTGCGAAAGTATTCACCTATTTTGTTGCCTTACAAGCTGTAATTAAAATAGATTTTTGGGTGGTTTGTATCATTTGATTTACACAACATGCCTAGCACTTTGAAGATGCAATATTTGTTCTTGTGAAACAAACAAGAAATAAGACAAAAAAACTGAAAACTTGAGCATGCATAACTATTCACCCCCCCAAAGTCAATACTTTGTAGAGCCACCTTTTGCAGCGATTACAGCTGCAAGTCTCTTGGAGTATGTCTCTATAAGCTTGGCACATCGAGCCACTGGGATTTTTTCCCCATTCTTCAAGGCAAAACTGCTCCAGCTCCTTCAAGTTGGATGGGTTCCGCTGGTGTACAGCAATCTTTAAGTCATAACACAGATTCTCAATTGGATTGAGGTCTGGGTTTTGACTAGGCAATTCCAAGACATTTAAACGTTTCCCCTTAAACAACTCAAGTGTTGCTTTAGCAGTATGTTTAGGGTCATTGTCCTGCTGGAAGGTGAACCTCCGTCCCAGTCTCAAATCTCTGGAAGACTGAAACAGGTTTCCCCCAAGAATTTCCCCCCTGTATTTAGCACTATCCATCATTCCTTCAATTCTGACCAGTTTCCCAGTCCCTGCTGATGATGCTGCCATCACCATGCTTCACTGTGGGGATGGTGTTCTCGGGGTGATGAGAGGTGTTGGGTTTAGGCCAGACATAGCGTTTTCCTTGATGGCCAAAAATCTCAATTTTAGTCTCATCTGACCAGAGTACTTTCTTCCATATGTTTGGGGGAGTCTCCCACATGCCTTTTGGCAAACACAAATGTGTTTGTTTATTTTTTTCTATAAGCAATGGCCTTTTCCTGTCCACTCTTCCATAAAGCCCAGCTCTGTGAAGTTTTCGGCTTAAAGTAGTCCTATGGACAGATACTCTAATCTCTGCTGTGGAGCT
The DNA here is from genome assembly GCF_029448725.1 of Salvelinus fontinalis. Lineage (NCBI taxonomy): Eukaryota > Metazoa > Chordata > Actinopteri > Salmoniformes > Salmonidae > Salvelinus > Salvelinus fontinalis. The sequence continues at coordinate 37,748,862 of NC_074677.1, forward strand.
TTGCAGCTCCTTCAGGGTTATCTTTGGTCTCTTTGTTGCCTCTCTGATTAATACCCTCCTTGCCTGGTCTCCGTGAGATTTGGTGGGCTGCCCTCTCCTGTCAGGTTTGTTGTGGTGCCATATTCTTTCCAAGTTTTAATAAAGGATTTAATGGTGCTCCGTGGGATGTTAAAAGTTTTGGATATTTTTTTATAAACCAACCCTGACCTGTACTTCTCCACAACTTTGTCCCTGGCTTGTTTGGAGAGCTTCTTGGTCTTCATGGTGCCGCTTGCTTGGTGGTGCCCCTTTCTTAGTGGTGTTGCAGACTCTGGGGCCTTTCAGAATAGGTGTATATACAGTTGAAGTTGGCAGTTTACATACACTTAGGTTGAAGTCATTAAAACTTGTTTTTCAACCACTCCACAAATTTCTTGTTAACAAACTATAGTTTTGGCAAGTTGGTTAGGGCATCTACTTTGTGCATGACGCAAGTCATTTTTCCATCAATTGTTTACAGACAGATTATTTCAATTATAATTCATTGTATCACAATTCCAGTGGGTCAGAAGTTTACATACACTAAGTTGACTGTGCCTTTCTTCTTGCGAATATAGGGGGTGCTGTTTCGACTTAGCAGAAATCGGGCTCCAGATTAAACGGCTTCCTACTCAATTCTTTCTCGTACAATATGCATATTATTATTATTATTGGATGGAAAACACTCTCTAGTTTCTATAGCCGTTGGAATTTTGTCTCTGAGTGAAACAGAACTCCTTCTACAGCACTTTTCATGACAGGGAGTCAGATTTCAGACATCTTGGCCCCTGTTCCCAGGTCGATTGTAAAGTCCCTGTAAATGCTATGGAGAAACACACACTGCCTACGTCTTCCTCTGGATGTCAGTACGTGGTGACGCTTTGAATGGAGTCGATTGCGCAATCAGGGCCTCTATAAAACACCAAAGACCGGAAGTAGCTTTCTTTTCCTGCCCGCGCCTGACGCACGATGGACATCAGACTTGCCTCCTTCCAAGCTGTTGTTTAGCCAGTAATATTTCTCCGGTCATGTTTTTACTCGTTATAGGTGTTAAAAACATCATAAGGTAGTTAATTTGAACCGTTTTATAGCAATTTATATCCGTTTAGGGCGATTTTATGGCATTTCTGTGTAATGCACTTTGAAGCGCTGGGCACTTTTCGAGTGCATGGTGAACGTTAGTGGCCATTTCGACCGGACAAGAGGAGATCTTTCGACCAAAAGACGATTAGACCGGAGAAAGGATTCATTGCCCAAGATTCTGATGGAAGAACAGCTCATAGTGAGAACTATTTATGATGATAAATCGTGTTTCTGTCGAAAAATGTTAAACGCTTATGCCGCCATTTTGTTTGGTATAGCTTCGCTTGGCGCAACCTGTATTGAAAAGTAAGGATAATTAAAAAAATGTAATTCAGCGATTGCATTAAGAATTCAATTGTCTATCAATCGCTGTCCACCCTGTATTTTTTAGTCAAGTTTATGAGTATTTATGTATAAGACTAGATCACTGTCTAATATGGTGCCCGACATTTTCTGACCAGCTGGGCTACTTTTCTCATTGTCTAACCATGATTTTGGTGGCTAAATATGCACATTTTCGAACAAACTCTATATGTATGTTGTAATATGATGTTACAGGAGTGTCATCTAAAGAATTCTGAGAAGGTTAGTGAAAAAATTAATACATTTTGGTAGTGATAATGCTATCGCTCTTTTTGCCATGAATCAATGCTGGGGTAATGTTTGCACATGTGCTATGGTAATGTAACGATTTATTGTGTTTTCGCTGTAAGACACTTAGAAAATCTGAAATATTGTCTGGATTCACAGGATCTGTGTCTTTCAATTAGTGTACGCTGTGTATTTTTAACCTGTTGGGGATGGGGGCGCTGTTTAGACTATTTATGCTAATGTGGCTAATTTTTTAAACGGCTTCCCACAAAATCCTTGATCGTACAATATGCATATTATTATTATTATTGGATAGAAAACAGTCTATAGTTTCTATAGGAGTTGAAATTTTGTCTCTAAGTGGAACAGAGCCCATTCTACAGCAATTTCCCTGACATGGAGTCAGATTTGAGAAACGTTGGCCACTTTTCTGAAGTCATTTAAACGGGCACTGTCGTTGCTATGACTATACGGACACTTCTTACGTCTTCCCCTGGATGCCTTTACGTGATGACGATTCCAACGGGCTCGATTGCTCGTTCACAGGCCCTACAAATGAAAAAAACCTTTAGCTAGCAAGTCTTTTCTTGCTGCGTAACGCGCGTGGAAGACACCGACCCTCTCCTGTTCCAAGCGTTAGTTTAGCCTGTTATATTTCTCCGGTCATCTTTTCACTCGTTATAGGAGTTACAAACATCACAAAGTAGTTAATTTAAAGCGTTTTATAGCAATTTATATCCGTTTAGTGCGATTTTGGGACATTTATTTTTGCAACGATGTGAAAAGTTGGGCACGCTTTTCAGTTCATCCCGAACGTAGTTGACATTTCCACATGGCAAGAGGACAGCTTTCCACCAAAAGACGATTTCTCCCAAGAAAGGATCCTTTGCCCAAGATACTGATGGAAGAACAGCTCAAGGTAGGACATTTTTATTATGATAAATCGTGTTTCTGTCGAAACATTTTAGTGGCTTAGGACGCCATGTTTTTTGACGTAGCTTCGCTTGGCGCAAACTGTATTGAAAAGTAAGGATAAATTAAAAAATGTAATAACGCAATTGTATTAAGAATTAAATTGTCTATCAATCCCTGTCCACCCTATATTTTTTAGTCACGTTTATGAGTATTTATGTATAAGAGTAGATCACTGTCTAAGTGGCGCAAGGACGTTTTCTTTACCAGCTTGTCTACATTTCACATTGTCTAACCATGATTTTGGTGGCTAAATATAAACATTTTCGATCAAACTGTATATGCATGTTGTAATGTGATGTTACAGGAGTGTCATCGGAAGAATTCTGAGAAGGTTAGTGAAAAAATTAATATCTTTTGGCGATGTTGACTTTTATCGCTCACTTTGGCTAGAATCAATGCTGGGCTGCTAATTGCTATGTGCTAAGCTAATATAACGATTTATTGTGTTTTCGCTGTAAGACACTTAGAAAATCTGAAATATTGTCTGTATTCACAGGATCTGTGTCTTTCGATTCGTGTATGCTGTGTATTTTTACGAAATGTTTGATGATTAGTAGTTAGGTAAACACGTTGCTCATTGTAATTATTCTAGTCCATTTGTGATGGTGGGTGCAATTGTAAACTATGCCATATACCTGAAATATGCACTTTTTTCTAACAAAACCTATCCCATACCATAAATATGTTATCAGACTGTCATCTAATGAGTTTTTTTGTTGGTTAGGGGCTATAAATATCTTAGTTTAGCCGAATTGGTGATGGCTACTGGTGTTGGTGGACAAATAAAAGATGGTGGATTATGCTAATGTGTTTTTAGGTAATAGATGTACATCTTTACATATTGTGTCTTCCCTGTAAAACATTTTAAAAATCGGAAATGTTGACTGGATTCATAAGATCTGTGTCTTTCATTAGCTGTATTGGACTTTAATGTGTGAAAGTTAAATATTTTAAAAAAATATTTTTTTTGAATTTCGCGGCACTGGTTTTTCAGTGGGGGGGGGGGGGGGTGTGCCGCTAGCGCCACGCTGATCCTAGACAGGTTAACCTGTTGGGGATGGGGGCGCTGTTTAGACTATTTATGCTAATGTGGCTAATTTTTTAAACGGCTTCCCACAAAATCCTTGATCGTACAATATGCATATTATTATTATTATTGGATAGAAAACAGTCTATAGTTTCTATAGGAGTTGAAATTTTGTCTCTAAGTGGAACAGAGCCCATTCTACAGCAATTTCCCTGACATGGAGTCAGATTTGAGAAACGTTGGCCACTTTTCTGAAGTCATTTAAACGGGCACTGTCGTTGCTATGACTATACGGACACTTCTTACGTCTTCCCCTGGATGCCTTTACGTGATGACGATTCCAACGGGCTCGATTGCTCGTTCACAGGCCCTACAAATGAAAAAAACCTTTAGCTAGCAAGTCTTTTCTTGCTGCGTAACGCGCGTGGAAGACACCGACCCTCTCCTGTTCCAAGCGTTAGTTTAGCCTGTTATATTTCTCCGGTCATCTTTTCACTCGTTATAGGAGTTACAAACATCACAAAGTAGTTAATTTAAAGCGTTTTATAGCAATTTATATCCGTTTAGTGCGATTTTGGGACATTTATTTTTGCAACGATGTGAAAAGTTGGGCACGCTTTTCAGTTCATCCCGAACGTAGTTGACATTTCCACATGGCAAGAGGACAGCTTTCCACCAAAAGACGATTTCTCCCAAGAAAGGATCCTTTGCCCAAGATACTGATGGAAGAACAGCTCAAGGTAGGACATTTTTATTATGATAAATCGTGTTTCTGTCGAAACATTTTAGTGGCTTAGGACGCCATGTTTTTTGACGTAGCTTCGCTTGGCGCAAACTGTATTGAAAAGTAAGGATAAATTAAAAAATGTAATAACGCAATTGTATTAAGAATTAAATTATCTATCAATCCCTGTCCACCCTATATTTTTTAGTCACGTTTATGAGTATTTATGTATAAGAGTAGATCACTGTCTAAGTGGCGCAAGGACGTTTTCTTTACCAGCTTGTCTACATTTCACATTGTCTAACCATGATTTTGGTGGCTAAATATAAACATTTTCGATCAAACTGTATATGCATGTTGTAATGTGATGTTACAGGAGTGTCATCGGAAGAATTCTGAGAAGGTTAGTGAAAAAATTAATATCTTTTGGCGATGTTGACTTTTATCGCTCACTTTGGCTAGAATCAATGCTGGGCTGCTAATTGCTATGTGCTAAGCTAATATAACGATTTATTGTGTTTTCGCTGTAAGACACTTAGAAAATCTGAAATATTGTCTGTATTCACAGGATCTGTGTCTTTCGATTCGTGTATGCTGTGTATTTTTACGAAATGTTTGATGATTAGTAGTTAGGTAAACACGTTGCTCATTGTAATTATTCTAGTCCATTTGTGATGGTGGGTGCAATTGTAAACTATGCCATATACCTGAAATATGCACTTTTTTCTAACAAAACCTATCCCATACCATAAATATGTTATCAGACTGTCATCTAATGAGTTTTTTTGTTGGTTAGGGGCTATAAATATCTTAGTTTAGCCGAATTGGTGATGGCTACTGGTGTTGGTGGACAAATAAAAGATGGTGGATTATGCTAATGTGTTTTTAGGTAATAGATGTACATCTTTACATATTGTGTCTTCCCTGTAAAACATTTTAAAAATCGGAAATGTTGACTGGATTCATAAGATCTGTGTCTTTCATTAGCTGTATTGGACTTTAATGTGTGAAAGTTAAATATTTTAAAAAAATATTTTTTTTGAATTTCGCGGCACTGGTTTTTCAGTGGGGGGGGGGGGGGGAGTGCCGCTAGCGCCACGCTGATCCTAGACAGGTTAAGAAATGTTTTATGATTAGTAATTAGGTAATACACGTTGCTCTCTGTATTTTTTCTAGTCGAGTTGTGATGGTGGGTGCAATTGTAAACTATGATTTATACCTGAAATATGCACATTTTTCTAACAAAACCTATCCTATACAATAAATATGTTATCAGACTGTCATCTGATTAGGTTTTTTCTTGGTTAGTGGCTATCAATATCTTTATTTGGCCGAATTGGTGATAGCTACTGATGCAGTAAGAAAATGGTGGAGTAAGAAAATTGTTGTCTTTTGCTAACAGTGGTTAGCTAATAGATTTACATATTGTGTCTTCCCTGTAAAACATTTTAGAAATCAGAGATGATGGCTTGAATCACAAGATCTGTATCTTTCATTTGGTGTCTTGGACTTGTGATTTCATGAACATTTCTTTTTATGATATCCCTGTAACTTTAGGCTAGGCTATGCTAGTCAGCTTTTGTGTTGGGGGGGATCCCGGATCCGGGTTTGGTAGGCGTTAGAGGTTAAACAGCTTGGAAAATTCCAGAAAATGTCATGGCTTTAGAAGCTTCTGATAGGCTAATTGACATCATTTGAGTCAATTGGAGGTGTACCTGTGGATGTATTTCAAGGCCTACCTTCAAACTCAGCGCCTCTTTGCTTGACATCATGGGAAAAACAAAATAAATCAGCCGAGACCTCATAAAAAAAATTGTAGACCTCCCTCCACAAGTCTGGTTCACGCTTGGGAGCAAATTCCAAATGCCTAAAGGTACCACGTTCATCTCTACAAACAATAGTATGCAAGTATAAACACCATGGGACCACACAGCCGTCATATCGCTAAGGAAGGAGACGCATTCTGTCACCTAGAGATGAACATACTTTGGTGCGAAAAGTGCAAATCAATTCCAGAACAACAGCAAAGGACCTTGTGAAGATGCTGGAGGAAACAGGTACAAAAGTATCTATATCCACAGTAAAACGAGTCCTATGTCGACAAAACCTGAAGGGCCGCTTAGCAAGGAAGAAGCCACTGCTCCAAAACCGCCATAAAAAAAGCCAGACTACGGTTTGCAACTGCACATGGGGACAAAGATCTTACTTTTTGGAGAAATGTCCTCTGGTCTGATGAAATAAAAATAGAACTGTTTGGCCATAATGACCATCGTTATATGTGGAGGAAAATGGGGGAGGCTTGCGTGCTGAAGAACACCATCCCAATCGTGAAGCACGGGGGTGACAGCATCATGTTGTGGGGGATGTTTTGTTGCAGGGGGGACTAGTGCACTTTATATGGCAACATGAGGATGGAACATTATGTGGCTATTTTGAAGCAACATCTCAAAACATCAGTCAGGAAGGTAAAGCTTGGTCGCAAATGGTTCTTCCAAATGGACATTGACCCCACGCATCCAAAGTTGTGGCAAAATGGCTTAAGGACAACAAAGTCAAGGTATTGGACAAAGCCCTGACCTCAATCCCACAGAAAATATGTTTGCAGAACTGCAAAAGCATGTACGAGCAAGGAGGTCTGCAAACCTGACTCAGTTACACCAGCTCTGTCAGGAGGAATTGGCCAAAATTCACCCAACTTTTGTGGAAAGCTTGTGGAAGGCTACCCGAAACATTTTACCCAAGTTAAACAATTTAAAGGCAATGCTACCAAATACTGAGTGTATGTGAACTTCTAACCCACTAGGAATGTGATGAAAGAAACAAAATCTGAAATAAATCATTCTCTATTGTTGTAAAGCAACAAAATAGGAAAAACACCAAGGGGAATGTGTCAGAGATTCAGTACTTCACTTTGATCCATTTTATTTTGGCAGAGGTCAGTCACCAGAGGACATTGAAGTAATAGTATGTCGTATGGTTCTAGGAACAAAGGAAACAAGTGACAGTTATCAACATAACTCCACAATAAGCTATAATTACCACAATTCATCAATACACATGTCCCATATAACGTTACTCAAAAGGGTGCTATAAGTAGCAATAGTGAAATGGCTTAAACTTAAGTGAACAACATGCAAAACGCTAAGGCTAGGCAGGGCAGTACAGCATCAATGTTCAAGAACTATAGAACAGGGCTTTTCAACTGGTAGCCTGCAGGCCAGATCCAGCCCTTTTATTAATTTAGACTGGACCTTTGATCAATTCTGGACGTTAATAAAAGATCTGCAAACAAATTCGCGCCAAAATCCGATGTTCAGTGCCAAAATGACAAGCGCTAATGTGATTGTCTATAGTGTGGTTTCTAGCAGTTTTTAGTGGTTTCTTGAGCCTATGTGGCATGTTGATTCTGTTTTCTTCATGATTTTGAACGGTTTAAGCTGCAAAATATTATGACCACATTCCTGCAAGCTACGAGTCTTAGGAACACGTGCGTGCCTGTTACGTCTGTTGTTGGAATGAGACCAAGGTGCAGTGTGGTAGGCGTACATTTTTCTTTTTAAAAATGACACCGAAAAACAACAATATAACAAAAACGAAAGTAAAGCTATATGCAGTGCAGAAAGCAACTACACACAAACAAGATCCTACAACTGAAGGTGGGAAAAGGGCTGCCTAAGTATGATCCCCAGTCAGAGACAACGATAAACAGCTGCCTCTGATTGGGAACCATACTAGGCCAACAAAGAAATAGAAACATGGATTTGCCCACCCAAGTCACACCCTGACCTAACCAAATAGAGAATAAAAAAGGCTCTCTAAGGTCAGGGCGTGACAGTATCCACCCCCCCCCCCCCCCCCCCAAAGGTGCGGACTCCGGCCGCAAACCTGAACCTGTAGGGGAGGGTCCGGGTGGGCATCTCATCTCGGTGGAGGCTCCGGTGCGGGACGCAGACCCCGCTCCGCTTGAGGCTCCCCCCACTTCGGAGGCGCCTCTGGTTTCGGGGATCGTCGCCGGGGACTCCGGACCGTAGATCACTGCTGGAGGAACTGAACCACCAATCGTCGCCGGAGGCTCCCGCCTGGGAACCGTCGCCGGAAGCTCCCGCCTGGGGACCGTTGCCGCAGGCTCCTGACAGGGACCGTCGCCGCAGGCTCCTGACAGGGACCGTCGCCGCAGGCTCCTGACAGGGACCGTCGCCGCAGGCTCCTGACTGGGGACCGGAGCTGGAGGCTCCAGACTGGGAACCCTCGCAGGCGGCTCCGGACTGGGCACCCCCGCTGGAGGCTCTAGACTGCAGACTGTCGCTGTAGACTCTGGACTGCAGACCGTTGCTGGAGACTCCGGACTGCGGATCATCGCTGGAGGATTCGTGCCATGGATCATCACTGGAGGCTTCGTGCCATGGATCATCACTGGAGGCTTCGGGCCATGGATCACCACCGGAGGCTCCGGGCCATGGCACATCAGTGGAGGCTCCAGGCCATGGATGATCACTGGAGGCTTCGTGCCATGGATCACCACTGGAGGCTTCGGGCCATGGATCACCACTGGAGGCTTCGTGCGAGGAGCAGGCACAGGACGTACTAGGCTGGAGACACGCACTGGAGGCCGGGTGCATGGAGCTGGCACAGGATATACTGGACCGTGGAGTGGCACTGGAGGTCTGGAGCGTAGAGCTGGCACAACCCGTCCTGGCTGGATGCTCACTTTAACCCGGCAAGTGCGGGGCGCTGACACAGGACGCACTGGGCTGTGCAGGCGCACTGGGGATACCCTGCGTAGAGCTGGCGCAGGATATACTGGGCCGTGGAGGCGCACTGGAGGTCTGGAGCGTAGAGCTGGCACAACCCGTCCTGGCTGGATGCTCGCTTTAGCCCGGCAAGTGCGGGGCGCTGGCACAGGACGCACTGGGCTGTGAAGGCGCACTGGCGACACAGTGCGTAGAGCCGGCGCAGGATATCCTGGACCGAGGAGGCGTACTAGAGACCAGGAGCGCTGAGCCGGCACAACCCATTCTGGCTGGATGCTCACTTTAGCCCGACAAGTTCGGAAAGCAGGCACAGAATGCACCGGGCTAAGGGTGCGCAGAACCGGAAAATATGGTATCTGAACCGTGACCAACTCCTCATCGTAATTACAGGGAGTTGGTTCTTGTTCCCACCTTTGCTCTGCTCGCCATCCCGTGTGACCCCCCCCCAAAAAAATGTTTTGAGGCTGCCTCTCGGGCTTCCGTCGTTTTCTTGATTCCTGGTTTCGTCGCCGTTCCTCTCTTGCTGCCTCCGCCTGCTTCCATGGCAGGGTCTTGTCCCCTGTCTTAACCTCCTCCCAGGTCCGTGATGTCCTCCACTCACTTTTCTGCCGGGCCCAGGATCCCTGCTCCTCCTGGCCATGCTGCTTGGTCCTTTGGTGGGGGGATCTTCTGTTACGTCCGTTGTTGGAATGAGACCAAGGTCCAGGTGGTAGGCGTACATTTTTCTTTATTAAAAATGACACGGAAAAACATAAAAATACAAAAACGAACGTAAAGCTAACATGCAGTGCAGAAAGCAACTACACACAAACAAGATCCCACAACTGAAGGTGGGAAAAAGGGCTGCCTAAATATGATCCCCAATCAGAGACAACCATGAACAGCTGCCTCTGATTGGGAACCATACTAGGCCAACAAAGAAATGACAGTGCCTTCCGTGTTCCTTTCTGATGCTCCCTTCAGACTGGAATTAGAAATGACCTGATTTTACAAATATCGTTGCATTATTTAGTTTTCAGATGATTTTAAAACTAACGAATTACTTTGAATAAGCATTTAATAGTTGTTTAAATAAAAAGGTTGAACCTCGCTCACATTTGAGCGCCCCTCCACTTCTTTCCTAGTTACTTTTAGCAACATTTCATTTAAAGAAAAGTGCTTTATTGGTGTGTGTATGTTGCTTTTTTATACAGTTATTCAGAAGAATAATCATGTGTGGAAAATATCCGGCTCCCCTGCAATTAAACTTTTATACATCTGGCTCCTGTAAGAATAAAGTTGAATAGCCCTGCTATAGAGCAAGTCTAGTACCATTCAAAAGTTTGGACACACCTACTCATTGCAGGGTTTATCTTTATTTTTACTACATTGTAGAATACTAGTGAAGACATCAAAACTGTGAAATAACACATATGGAATCATGAAGTAAACAAAAAAGTGTTCATATTTGAGATTCTTCAAAGTAGCCACCCTTTGCCTTATTGACAGCTTTGCACACTCTTGGCATTCTCTTAACTAGCTTCACCTGGAATACTTTTCCAACAGTCTTGAAGGAGTTCCCCACATATGCTGAGCACTTGTGGCTGCTTTTCCTTCACTCTGCAGCCCAGCTCATCCCAAACACGCTCAATTGGACTGACGCCGGGTGATTGTGGAGGCCAGGTCAACTGATGCAGCACTCCATCACTCTCCTTCTTGGATGAAATAGCCCTTACACAGCCTGGAGGTGTGTTTGTTCATTAGTGATAGTCCCACTAAGAGCAAACCAGATGGGATGGTGTATCGCTGCAGAATGCTGTGGTAGCCATGCTGGTTAAGTGTGTCTTGAATTCTAAATATATCAGTGACAGTGACACCAGCAAAGCACCCCCACACCATCACACCTCCTCCATGCTTCATGGTGGGAACCGCAAATGCGGAGATCATCCGTTCACCTACTCTGTGTCTCATATAGACACGGCGGTTGGAACCAAAAATCTCACATTTGGACTCATCAGACCAAAAGGACAGATTTCCACCGGTCTAATGTCCATTGCCCGTGTTTCTTGGACCAAGTAAGTCTCTTCTTCTTATTGGTGTCCTTTAGTAGTGTTGTCTTTGCAGTAATTTGACCATGAAACCCTGATTCATGCAGCCTGAGATGTGTCTGTTACTTGAACTCTGTGAAGCATTTATTTAGGCTGCAATCTGAGGTGCAGTTCTGAGGCTGCAGAGGTAACTCTTGGTCTTTCTTTCCTGTGACGATCCTCATGAGAGCCAGTTTCATCATTGCACTTGATGGTTTTTGCGACTGCACTTGAAGAAATGTTCAAAGTTCTTGAAGTTTTCCAGATTGACTGACCTTCATGACTTAAAGTAGTGATGGACTGTCGGTTCTCTTTGCTTATTTGAGCTGTTCTTGTCAAAATATGAACTTGGTCTTTTACCAAATAGGGCTATTTTCAGTATACCACTCTTACCTTGTCACAACACAACTGTCACGTTCATCGTTTGGATGAAGAGAGGAGGACCAAGGCACAGCGTGATAAGAATACATTCTTCTATTTAGTTAACGAAACAAAGAACAAGGCAACTTACAAGGCCACTTAGATATAGACATACAAACACCTAGACTAGAAAACAACCCATAAACATACAAAACCCCTAGACTAGAAAAACACATAAATCCCCCATGTCACACCCTGACCTAACCAAAATAATAAAGAAAACAAAGATACCTAAGGCCAGGGCGTGACAGTACCCCCCCCAAAGGTGCGGACTCCGGCCGCAAAATCTGACACAGAAGGGGAGGGTTCGGGTGGGCCTTCTTAGTCATTACCCGCTTTGGTGGCGCCTCTGGAGCGGGGTCCCTCGCAGCGGGTCCCGGACTGAAGACCATCATAGAGAGCGCCACTGGACGGAGGGGCGCCTCTGGACTGAGGAGCAGCTCCGGACTGAGGGGCAGCTCCGGACTGAGGGGTAGCTCAGGACTGAGGGGTAGCTCCGGACTGAAAGGCAGCTCCGGACTGAGGGGTAGCTCCAGACTGAGGGGTAGCTCCGGACTGAGGGGTAGCTCCGGACTGAGGGGTTCCATCTTCGGCTCCTCACGGTAAGCACGGGAAGTTGGCGCAGGTCTCCTACCTGAACTCGCCACACTCCCCGTGTTCCCCCCCCCCAATACATTTTGGGGCTGCCTCTCAGGCTTCCAGCCGCGTGCCGCGCTAGCTCCTCATGCCGCCTCTCGGCTTTCGCTGCCTCCAGATCTGCCTTGGGGCAGAGCGCTGTTCAAAGCGCTGTTCCTTCCTTTCACGCTGCTTGGTCCGGTTGTGGTGGGTTATTCTGTCACGTTCATCGTTTGGATGAAGTGAGGAGGACCAAGGCGCAGCGTGATAAGAATACATTCTTCTATTTATTTAACGAAACAAAGAACACTTAAACAAACTATGCAAAACAACAAACGAACGTAAAGCTATATATTAAACAAGTGCAGACACAGGCAACTTACATATAGACATACAAACACCTAGACTAGAAAACACCCCATAAACATACAAAACCCCTAGACTAGACAAAACACATAAATCCCCCATGTCACACCCTGACCTAACCAAAAGAATAAAGAAAACAAAGATACCTAAGGCCAGGGCGTGACAACAACTGATTGGCTCAAATGCATTTAGATGGAAAGAAATTCCACAAATGAACTTTTAACAAGGCACATCTGTTAATTGAAATGCATTCCAGGTGACTCCCTCATGAAGCTGGTTGAGAGAATGCCAAGAGTGTGGAAAGCTGTCATCAAGGCAAAGGGTGGTTACTTTGAAGAATATATAGTTCCATCTGTGTTATTTCATAATTTTGATGTCTTCACTATTATTCTACAATGTACGAAATAGTAAAAATAAAGAAAAACCCTTGAATGAGTAGGTGTGTTCAAACTTTTGACTGGTATTATACATAGTAAGACAAAACATCAGATGTACCACACAGTACATGTATACACCTAACCATATAGTACACGTATACACCTAACCATACAGTACATGTATATACCTAACCTTACAGTACATGTATACACCTAAACTTACAGTACATGTATACACCTAACCATACAGTACATGTATACACCTAACCTTACAGTACATGTATACACCTAACCATACAGTGCATGTATACGAAGCTATGAATCATCATATTTATGCAGTATAATGCGTCGTAAAAATCACTGTAGAAGAGCGACAACACAGCTTGTTCCTCAGTGCCCTGCTGGGAAACTCTGATGGTTGGCAATTAGGCTGTTCTACCCTTTGTGGGAAAACTTAATAAGGGACAGTGCTGTCTGCAGGGTTTCATATTGAAGGCCACAATTATTTCATTCTTTCTGACAACGTGTTATTGAAATCTCAGATTGTGACTGACATTCATCGATCTGGCTGTATTGACCTGCAGCAATATCCCTCGCCTACGCTGTTACATGACATTACCTGCTTTTCCTTCTTCTTGAAGTTTCAGCTAATAACAGCATTCTGTCCCCTGCCCCAGACTGTCCCTGTGGCACACTATGTTGGATCACAAAAAAGAGGATATGTGTTAACTACAGTAACTTAAAAACAAAAGGAAAGTGTCCCCAGCCCCACCAAGTCTATAGTCTAAAGTGGAAACAAGGCCCCATTTTATTAAGAAAGCTGTTCTCTCACACCCTGATCTGTTTCACCTGTCTTTGTGATTGTCTCCACCCCCCCATCCAGGTGTCGCCCATCTTCCACATTATCCATACCTGTGTTCTATTTGCCAGTTCATTTTGTTTTGTCAAGCCTACCAAGGTTTTCCCCTCTGTTCCTGTCTCGCAATTGTTCCTGTTTTCCGGGTGTTGACCTTTTCTGCCTGCCCTGACCCTGAGCCTGCCTGCCGTCCTGTACGTTTGCCCCACCTGTCTGGCTTACTGACCCATGCATGCCCTTGACTTGTCTTTTGCCTGTCTCTGTTGGATTAATAAATTGTTGTTACTTCATAGTTGTCTGCATCTAGGTCTTAACTAAAACGTGATGTGTTCAACCATTGTAATTATGAAATGCTAACGCATAATGAGCATCTTGCATTCCTGGCGCAGGGAGAACTACCAAAGTAGTATCTGTATACATATCTAGTTTGATACTAGAATTTCCATAAAGACAGCAATGACCATGAAGTCATGGCAATCAAATATAATAGTAAAAAAAATTGATTTATACATTTATCAACGGTTTGGATAAATATTGGACTTTGAATATTACCTGAATGGGTTTGCATTACTGATGAATTCTAATGTGAACTTTTCAGTATTTTTCAAATGTTGCTTTTACAGCTTATGTGCTGTTTTGCTAAAAGCCTGGTTTGTGGGCCTCCTGAGTGGCGCAGCGCTCTAAGGCACTGCATCGCTGTGCTTGAGACATCACTACAAACCCGGGGTTTGATCCCCGGCTGTGTCACAACCAGCCGTGACCGCAAGTCCCAAAGGGCGGCGCACAATTGGCCCAGCATTGTCCGGTCGTCAGTTGAATGGTGTTTCCTCTGACTCATTGGCGCAGCTGATTTCCCGGGTTAAGCAGGCAGGTGTTAAGGAGCACAGTTTGGCGGGTCATGTTTCAGAAGATGCATGACTCCACCTTCGCCTCTCCCAAGCCCGTTGGGGATTTGCAGCGATGAGACAAGACCGTAATTGAAATTGGGAGAAAAAGGGGGTACATTTAAAAAAGAAAATAGGCTTGGTTTGTACTTAAACAGATAATTGTACAAATGTATGCCATTGCCATTAGATGTGACCAAACACAGTACTGGCATATTATACTGTATGTTCCCTGACAATGACAGGTTAATAGAGAAGGGAACCAGGCAGCTGCCAGTGGAGCCTAGCTGAGTGCTGCTGATCAGGATGAGGGAATGATTGGATGAGATGGTTCTCCTAATGGATGTGAAAACATGATCTGCCTCAATATCTACTGTGTGAGCACATAGGAGGAAATGAATCTTCCACAGGAACACGGACTTAAGAGGAAAAGTAATCAAACCCACACTGATCGCAGGGGGCTCCTCCTTACATAGGTACTACAGAGACATAAAGTGAGTCTCTACAAGCAGACATGATCATTGAATGATACAGCAATATTAGACAGAAAATCTATTTTTACAATGGTACATGTGGAATAGGGGAAAAAGAAGTAACTCACTGTGGGAGGGCTTTATCCCTTCAACTGCACATTAAAGAAACAACCTGATTTAACACATTAGACTGTATAAACATCAATTTACAACAATTGACAAATTACAGCTATGATTAAAATGAACATATTTAGCCACAATAAAATTACTTCCTTTATCGAGATATTAAGCTACTCTGGGGCTTGGAAGATAACAGTTAGTGTTGGATTGACAATTACTCACGCTATTTGACACATTAGGAAGGGAAATTGTTGGGACCAATACAGTTAGATTAACTGTATTTTTGATGCACCAAGTAACAATCTCAAAAGCCTCCATCAATTTAACTCCTGAGAGAGAGTTAGTTTCTCAGTCTTAGCTGTTGTTTTATTCAATGATATCCTCAAATGTTATACGATAACCCTCATAATGACTAGACGTGCCTTGTGTCGTCTTACCACTTGCCTCGCTCAAACCTTCAAAAGGAACCTTGTTTTTGGTCTCTCGCCCTCAGGGCTATATTGAACTTTTTGATAAATGGGTGCCATAATTTCTCCTTGTACCTTTTTCTTTTCAAATTCATTTTTTTCCCCTGGGCAGACATGTAGCCTGAATGACCTCAGCGCAGGAACCATATCTGCTCAGTGCACTTTACACCTGATAGAGCATGCTCAGAAGTCCAACTCTCACTGCTCCGACCCGAAGGCCTTTTATGTCTTTCTCTCACTGTGTCAGGTCTTTCAACAGAACAGAGGTCCAGGTCACTGCTGTGGCTGCACCATGACCCTAAACAAGAGCAAAAGATTTGTTACACATTTCTATAATGTGAACAAATGTGAATAAATATTTTATAAATAATAATGTTATAGATTAATTGTAATTCTTATAAAATGTATAAATGTTTATAGATGTTCATAAATACTGAAACACACAATATGTAATTATTGCATTGTACATTATATATATATATTTTTTATTCATGCTTATTCATGACAGTTATTATTACATTTTACTAAGGTTTTTTTTGTCCAGGTTTTTTGTTTCACGTTGTGATCATTTTCACACACATCCCCAAAAAATCCTTATGGAGAACTTTTCATGTGCATCTCAATTTATTTATCTCCTGTGTTCAGACATAATCATAAAAAATATTCATTAAATTGCCCTTTTGAATTGTTCTTTTAAATCTCAAAATAGTTTGCAGACCAATAAATGCAAAACAAATATAAACATGTTTAAGCAAAAGTTGTATTTACATTTTTTTGTGTGATTGTAAGACACATCACTCCATTAAATTGGTTTGTTTTTCCTTTTCTTATTTTCGGTTTCTTTTGATTTTCAAGGATATCGGAACATGATATATATTTTTTTCCTTTTCCCTGTCTCTTCTCTAAATAATATTTTCCTCATTTCTGCCATCTAAAGGGAAAGCATTTTTGAGAGGACGCGTCACAACCTAATGAATTCCACCTGGCCTTTCTTTATCTGCTTGGCAATATACGTTTGAGAGCTGTGTTTTAATTTGTATTGAATAAACAATATGGGATTGTATATACAATAACGCTATAATTATACCCGCGGGTTGTATTTCCTCAAAGGAAATTAAGCGGGCATGGCATCCTAAATCTCAAAATGCAATGGAAATTACTTCCAGATTTTACTGCATCTCAGGGTTCATGGTCTCAGACCATGCTGCACAGTTTTCTCAAAGGCTTCGCATCACCCTCGGCAGATTTATTCTAACCTCTCATAGGGGCACAGAGAGGTTGGTGGAAAACTGTAAAAACACAATACCATATAGCCTTGAATTTGCATACGCAGTGTAAAAATGTCTCTTTAGATCTCATTGACACAGCTGACCCTATCAGGCTGTGGAGCACATCAAGGCGTGGCAGTCGTCTCAGGATTGTGAGGTCAACTGTTAGTCTTGGCATGCATGTGATGACCACAGCGAATGTGGCGTTCTCTGCCCAGGGGTTCAGAGCATATTTAGTGGTTTGTTTTAGCTGTCCCATCCCTCCCACTAAAGCTCTCTGGATTTTATGAGCTATACCCCCTCAGAATATACTGTATTCTGGTGATGAAAATTATGTTTTCATGTGATGTGGTGCTCTTTTGTTTGAATAACATAGCATACCGTTAGAGTTAGCTAACACTTTATTTTAGGGAATGGTTGTATCCCTATCACAGGACATGTATGGCTGCAGAATCCCACCCTTTTCACTATGCTCAAATATGCTGAAGCTTGTCCAAGAACTTTTCCATTTGAAATCACTGAGGAGACATTTTTGAGGCCAAGCTGCTGTTGTCCAAGCGAATTGTGTCAACAAAAAGATAATAAGTTATGAGCGCAATCCAGAGAAACCAAATTCCCAAATGATTTTATACTCCTACTCATCCACTCTAAAACAACAATCCACCATTGTAGAAGGGAGGGACCTTTGACTGTTTGAGCTAAGCAACAGGGGTAAGGGAGGGTGACAGAGCAATACGAGTCCTTTTTAGACAATATAATTCATTTACGGGCTTCATTTTGTTCTCCTGATTTGCTCTACTAAATGAGAATACACCTCTAATGCAGTAATACAACGCCAAATAATTTCTCAAACAATCATAATTTGCCAGTAATTTGTGTGATTTTCTTTCACACAGTTACTGTTGGTTCTTTCCCTAACTGTTGTACATGGTTCCT
This sequence comes from Salvelinus fontinalis, assembly GCF_029448725.1. Lineage (NCBI taxonomy): Eukaryota > Metazoa > Chordata > Actinopteri > Salmoniformes > Salmonidae > Salvelinus > Salvelinus fontinalis. The sequence goes on from NC_074677.1 coordinate 37,766,879, forward strand.
GCCACAAGGGGTAGATGTGGTCCTGTCATTGAGCTAGCAAGCCTCCTCTAGCATTAGTCCCCTCTGTCAATAACTGTCTTTCACCAAGCATTTTAGGTTGCAACAAAATACTTATTCAAAGTGTAATATGCAGGATTTGTAGATCACTGTGCTGAATGTACCTCTCATTGTTATGGTGTATATGCCCCTATAAATTGCATCACACCCAGACAGGATTTCTATCTCTTTTTATATAAATCTCATCCTTTATGAGCCTATAAGTGGGAAATAATGTCTGAATACTTGGCCCTGTGATTACACCACAGGTGAGCCAACCAGACTGACAGCATTTGCATGTGAAAGAATGATATTAACACAAAGAGCCATCAAGGGGAAATGGGGAATCCTTATCAGCTTTCATGGATATTAGTATGTTAATAAAATGGGCTCATTAATGAGTGTCGCCATTTTCTTTTTGTACTCAGTATTGACAGAGTAAAGAATAGGAGCAGACAGGGTGCTACCTCTGTACAATAGGTTGTCCATCTGTCAGCTAGTGAAGCAATCTCATAGTGACCTTGCCTTCAGTCTTTTTGAAGTGTTCATCATATTTATAACAGGCCATTCAGCAGACACTTTTATCCAAAGTGACTTACAGTCACACATGTCTACATTTCACATATGGGTGGTGCTGGGAATCAAACCCACAATTCTGCCATTGCCAGCACTATGCGCTACCAACTGAGCTACAGAGAACCACATTTGAGAGTGAAGCTGCGGGGGTTCTTCTCAGACTTAAAGAACATATTCCATGATACAGTATCTATAGTCTTATGTTAAAATAATCCCTTTAGCAGCAGTTGGACTTCAATCATCGACCCATATAGTGTACATAGATTACCCCTATAGTGCAGCCTGCAGGGCAAAGTTACTGCAGTTACGCTGCCGCTCCTTTCTAGGTATAATGTATGAAGTGAAAAGTTTTAGATCATATGAACAGGCTCATTTAAATACAAATGCTTTGGCCACATACATTATCTATGTCTGCCCTCTCCTGATGCCACACACATACAATGATGAAACATTATGATTTACCATTTGCATGCTTCCTCTATACTGTAGACATAAATATTACAGGAAAGAGCCTAGTGCTATGAGAATAACTCAGACTCATACTCCAAATTTAACGGGGACGTGGTGTGATGGCTTTTTACAAAGGTGTTTTATGCAAAGCTCTTGTCACATCTTCCTGTGTACGCATTTCAAGCTGTCAGTTTACAGAGGTGTTGGGTTCTCCACTGCTATTTATTGGACCAAGTAACCTGTGACCTGTCAAAGAATTCAGCCACACGTCTATATTGTAAATAACGAATGCTAAAGCTGACACCAGACAAGGATTTGCTATTTATCATACTTCACTTTAGATATTTGGGGAAAAGATGGGTTTATTTTTAAGGGAATGAGATGGAATAGAATGATGTGTCAATGTGATGTACATGCTTCGCCAAACAGAAGTTTCCCAAAGGAGGACATTTCTGTAGAAAGTATCAAAGTTTCTGTAGAATTTCTGTAGATAGTACCCCTGTGAGGAGGTCCAATATGGCCCGTGGGTGGTTTGAGTAAAAGTAAAAGTATAATAATACTCAATATACTTTAAAATCACTGAAACCAAATCAAAAATGTGTAGAAATTATAATGGACCTACATTCATACAGTTTCTTGACTGTGTCCATATCAAGGCACAAGGTGAGACCCAAACGCAGACACAGGAGGCAGATGGTTGGAGTCTTACAATGTTAATTAATCCAAATGGGTAGGCAAGAGAATGGTCGTGGACAGGCAAAAAGGTCAAAACCAGATCAGAGTCCAGGAGGTACAAAGTGGCAGACAGGCTCGTGGTCTTGGTAGGCAGGATGGTCAGGCAGGTAGGTACAAAGTCCAGAAACAGGCAAGGGTCAAACCAGGAGGACTAGAAAAAGGAGCAGAAAAGCAGGAGACTGGGAAAACAGCTGGTTGACTTGGAAACATACAAGACGAACTGGCACAGAGTGACAGGAAACACAGAGATAAATACAGTGGGGAAAATAAGCGACACCTGGAGGGGGTGGAGACGATAACAGGAACAGGAGAAACAGATCAGGACGTGATAGTCCAGCTCGCTAATAATCACAGAAATTAAAGCTAGACAGTCAGGGAGCATCAAAAATCCCCAAAACGATGCACTTTTTGACGGCAAGGCAATATAATACTGTACATTTTCAGTGCGGCCCTACGGACCTCGTTGAAAACCGAATGCAGCCCCCGGGGTAAAGTTAGTTTGACACCCCTGATTTAAGGACTTGACAAACTCAAGCCTTTGCTTCCTTCACAGTACTGGAATTGTAATCAAAACATGCCTGTTTATATTTATTTTAAACAAAGATACAAATGGCACATTTAACATGAGGTGACAAACCGTGCAGGACCTGGACAACGGGCATTTCTTGGTTCTGGATATGAATAGGCTAATAATACTGTCATCAAGGGTTTTACATTTAGGAGGATGCAAAAAGACCACTGCATACTCATTTACATATTTGTTACTGTGCCAGCTAATTGATAAAAGCTTATGAAAGCATGCACTTTCTCATTAGAAGGGATTTAATTTCCAAAATGTTTTTTCTCCATTTCAACCTGTCTCTATGATAACAGGATTAGCTTGGGAGTTAAGACCATTAGGGAATACCTATGACGTGAGCATTGGGCTTCTACTGTTGTCTCTGAAAATATGTCCTTTCAACTATTCACACAAACAGTATATGTTTCAGTAATCCCTGAACAGTTAAATTGCCATATAATGTATTTTTTTTCTTCTCAGGAATTTAGTTGCAATACAGCCTTAATGGTTCCCACTACAGGTGCTCTCAATAAAGTCATCATAACATTTCATTGATCTGTGGTGACCTTCCATTAAGTTTAACAGCAGCAGATGAAAATTGAGGAGCATCCCTGACAATGCATTTCATTGTTAGTTTTAAAGTGCCATAGTCCCAAAGGAAGGAAAAGCCACTCTGCCAGAATCATGACTGCGCGTTCAAAACGTCAATTTCCAGGACGTTGAGACAAGGGTGATGTGAACACTTATATCTTTTTAATCACACTGTACAGTGGGTCTAACCTTCAAAGCCATTAGAAAGTGCCACAGAGCATCCATGGATCCTCAGAGACTCCCACATTTCCTCAAATTCTCCTCCAAGTAAAAATCATTGGAATTACTTTTTTTTCATCCATTTACTGTGGAAAATTTAGTATTTTAAATGAAGGGAGACATGGTTTCAGAATGTGTCAGAGCCCATTGAGAGTTGCGCATGTTTCCCTCTCTTCTCATCGTATCGGTTTCAAGCCGTGTTTGTACATTAGAGGAGGCTATGCCAGTGGGCTCACAAATGCCCCAGATGTGCTAGTTTTTGTCTTAGGGTTTTTGGCATTGTGTCAGTATCAGTCATTACAGTATGTGTTAAGATGTCCCTGTGGTACAGTACCAATGTGTGAGCACCTGGAGGCATGTGTCAGAGCTGGTCTGTGATACACTGCAGTGCTCGCACGCTCACCCAAAGTATCACATCATCAAATATGCTAACCATGGCTTCCTAGATCCAACATACAAATGTGTGGCTGTTACCATGGCATGCAAGACCATTGTAGGCCTAGGTTGCTTTAGAACATCCATAATTTAACCATATTGAGTTGACAGTCGACATGCATCAGATGTGGGACACACTGTATAGTATGTAATTTCCATTGAAAAGTCACAATTTGCAGCAAATACAGTGGGTATAAAAAGTCCCCACCCCCTTTCAAAATGTTCACCTTTTGTTGCCTTACAGCCTGAAATGAAAACACATTACACTTTTCCAGGCTTTATTTACACACAGTAACCCACAATATCCAAGTGGAATAAAAAAATAACAAAAAACTGCAAATAATTAAAAGTAAAACAGTAAAATACCCCCCTTAGAATTGCAATTGCAAACTTGCTGAGGTATAACTAACCACCTTCCAGATCACAAATCAAGCTAATTGGCTTCCATCTGTGATCAATTGTAGTGACTTTGATTAATTCAGAATAAAAACAGTTGTTCATAGAGGACTCCACTGCTTAGTTGTGCAATTCAAAGCAAAGAATCCACTATGGGCGGAAAGGTACTTTCAAAAGATCTACGAGATAAAGTTGTGGAAAGGCACAAGTCAGGGAATGGATATAAAAAGATTTCAAAGGCTTTGTCTATCCCTCGAAGCACAGTTAAGACCATTGTTAAGAAGTGGAAGCGTATGGCACCACCCAGACCCTGTATAGCTCAGGCCGTCCCTCCAAACTGGATGACCGGGCAAGGATGAGACTGATCAGAGAGGCTACTAAGAAGCCATTGGCAACTTTGAAGGAGCTTCAGGACTTTATGGCAAGACGGGTCAATGTGTGCATGTGACCACAAAATCACAAGCACTCTAAAAATCTGGCCTCTATGGGAGGGTGGTAGGAAAAAAAACACTCCTCAAAAAAAGCCACATCAAGTCTTGTTTGAGCTTTGCCAAAAGCACATTGTAGATTCCAAGGCCAAGTGGCAAAAGGTGCTGTGGTCAGATGAGACCTTTTTGGCCTGAACGCAAAACGATATGTCTGGCGAAAACCCAATACATCTTTCCACCCAAAGAACACCATATGCCTACAGTAAAGCACGGCGGTGTCACGGCATTCATCGGAAGAAGAAGAGGAATCGTCAGACCAAAATGCAGCGGGGTACGTGTTCATCTTTAATCTACTGAACACTAAATACAAAATAACAATAGGAATAACCGAAAACAGTCCTGCAAGGTGAAAACACTAAACAGAAAATAACCACCCACAACTAACAGTGGGAAAACAGGCTACCTAAATATGGTTCTCAATCAGAGACAACGATAGACAGCTGCCTCTGATTGAGAACCACACTAGGCCAAACACCTAGAAATACAAAACATAGAACAAAACATAGAATGCCCACCCACATCACACCCTGACCAAACAAAAAATAGAAACATACAAAGCAATCTACGGTCAGGGCGTGACAGGCGGTGGCAGCATCCTACAGTGGGGGTGTTTCTCTTCAGCAGGGACTGGAGCACTTGTCAGGATAGAAGGGAAACTGGACGGTGAAAAATACCGACAGATTCTTGAGGAGAACCTGCAGCCCTCTGCCAGGAATTTGAAAATGGGAAGATGGTTCACGTTTCAACATGATAATGACCCAAAGCACACCTTTAGAGCAACCATACAGTGGCTGAAGGACAAGAAGATGAATGTCCTTCAGTGGCCTAGTCAGAGCCCTGACCTAAATCACATTGAGAATCTGTGGAATGACTTGAAGAGTGCAGTCCATTAATGGTCACCATGCAATTTGACCGAGCTTGAACAATTCTGCAAGGAAGAATGGGCAAATATTGCACAGTCTAGGTGTGCAAAGATAGTAAGAGACATATTCAAACAGACTCATGGCTGTAATTCAAGCAAAAGGTGGTTCCACCAAGTATTAACTCAGGGGGGTGTTCACATATCCAAATAGAGTAATTTACTGTTTTAATTGTAATTCCTTTTCAGAGTTTTTAGATATTTTTTTCACTTGGATATTGTGTGTGTAAATAAAGCTGGAAAAAGTCTGATTTTATGTGTTTTCATTTCAGGCTGTAAGGCAACAAAAGGTGAACATTTTGAAAGGGGGTGGTAACTTTCTATGCCCACCGTACCAATGTCACATTCAACATGTGCTTTAGAAAAACATGGTTATATTTTGTCAAAGTCCTGCTTTAAATGGAAACTAAAACATAGCATTTAATTTCATAGCATTTCCAACTCAGTCTACATTGAATTAATTAGAGTCTGTGCCAAAATCTGTCTGTGCTATATCCCTGTCATCAGATGTAAGAAACCACATGTAAATAATTATAGGAATTGGATGAAAGTACAATGTTGTGCAGTCTAGGAATTTATCTGTAATTATTCATTGGAAATCATCATTATTATGATATCCAAAGTTATTTGAGTTGATTTAAGCTTCAAAGTGCTGACGTCAAATGCAGTTTTGTTCTGAAAACATTGATCAGGCCATTCTTGAACTCTGACTCAGTCATGGGCTGTCTTTGATGTAGCTTTTAAACAGTAACCTTGACTGCACATTTCATTAACAGTTTAACAGGCTGCTAACACTTTTATATGCATCTTTTACCATTTTTGAAATTGTATCCATCTGGCACACAATTCATGATTGATAAAATTAAAAGCACAGTGTGGTATGTTTTCAACGAGCCAATTGAGACTGTCAGGTCTACCAACAAGTTTATTGCCAGAATGTATTCTTTAAATTAAAAGCAGTGTGTCATTTACCTAGTGCAGAAATGTTGATGGTGTCATTCATTCTCCCTGAAAAAGCAGTGCCTGTACACTTCATTCATATTTCCAAATGGTAGGATTTTCTCAGGTTTAATGGACGACCCTCTCACTTACTGTGTGACTTTCAAATTGAGACACGACAGCTGCAGGTAACTTCATTTAGACTCAGATGTCAGTGAAATGTAAGGAAATATTTTTCATTCGAGCGAAATAAAATAATTTCTTACAACCGATAGAATAGGATGACACTAAATATTTTACTCATTACTCGTCTTAACAACAACAATAAAAAAAGCATTTAGCGTTACAGTAATTGTATTATGTATAGTATCGTTCTTCCTCTGTGGTCGTTGAGCGTTTTGTAGGACACTAATGGAGCCATCCCTCTGGGCCAATTACCACTGGCCTGTTTGCTGCTTTGATGGGGAACAGAGATTACAAGAGCTCTCCAGATCAATAGGCTGCTGTGTTTAGCCTCCTATGCAGATGAGACCTTAAAAATCAGAGGAAGCTTTATACTTGTCAGGTGGGTAGCATATTGTATGATGATGTGTTACATGACTGACTATTAGATAAATATACGTTCATATCTTCAGGAAAATAATGGATACCTTTTTAATCATATTTTTCTCTGCTCACAGGACAATAGTGGGTAGAGAAATTCCAATTTCAATAATTATTCTCTCATCCATACTACTATGACTATTACAACATCCTACCACTTCTACTACAACATCCTACCACTGCTACTTTAACATCCTACCACGCTACTACAAATCCTTGTTAAAAGATGGCACCGAAGAACATGGCTGATGTTTTACATTCTCCCAACCAATTGTGCAATTTAGTTATATTTTTGCGTTTTGTGCAACTTACTTCTGAACTTATTGTGTGCATAATGTTGCTGCTACCGTCTCTTATGACCGAAAATAACTTCTGGAACTTCTTTAACGAGTCCGACAAGAAGGATATCCTGCTTTCACTGGAACAGGCCCAGATCCACGCCTTTTGCGTGAAGAAAAGACGCCGGAAAAGGGGACACAGATCAGGGATCCTTCTGAGAATCCGAAGGCGAGCGAGCAGACTCCCAGTGTCTTCCATTCTCCTTTCTAACGTGCAATCGTTGGAAAATAAAATTGATGACCTACTATTAAGATTGCCCTACCAACGGGACATTAAAAACTGTAACATCTTATGTTTCACCGAGACGTGGCTGAACGAAGAAACGGACAATATAGAGCTGGCGGGATTTTCCATGCACCGGCAGAACAGAGACGCTACCTCTGGTAAGACGAAGGGTGGGGGTGTGTGTCTTTTTGTCAATTACAAATGGTGCGCAATGTCTAATATTAATTAAAGAAGTCTTGAGGTATTGCTCGCCAGAGGTAGAGTACCTTATGAGAAGCTGTCGACCACACTCATGTGTATTATTCGTAGCCATCTATTTACCACCACAAAGTGAATCTGACACTAAGACCGCTCTCAACCAACTCTATAAGGCCATAAGCAAGGAAGAAAATGCTCACCCAGAAGCGGCGCTCCTAGTGGCCGGGGACTTTAATGCAGGCAAACTTAAATCAATTTGACCACATTTTTACCAGCATATGCAAACAGGGGGAAATAAAATCCTAGACCACCTTTACTCCACACACAGAGATGCATACAAAGCTCTCCCTCGTCCTCCATTTGGCAAATCTGACCATAATTCTATCCTCCTGATTCCTGCTTACAAGCTAAAACTAAAGCAGGAAGTACCAGTGACTCGCTCAATACGTGGTCAGATGACGCAGATACTACACTACTGGACTGTTTTGCTAGCATAGACTGGAAAATGTTCCGAGATTCATCCAATGGCATTGAGGAATAAACCACCTCAGTCATTGGCTTCATCAATAAGTGCATTGATGACGTCGTCGACACAGTGACTGTATGTACATATCCCAAACAGAAGCCATGGATTACAGGCAACATCCGCACCGAGCTAAAGGCCAGAGCTGCCGCTTTCAATGAGACTAATCCGGACACTTATAAGAAATCCCGCTGTGCCCTCAGACAAACCATCAAACAAGCAAAGCGTCATTACAGGATTAAGATTGAATCCTACTACACCGGCTCCGACGCTCTTCAGATGTGTCAGGGCTTGAAAACTATTATGGACTACAAAGGGAAACCCAGACGCGAGCTGCCCAGTGACGTGAGCCTACCAGACGAGCTAAATGCCTTTTGTGCTTGCTTCAAGGCAAGTAACACTGAAGCATGCACGAGAGCACCAGCTGTTCTGGATGACTGTGGGATAACGGTAGCCGATGTGAACAAACCCTTTATGCATAGGTAACAAACAAACAGCGGGGGGGGGGGGGGGGGGGTCAATGTAAATTGTCCGGTGGCGATTTTTATGAATTGTTCAGCAGTCTAATGGCTTGGGGGTAAAAGCTGTTGAGGAGCCTTTTGGTCCTAGACTTGGCACTCCGGTACCTCTTGCCGTGCTGTAGCAGAAAAAACAGTCTATAACTTGGGTGACTGGAGTCTCTGACAATTTTATGTGCTTTCCTCTGACCACGCCTACTATATAGGTCCTGGATGGCAGGAAGCTTGGCCCCAGTGATGTACTGGGCCGTTCGCACTACCCTCTGTAGCGCCTTATGGTCAGATGCCGGACAGTTGCCATACCAGGTGGTGATGCAACCGGTCAGGATGCTCTCGATGGTGCAGCTGTAGAACCTTTTGAGGATCTGGGGACCCACGCCAAATCTTTTCAGTCTACTGAGAGGGAAAATGTTTTGTCATGCCCTCTTCACGACTGTCTTGGTATGTTTGGACCATGATAGTTTGTTGGTGATGTGGACACCAAGGAACTTGAAACTCTCGACCCGCTCCACTTCAGCCCCGTCGATGTTAATGGGGGCCTGTTCGGGCTGCCTTTTCCTGTAGTCCACGATCAGCTCCTTTGTCTTGCTCACATTGAGGGAGAAGTTGTTGTCCTGGCACCACACTACCAGTTCTCTGACCTCCTCCCTACATGCTGTCTCATCATTGTCGGTGATCAGGCCTACCACAGTTGTGTCGTCAGCAAACTTAATGATGGTGTTGGAGTCGTGTTTGGCCACGCAGTCGTGGGTGAACAGGGAATACAAGAGGGGACTAAGTACACACCCCTGTGGGGCCCCAGTGTTAAGGATCAGTGTGGCAGATGTGTTGTTGCCTACTCTTACTACCTGGGGGCGGCCCGTCAGGAAGTTCAGGATCCAGTTGCAGAGGGAGGTGTTTAGTCCCAGAGTCCTTAGCTTAGTGATGAGCTTTGTGGGAACTATGGTGTTGAACGCTGAGTTGTAGTCAATGAACAGCATTCTCACATAGGTGTTCCTTTTGTCCAGGTGGGAAATGGCAGTGTGGAGTGCGATTGAGATTGCGTTTTCTGTGGATCTGTTGGGGCGGTACGTGAATTGGAGTGGGTCTAGGGTGTCCAGGAGGATGCTGTTGATGTGAGCCATGACCAGCCTTTCAAAGCACTTCATGGCTACCGACGTGAGTGCCACGGGGCGGTAATCATTTAGGAAGGTTACCTTCGCTTTCTTGGGCACAGGGACTATGGCGGTCTGCTTGAAACATGTAGGTATTACAGACTCGGTCAGGGAGAGGTTGCTAACGCACCTGCTGATATTGTTTTCCTATTGAACGTAACTTCTTTCCGTATGAAATATTATAGTTTAATTACATTTTAGGTTATCTGAGGATTACATAGAAACGTATTTTAACTTGTTGAAACAAAGTTTAGGGGTAGATTTTCAGATTCCTATCTTGGCATGTTGAACGAGTGGATTACTCAAGTCGATGGCGCCCACTAAACAGACTTTTTTAAATATAAAGAAGGATTTTATCTAACAAAACGTCACTACATGTTATAGCTGGGACCCTTTGGATGACACATCAGAGGAAGATTTTCAAAAAGTAAGTCAATATTTAATCGCTATTTGTGAATTTATGAAACCTGTGCCGGTGGAAAAATATGTTGATGTGGGGTGCTGTCCTCAAACAATCGCATGGCATGCTTTTCGCTGTAAAGCCTACTGTAAATTAGACAGTGCAGTTAGATTAACAAGAATTGAAGCTTTCAACCACGGGGACAGGTCCGGCTCAAAACCCAAAACACACTGGAAGGGGCTCGACCCAGTGGAAGAGTGATGTAAAGAGTTCTGGGCGTACTCTGCCCAAGGAAGGAAACGTGCCCACTCACCCTCATCTTGTTTGTCAAGTCAACCAATGTTTTTTGTATTCAGCTCCTGCTTTTCCTCAGTCTCTTTTTCTCGTCCTCCTGGTTTTTACCCTTGCCTGTCCTGACCCTGAGCCTGCCTGCCGTCCTGTATCTTTGCCCCTGATGCAGACACGGTCTCCATCTGGGTCTTACCTTATCCTGATACCATGGGTCAATAGAGTTATGGCCAATTTAGCTTTCATAAATGAGCAACAGGTTGTACTATTTTCCTTTTTGTTTTGTATGAAATGTAAATAGATTGATTGTTATAAGCACTGTATGTTTTACTAATGTCAGAATGACAAATTGGTCTGTGTGTTACGAATCCCGCCGAGGATGGTGCCTCTTCCCGTTCGGGCAGCGCTCGGCGGTCGTCGTCTCCGGTCTACTAGCTGCCACCGATCCCCTTTTCTGTTTTCCTTTGAGTTGGTCTAATTGGTTACACCTGTTTTGTGTTTAGGGTAGGGGGTATTTAAACCCAGTTGGCCCGCCGACTTTTGTGCGGGCTTGTTTTTCTGTTTGTGTTGGTGGTGTTTTGTATAGTGGATTTCAGTCCTATTTATGTTGGACAGTATTTTGACGCGCCCGTTGTTTGTGTGGCGTCGCCGTTTATGAGATTATTTCTGGGTGAAATAATAAATCCACTTGATTGAGATTACCCTGCTCTCTGCACCTGACTCCTTCATTTCCACCATCGGAATTGTGACACTGTGGAAGCAATCCATGAGTTAAAATATGTGTTGAAAAAACGCCCCATTCTCCATTTACACAACCCTACTGTAACGTTAGTATGTACCAGCATAACATTAAAATGTGAATGTAATTTAACATGCCATAAGTAGATACTATGAAACAAATTACGTTGACTTTTGGTAGGACAACTATGGACAGTACTGTAACTGTTGATAGTCATGTTTCATGTCCTTCGAGGTTAAAGAAGTCAGTATGTCCTCAGGAAGTGTTGAAAGCATTCTAAAACACAATAAACATACATTTTGGGGTCTTAAAACCCCAAGCAAATGTCTTACACACACAAATTGTTACCAAATTTTTCAAGCAGGAACATTAAATACACTCCCATCTGTTTATGACTTGGGCAGTGTCTGATATTTAGAGAGAGTCAATATAAACGAGTTAGAACTTATTAGATCCCCTGCTTCAATGTCATCCAAAAGTATAATAATTTCAATCACACTTTCAACAGACTTTTTAAAGAAGACTACAGCTTTTGTTTGAGTTGGCAGGTTAGATGCATGTACACTTTTTAGTTTATTGTGTGTAATGATAACCGACTGAAGTAATAGTCCAGTCCAGTCTTTTGCAAACATTGCTCTGTCATGTTAATGAAATGAATCATCCTAATTGCAATGGTTGTTGACCCTGCACAGACTTCATCCAGGCTTCCAACCAGAATTTATGAAGTTCAACTGAAGTTTCTATACTCAAGTTCAAACCCTGCATTTGTGTGTGTTTGTAAGAGTTTCAGTTATCCAATTTAACAAGTTATTATCCAGTATTTTCTAATGATCTTTTGCTAGCCAATGTGTTGAGCCAATGAAGTACCCTTCTCCAGTCAAACAATGCCTTGTCAGATTAAATGGATTTTTCTTGCCTCGCTCCCGTCATTCCTAAACTGGAGCACACAGAGGCCATTAGGAGCTACAGTTTGCAGGCTTTCATAAACCCCTGCAGCAATGAGTCGTTTTTTTGGGTTATCTTGTTTGCTTTGCTTATTATGAATAGTTTAGGGTCATGGTGGGAGGGGACACAAGAGAAGTATGCCATAGCTGCAGGGCAGATTTAACATTCCTAATGGAGCCTCAATGTGATTCTCCAACCATGCCCTTTCACAAATAGACAGCCTGTCCCTCTGTCTTTCAGTTCTCCAGATATCGCTTCTGTTTTGAGCGAATATTTTTTTGGGGAGTGTGTGTGTATGTTTCATCACTGTGTACTCTCCATTTCCTGCTTTCCTTTTCATACGAAGATCATTGACCCTGTAGAATTCCACCCAGGTTCTAGAAAGTTAATTCAGCACTTGAGGTCGTGCTGTGTTTCACACAGGATGCTAAAGAGCACACAGCTGCTTCACTTCCTGCCAGTGTATCAGGGACAAAAGAACCCTTAAGAACAATAGCTAATGTAATGCCACAGAGACATCTATATTATCTAGGGGAACTGTCCCAATAGACTGGAGTGGCTGGAAGGTTGTATGTATTTTATTCAGAGCCTGAGAGCAGCAGAACAACAGTGGGGTTCATGAAAATGGTTACTCCCTTTGACAATAACCCCATTATCTGTACACAATTAACAGCTGTTCAGGCAGACTTTACAGAAAGCATGAAGATAGTGTTGGTCTATTTTTCAAATGAATTATCTTACAGTTCCATGATTTTCCATATTCCATACAGTGCATTTGGAAAGTTTTCATTTTACTTTTCCACACTTTGTTACATTACATTATTCTAAAATGGATTAAATGACATGTTTCCCTCATCAATCTACACACAATACCCCACAATGACAAAGAAAAAACAGGTTTTTAGACATTTTTGCAAAATGCAAAAACCAAAAGATAAATACTTTATTTATACCCTTTGCTATGAGACTCAAAATTGAGCTCAGGTGCATCCTGTTTCCACTGATCATCCTTGAGATGTTTCTACAACTTGATTGGAGTCCACCTATGGTAAATTCAGTTGATTGGACATGATATGGAATGGCATACACCTGTCTATATAAGGTCCTACAGTTAACAGTGCATGTCAGAGCAAAACCAAGGCACGAGGTCGAAGGAATTCTCCATAGACCTGCGAGATAGGATTGTGTCGAGGCACAGATCTGGGGAAGTGTAGCAAAAAAAATTTTCAGCATTGAAGATCCCCAAGAACACAGTGGCCTCCATCATTCTTAAATTGAATCATTTTGGAGCCATCTTCCTAGAACTGGCCGCCCGGCCAAACTGAGCAAACGAGGGAGAAGGACCTTGGTCAGGGAGGTGACCAAAAACCCAATGGTCACTCTGACAGAGCTCCAGAGTTCCTCTGTGAAGATGGGAGAACCTTCCAGAAGGACGACCATCTCTGCAGCACTCCAACAATCAGGCCTTTATGGTAGAGTGGCCAGACAGAAGCCACTTCTCAGTAAAAGGCCCATGACAGCCCACTTGGAGTTTGCCAAAAGGCACCGTAAGGACTTTCAGACCATGAGAAACAAGATTCTCTGATCTGATGAAACCAAGATGTAACTCTTTGGTCTGAATGCCAAGTGTCACGTCTAGAGGAAACCTGGAACCATCCCTACGGTGAAGCATGATGGTGGCAGCATCATGCTGTGGGGATCTTTTCAGCGGCAGGGACTGGGAGACTAGTCAGGATCGAGGGAAAGATGAGCAAAGTACAGAGAGATCCTTGATGAAAACCTGCTCCAGAGCACTCAGGACCTCTGACTGGGGCGAAGGTTCACCTTCCAACAGAACAACAACCCTAAGTACACAGCCAAGAGCAGCTTCGGGACAAGTCTCTGAATGTCCTTGAGTGGCCCAGCCAGAGCCCGGACTTGAACCCGATCGAACATCTCTGGAGAGTCCTGAAAATAGCTATGCAAGATTGAATCCCTGAGCTGACAAGGTGAAAATCTGTTGTTCTGCCCCTGAACAAGGCAGTTAACCTACTGTTCCTAGGCCATCATTGAAAATAAGAATTTGTTCTTAACTGACTTGCCTAATTAAATAACGATAGAATAAAAATACCCAAGAAGAGTTGAGGCTGTAATTGCTGCCAAATGTGCTTCAACAAAGTACTGAGTAAAGGGTCTGAATACTTATGTAGGTTTCAGTTTTTTAAATATATTTGCAAAAATGTCTAAAAACCTGTTTGTGCTTTGTCATCATGGCGTATTGTGTGTAGATTGATTGGGATATTATTTTTTTATCCATTTGAGAATAAGGCTGTAACGTAACAAAATGTGGATCAAGTAAAATGGTCTGAATACTTTCCAAATGCACTGTATGGCTGGTAGCATGGTCCCAGTATGTTATAATTGAAGACAATAATCTGTGAAGTAGTGATTTGTATAAGGCTAATCAGTGTAACTTTCTCGGAATAGGCCTAGATTTGGGCAAGTGTCAGTGTTGTATTTACAAGCTGTGGAATTGTTTGAGGCGCTAATTTCATAGTTTTAAACCACACGTGCAGAATAATAATCTGTGTGATGTGGCAGTGACATAACTGGGCAGAGTTAGAGGGAGGGAGGGGCCAATAGGTCACAGCTCCGGCAAACAGCATATTGATTTCTAAAGGTTTCCATGGGTCATTATTTCAGCTCTAGTCATTATCCCTAACACCTAACTTTCACAAGGACTGTAGGGTATCAATGGGCATAGTAGTGGTACCTGTGTACTGTACAATAGATAGATTCAATAGATTCACTTGCTTCTGAGTTGATCGTTGAATGTGATATGATACCAACTTGACTACACTTCTGAAAACCTATGATATTATATCAATTTGATTTGGATCAGATCAACTGTAGGCTTTGAATGCATTGAGACATATACATAGCCTGATAGGTTATTTATCTGATGGACTTTGGTGTATCAGACACAGACACCTCTAATGAGGTGAGGCTTAACATTTGATCAATACCTCTGCTTTAATCCTGACCTTGATCCAGGGCACCATTCCAGGAGGATTGATCTAGTGACAGGGACAAAGCCCAGCCCAGAGTACACAGAGCTTCAGGGGCAATCACTATATCTGATGATCTTTGACATAAGTAACAGATACCATGATATATCTATAGGTGTTGTTGCTTGCATTGCTCAATGTACTTCAGATGAACTAGCCTATATAAGTGACATGATGTTTGCATTATGGATTCAACCATTAGTATTTTAAAATACATGTATTTTATCTTACTGAGGTGCAGTAAGGTCTACTTCCAGAATTATGAGTAATATCAACCACAGGAAGTAATCCCTCATCTGTACAGTGGCAGGAAACATCTGAAATCTTCCAAGTGCATGAAGGGCACATCTAAGAGGGACAGTCTTTTGTTTCTGTCTTTCCTGTCTCTCCTCTGTTGCTGATTGCAGTGTTGCATGTTACAGCCTCTCCACCATAAGCTGCATGAATTAATCTCCTGCAACTCCCACAAGTTACTGAGCTATCAGACCAGGAGGCTAATGACTACATGATCTGTCCTATATATCACACAACCAAAGAGGATGTTAACACAATACTTACTTATCCTCTACTCTCCCTGTGGAGAACAAGGATACACACCCACAACATGCTGACCTTGGTTGGTGTGGTGTGGTGTGGCAATTCAACTGACGCAGGCTTAATTTGTCACCATTTGCCGTGAGAATATTATAGGTAAGAGAACACTGCCCATCCTGTGATGCAAATGGCAAAGCGATCACTTATGACATTACCTTGGCTCTGAAATGCCAACTCCCAAACACTATGAATTCTAAACGCTTGCCAGAGTGATGTATGGAAGTACTTTAGTTACTCTCACTTGTATTTTTAGCACCGCTTGACAGTCTAGTGTTGAAGTCGTAAAGTGTTATTGTTTTTGTTAAGGCTCTTGTTTATCTTTCCTTGTTTCTTGCACTCAAGGCCTTGCAAGTCTCTTTGGATAAGCTGCCCAATAAAGAAATCCAAAGGTAAATAAGATAAAACATCTATCTATATGTTTATCCACTGAATGCTGTGTTTTCTCTCTGCCGAATTTGTGACAGGTATATTTTCTCTTTACAAAAAAGTATTGTACTGTATGGGCGGAAAATATGTCCTCAGAAATGAGGTACACATTTTAATTAGAGGGATACTTAGGATCAGGCAGAATCTATAACTGAAAGGCCTAATTTAGATGTTACATTGGTGAGCAATAGAATACAACAGAATATAATGATGGACATTTTCTGTTATATTATAGAAGCATAATGGAAAGTTCAACAGGACAGTTCTATTAAATGATATCAACCAACATAAAATGCTTGCTTGCATGACAATAGGTCAGAGTGCAGTTCAACCA
Organism: Salvelinus fontinalis; assembly: GCF_029448725.1. Classification (NCBI taxonomy): domain Eukaryota; kingdom Metazoa; phylum Chordata; class Actinopteri; order Salmoniformes; family Salmonidae; genus Salvelinus; species Salvelinus fontinalis. Next base: position 37,783,555 of record NC_074677.1, read on the forward strand.
TGAGTAAGTACAGTAGAACCACTGAGACTAGTCTCCAGCTGAGCTTGGTCCTGAGCCCGTGATGCCTGTAGAAGCTAAAATAAGGAAATGACCTCGCTGGCAGCCCATGTGTGATAAACAGTCCCAGCAGCATGAGGGGGTTTCATGAAGCGAGATGAATTAGTTAGTTATATACCGTTTGTAAATATTATGAATCTGTTCAGGGTTTTCAGGTTCACAAGAAACACTTAACATATGGACTAGTCAGACAGTTACTATTTAATTCAGCATCTCGAAATGGACACAGTACACAATTATTTGAAACAATTTTCGCTTTTTGTTTAATGTAATTCCTGAATCATTTTATATCTCTGCATGAAGTGGCAAGATAATGAAACAATATGTCATTGTCTAACAGCTCTCCAAAGTATATTTTCAATATTCGATTTTCAAATCTGTTTGTTTGCTATGGCTAGCTAGTTAGCTGGATGGCTAATGTTTTCATTTAAATAATGCAGCAGCAGCTCCAACATTTTTGTTTCACCTGCCGGTTGGAAGGTGGAGACTGCGGTGTCTGAGATATCAGAGAGGCAGAGGGACTGTTTCCGACCACTGCTCATGTGTGGTTGATTTTCTTGCGCTTTACTGCAGCCAAAGCATCACCAAGGTGGGTGCTACAATGTCGGCAATGGAAGAGCATCTACCTATGGAGGAGAGGCTACTAGTGGTGAGAGCATTGGGCCAGTAATCAAATCCCTGAGCTGACAAGGTAAAAATCTGTCTTTCTGCCCCTGAGCAAGGCAGTTAAACCAGTGGTCCCCGGCCAAAGAAATTGCTGTCGATTAAGACAGCCCCCCGCACCTCTCCGATTCAGAGGGGTTGGGTTAAATGTGGAAGACACATTTCAGTTGAAAGCATTCAGTTGTACAACTGACTAGATATCCCCCTTTTCCTTTACTATGGAGGAACTGGGAACATCGGACAAAGCGATGGACCCTGATGAAGAGCTCCTGGCTTGTCTGACAGACTGACTTTCCCCCTGGATGTACTGTACCATCGATGCGCCTCCCGCTCAAGCAATACTGACTTTCCCCCTGGATGTACTGTACCATCGATGCGCCTCCCGCTCAAGCAATACTGACTTTTCCAAACTGCATCAACTCCATTTATTTTCCATCTTTAATTTGTTGTTCATTGATGAATGATGTATTTTGATAACAAAAGGACCACAATGGAAATAAGTTTGTAAACTTTTTGTGTTATCCTTGATGATTTTAAATGCATTGTATCCACATGTGTAGTTGAATTTTTATATTCATATAAGAGACATTTCCCATGTGGACTATTGCCTTATCCCCTGTCGACCTAAGGCCTAGCTTACATATCTTGGGGTTTTCTTCTGGGCATCCCTTTCCTTTGGATTATTATGTAGACTAACACCTCAAAAGTAAGGTTGGCGAGGCTCAGCACCAATATCTCAAGCCTCGGCTAGCCACATTAGTCCATGGGCCAGACCCCCACATTTCTCATATTGATTTTCTTGAAGGTCTATGTCCCTACAGTTGGAAACTGTGTGATACTGTAGCAGTGCAGCAATGGGAGATTTCTCTGTTATCACTCTCTTTCATCCCTCTATCCCATTCATTATTCCCATAGAGATTTTACTCTATGACAAACAATGTCAATATACAGTACAACAAATTATTGATCACGTATACCCTTTAATCATATATCATTGGAAAGCTTAGATTCACAGCTATCCATCAGACACATAACTTTGACCTCTAGGGTACATATCAGAATTACCTGTATAAATTGCTTTAAAAAATGGAACCTGATACATTTTAAACTTAGCTTGACAAGTGGTTTATAAGGTTACCTTTCAAATGATTTATAATATAACCAACTTTGAAAATGCCATCTACAACTATTGTTTAAGAATAACCCGTATTGTGCAACTGACTTTAGAATGTTGGAAGCTTAGCCATAGTCCCAGTCAGTTTTTGATAGAAAGTTGCGGCCCCCTCCCACCTGTGAGGAAAACAACCCGTGGTTACCTAGGTTACCCCATTGGCTCAAAGCAAAAACCTGACCTTTTTCAAATGCAATTTTCTTGTTGTCTGCTTGTTTTAGTCAATTACAAAACTACATTTAAGTACAACATGTCTAAAGATTACTTTTCAGCATTGCCTGCTCCTGAGTGTTTTCACTACTTAGAAAAACGTAATATTGTAGGGCTTCCCTCATGCCCTTTTTCATGACAATGCTAGCAGCCACATGAGTGTATAAGTATTAGCTACCGACTGGAACATTAAGCTAGCCAAAACCAATCATTCAAATTCATTTAAAAAGCCCTTTTTACATCAGCCGATGTCACAAAGTGCTATACAGAAACCCAGCCTAAAACCCCAAACAGCAAGCAATGCACGGTGAAGCACGTAGAAGCACGGTGGCTAGGAAAAACTCCCTAGAAAGGCAGGAACCTAGGAAGAAACCGAGAGAGGAAACAGGCTCTGAGGGGTGGCCAGTCCTCATCTGGCTATGCCGGGTGGAGATTATAACAGTACATGGCCAAGATGTACAAGCGTTCATAGATGACCAGCAGGGTCAAATAATAACAATCATAGTGGTTGTAGAGTGTGCAATAGGTCAGCACCTCAGGAGTAAATGTCAGTTGGTTTTTCATAGCCGATCATTCAGAGTTAGAGGCAGCAGGTGCAGTAGAGAGAGTGTGGCGAAATCCTGCACTTAAGTGCGCTGCCACTTTAAGAGTACATGAGCAGTAGGAAGGAGGAGATAAAAGAGCTCGTTAAGCTCTATTGGGGAGAGCTCTTGTTGGCGCGACAGTTTGGTTTGTGTGTGCTATGCTGCAGAGTGTTTTTTGTTTGTCTTCACCGTATGTGGTTGTACAGTTTTTTTGGATCAATCCTCGGTGTGATCGCTCGACGACGTGGTTGTTCTCATTTGGGACCGCGATGGTTATGGATCAAATGGATTAGTAGCAACGTTTGTTGCGAAGCGTTCAACTACAACCCAACATACCATCGGACAGTCAGACCGGATACCTGCACCCTCAAAACCACAGCTAAGCCCTCTCTTGTTCTCTTTCTCTCTTTCTCTTCACGCTATGTTCCAGTGCTTTACACTGAAACCGACTATTTACTAAGTACATTGAAGTTTCATTGGAGCTGGACTAGTGTGTATATGAACACCACACATTCATACCCTCTGCTCTCCTTCCCAGGAAGAAAATACAAACTATTGCAAATCCTCTGTGTGATGACTGGGTTCATTCATTATTATGTGAAGTTGCTGTTTATTTGCTCTGCCATTATTGTTATATGAGGTATGTTTGGTGGGGTTACCAAGAATTGTGGAAGGACTGATGTGATGTGGGATCTATAGGGTGTGTATTCTTTTTTCTCTCCGCTGGCTATCTGGTCAACAGGCTACACTCTAGGCAGTCTCTTCTCTTGATGTGTGTGGGTCTGGTAGTGGTACTCTCGCTGTTCTACTATTTTCCTTTCGGCAGGGTTAATACCTGCCTTCTTTACCTTTCTCTAATTAATACCGCTACAAGAGAGTCGAAAACAGCAGGTCCGGGACAAGGTAGCACGTCCGGTGAACAGGTCAGGGTTCCATAGCCGCAGGCATAACAGTTGGAACAGGAGCAGAAGCACTACCAGGTGGACTGGGGACAGCAAGGAGTCATCAGGCCAGGTAGTCCTGAGGCATGGTCCTAGGGCTCAGGTCCTCTGAGAGGAGAGAAAGAGAATTAGAGGGAGCATACGTACATTCACACAGGACACCGGATAGGACAGGAGAAATACTCCAGATATAACAGACTGACCCGACACAAACTATTGCAGCATAATTACTGGAGGCTGAGACGGGACGGGTCAGGAGACACCGTGGCCAACCAGGCAGGATGTAAACCCACCCACAAACAGACTATACAGCTACAAGTAGTGAGTGGAGTTTTAAACTGACAACATTAAACAAGTTAAATGTCTTACCTGTGATTAAATGTTTTCCACACACATAGTTATGTGTAGCCTACTTGGACACTGGGTTCCTACATTTCCCACTCTCCCACACCGAATAGCCTGAAGCCACAGGGTTCTTCTCGCAGGCTCTATTTCCCTATGTGGGGGCATTGAGAACCATACTGTAGGTCAGGACTTTTTACCTGGTTAGATGTACATTGAACAACACAGCAGCTTTTCACCATTGCACGGTGGTGGAAAATTGTGTTCAATATAGAAAGTATGCAGATCTCTCTAGTTGTTTTCCACCTTCTCACCATTAAATCGAGTTAACGAGGAAATCGACGCCTTTGCAGAATCTTGCAAGTTTACACAACAGCATTGTCTCTTGAGAATCGATACCTCTCGAGAACCTCTAGAAAATGTCAATGTGAAAACGGTCATTGTTTGTTTGCAATTAGCACATAATGTTAATTGACTGGGATCTGATTCAGTTTAAGGGTAATACCTGGATGCGTTAATCAGCCCCCTCCTGTACTCCCTGTTCACCCATGACTGAGGTGGTACGCACGCCTCCAACTCAATCATAAAGTTTGCAGACAACACAACAGTAGTAGGCTTGACTACCAACAATGACGAGACAGCCTACATGGAGGAGGTGAGGGCTCTGGGAGTGTGGTGCCAGGAAAAGAACCTCTCACTCAACATCTACAAAACAAAGGAGAGGATCGTGAACTTCAGGAAACAGCAGAGGGAGCACCCTCCTATCCACAACGACGGGACTGCAGTGGAGAAGTTGGATAGCTTCAAGTTCCTTGGCGTACACATCACTGACAAACTGAAATAGTCCACCCACACAGACAGTGTGGTGAAGAAGGCGCAACAGCTTCTTTTGAACCTCAGGAGGCTCAAGAAATTTGGCTTGGCACCTAAAACCCTCACAAACCTTTACAGATGCACAATTGAGAGCATCCTGTTGGGTTGTATCACCAACTGGTACGGCAACCGCACCACCCACAACTGCAGGGCTCTCCAGAGGGTGGTGTGGTCTGCCTAACGTATCGCCGGGGGCAAAATACCTGTCCTCCAGGACACCTACAGCACCCAATCTCACAGGAAGGCCAAAAAGATCATCAAGGATAACAGCCACCCGAGCCACTGCCTGTTCACCCCGCTATCATCCAGAAATCGAGGTCAGAATAGGTGCATCAAAGCTGGAGCCGGGAAATTGAAAAATAGCTTCTATCACAAGGCCATCAGACTGTTAAATAGCCATCACTAGCACATTAGTGGCTGCTGCCTATATACATACACTTGAAATAACTGGCCACTTTAATAAATGGAACACTAGTCACTTTAATAATGTTGACATATTTTGCATTACTCATCTCATATGTATATACTGTATTATATTATATTTTACTGTATCTTAGTCTATGCTGCTCTAACTTTGCTCGTCCATATACAGTTGGAGTCAGAAGTTTACATACACCTTAGCAAAATACATTTAAACTCAGTTTTTCACAATTCCTGACATTTAATCCTTGTAAAAATTCCCTGTCTCAGTTAGGATCACCACTTTATTTTAAGAATGTGAAATGTCAGAGTAATAGTTGAGAGAATGATTTATTTAAGCTTTTATTTCTTTCATCACGTTCCCAGTGGGTCAGAAGTTTACATACACTCAATTAGTATTTGGTAGCATCGCATTGCCATTTTGAGCCTGTAATCGAACCCACAAATGCTGATGCTCCAGATACCCAACTGGTCTAAAGAAGGGCAGTTGTATTGCTTCTTTAATCAGGGCAACAGGTTTCAGCTGTGCTAGCATAATTGCAAAAGGGTTTTCTAATGATCAATTAGCCTTTTAAAATGATAAACTTGGATTAGCTAACACAACGTGCCATTGGAACACAGGAGTGATGGTTGCTGATAATGGGCCTCTGTACGCTTATGTAGATATTCCATTAAAGAAAATGGCCGATTCCAGCTACAATAGTCATTTACAACATTAATAATTCCTACACTATTTCTGATTAATTTTATGTTATTATAATGGACAAAAAATTTGCTTTTCTTTCAGAAACAAGGACATTTCTAAGTGACCCCAAACTTTTGAATGTTAATGTATTTTGTTTCAAAGATCAAGTTTTGAAATATAATACGGTCTGAGAACAACAATATTGTCAGGCCAGACATATATCCAATATGCTGTGATAATGTATTAGGCATACTGCACAAACATCATTCCTGTAGGACTTTTATGAGTAGAGAAAATTGAAATACTGCTAGTTTTTAATTTTGTTAGCATGCTAGGCTAGGTAATGCTAAAGGTACCAATTGGATTCGACAACACTTCCGGTAGCTACTCACCCCAACGATAGTCATTCCATTTTCATGGAATCCAATTGGCTGCTACTTCATTCGCTAGCCTAGCATACTGACAAAAAAAGGACAGTTTTATTATAAACTATTAGTATTTCAATCTTCTCCATTCATCATTTTGTGATAATTAGGAGTGTAGCGCCATCTCCAATCCCTGGATTGAGGTACGTTTTTCATGCCTGTTCCCGGTGTCTACATTCTGGCATAGCACCATTTCGGCTAGAGAGAGAAGTAAGGAGCGTCTAGTTGGGTTCTTTTGGTTTACTCAAGCTATGAAAATCTGCACTGGTAGATATTCTCTAGCATTTCTGAGAGCCTTTGCAAGGGTTATACTACTGAAATTAGGATGCTAAGCACCATTTACAACAAATGTCTGTAAAGGTGCCTCAGTTCAACAGAGAATGTGGAGTAAATTATTTTTAAATAAATCTCAGAGACATACTGTACAGACAGCTCATAGAGAATGCGCAGAGCTTGAAACAATCTGATGTCAGACTGACTCTACATTATCTATTCAGCAGGGTATTTTACAGCAATCAGGAGTCTCAAGACCACATCTGCAGGCTTGTAGAGTTACTTGACCTGCAGCACACTGTAAAGGGGAAATATCCCATAGCCTAAGATCATTGATACAGGAACTATAGTGCACCAGTATTCTAGACTAGGGGGACACTGGGGACACTGACCTCACTTTCATATTGAGGAAGTAAGTAACCCATAAAACTTGTCTTGTGTATCATACATATTGAGGAAGTAACCCATAAAACTTGTCTTGTGTATCATACAGCTGTGACGCCTTCTCTTCTATATGCAAAAAAACATTGAGTGTACAAAACATCAAATCTGCAATATGTAACTTTTTTGGCGACCTGATCAAATTCACATAGATATGTAAGTTATAGATCTGTCATTGTCATTGAAAGCAAGTCTAAGAAGCAGTAGATCTGTTATGTGCGCTATCTCTTTGGTTCCCGTACTCAAGTGTAATTTTTGCTATTTTACTTTCAGTTTTGTACACCAGCTTCAAACATCTAAAAATACCATATTTTGGGTTATTGAAAGATATTTCACAGTGGTTTAGATGGTACAATGATTATTTACACTGATTGAAGTGGATTTAACAAGTGACATCAATAAGGGGATCATAGCTTTCACCCGGATTCACCTGGTCAGTCTGTCATGGAAGAGCAGGTGTCCTTAAAATGTTTTGTACACTCAGCGTACGTCTGTTATGGACATTGGTATTCAACAATGCTTCAGTGAACATAGGCTTATCCGTTTAGGGGTTTGCTACTGTATTAGCTTGAACAGCAGGTATACTTTTGTTCAACCTACATTGCATAATACATTGCTTCCCTTGACCCAGATAACTCTCTTGTGCTGACACTGTGTTCAGTGAAAATGTGCTGATGTTCCAATATAAAAGCATCCCTGTAGCATTTATGTAGTGCTAACCCCCAACAACGTTCAGTAAACCAGCCTCACCCAAAGACAAGGCCTTTGACATCCCACGTAATACTGACATGTTTGTCGGGAATACAGAAATGAACACAACTGGGCTATGCTAGAATGAATTCTGCTTGCCTCAAGCCAATGTTTCAGGTCAGAGTTACTACAAATTACAAAGGTGTTCAGAATATATCGTAACCAGGGCTTTTATAACAGTGCATCATAACCGAACTGTACTTGTGACCAATCCTAGCATTTACTACACAACATTTATTTCTATATTGGTGACAAAGGGCGAATGTCAGATTTTGACATTTGATGCGTGATTGCATCTGTTGTTCCAAACCCTCATTTGACACCTCCATAGAACAGTAGAGGCTGCTCAGGGCTGTTGCTCAGCATTGCAAGTGACAATAAATTAACTTAATGGTTGGCTTGTGTGTGAGGTCCTGTACTTCAGATTCCAGTGTAAATAAAACAATTTTTTTACTTAATCTGTGAAACTAAAGTGACCCAACTGCAGTTCCTGTTTATGGGAATTGTCCTCAGCAAGGACTCTTTTGAGACACAGCTGAATAATCAATGTTCAATAAGGGGTAAATATTGAACTTTAGATCACAAGGTTTTACACATCCTTTAATGTTCTGTCAAAATGCCTTTCATCCCCAGTATGTAATTGTTCTGGTTTGGTTATTTTCACATTAAAGCCTACTGATATTATAGGTTCAACTTTTATGCAAATCAAATGGTTACATATGGGTGAGATTCTGTGGCCAAATAAGTCTCCTAAATAACTTGTGAAATGGGCCAAAGGTTTGTCAGAAAGTTTTTCTCTCTACCCTTCATGATGTTCTCTTCCCTCTCTGCTGTTTCTGCCTACTCTGCAGCTAGAGTTTGTCATGCTCTGTGGGCAAGACTTTAATAACACCTTCCCAAAGTGCCTGGGTAAGAGTGCCTCTTATCACACTACTACACACACAACTCAGTTGAACCTTAGACTGCAGTTGTGACACTAAATAAATGTTCATGCTGAAAGGTTCTGTTTCCTAGCTTCATACAGTGTGTACCTTTCCAGCTAACTTCACACAGCCAAGAGACACCATGGTCCGCTAAAGAGAAAGGTAGAGGATGTATTTTAATTAGCTAATAAGGATAGAGTTTAAAAAAAACATTCTCTAGCCTGTCAAAAGGGGTTTAAACTGATTTGAACTTATTTTATTTCATTTATTAGAATTTCAGGACTCCAAGCAAACATACATATATATATATACTGTATTAACAGTGGATTCCAACCTTTGACCTTGTGACTACAGGGGAACAAAGCTTTTCGCAAACAACATCCTATAATGATCTGTGAAGAGACAGACGTGATATCACAGAGCTCTCGCAACAATTGATTCCAATTATCTTTGCAAAAAGACTAATGTGAACGTGGCATCAAGCTTACAGAGTTGAAGGCTTTCCAAACTAACTTCATGGTATATCTAAATCGTTCCAGAGAGCCTCTGAATTTCCAGTGGTTTTCCTCATGGGGGAAGTGTGAGCTGCAGCCAAGCAAATTGTTCTTCTGATGACTTCACTTCCCACTGGCTTTCTGTAGGGACAGTATTTTCTCTCCTTCATTCTTTGGCAAGAAGGTGATGTATCCCCCTCTTTCCCTTAAGGCTGGCAGATCACCAGTGAACGTTTCATTTGGGGTTAATATCGTCAGAACAAGTTACCCTCAAGTGAGGTTAGGTCAATTAGAGAACAACTTTGGCCGAGAATGAGAAGTCCAGAGGGTTTTTGAGCAATTTCCATGACCTGATCTTGTTTCTTTGTCAAAGGAGCTTTACGAATTAATGTACACCTTCATTTCAATTGGTTCACAATGGCTTGAAATGAGTTTTACAGCATATTGTAGTGGAGGAAATCTGGTTTGCCTGGCAGCTAAGTATAGGTATGATGCCTCCGCAGGTCTGGATTAGGACATACACGCAACAGAAGAATGAAAGTGAAAGGGAGAGGGAGCCATCCTTATCATTCTAACATGGCTAATTTCATTCTGGACAGAAACACTGTTGGAACAAATGGACTGTAACTCTATTTAACAAAATTGTAAGCACCACACCTATCCCTCACAGTGTAGCCCAGGAGCAGGACTGAAGTAGAACTTGTGTTAAACCTCCTGATTCTTAAACATCCAGTCTTCTTGTAAGGACAACTGGCTGGGCTGAATTTTCTCATTCACACACTTTTTAGATGAGTTTCCTGCTTATGTTCACTTCCTCAACTGTCACAAACCAAAGTGTTGGGTGTTTATTTAGATAGAAATTTGTCAAGCATAACAGATAAAAATGTACAAAGGAATTTTCTATGGGAAGTTTTATAAACAAAAGGATAGTCGTAAACAACAAAATGTCATCACTGTGTGTACGTACAGTAAGCTGATTAGTTACAACTTGTCATCGCTAATCTACCCCTCCTAAAGAGTTTGTCCTTAGAGAAAAAAAAGAAAAAAACTTGCCCTTTCATTGGTTGCATGTTTTCCGTTTTCTTTACATTCCCCAGTGTAAACTGTGATCTGAAGCATGCTAATGGAATTTGGCCACCTATTCACCCTGTCCCAGTAAAGAGCAGCCCGTAGAGGCTGATGCCAACACAGCTGTGTCTAACAACTTGTAACTGAACCCTAATGTGTACAGCTGTACTCGCCTTTAAACCCTAATGAGAGTGCAAGTGAGAATGCTACAACCAGTTACCAACTTGGAACAATTTTGGCACATGAACAAGGCTTTCCCTCAGTAATTAAATTAAGCATCTTTTATGACTAAATTGGTACAATGATACCACAGAGCCCCATCTCAGTATAGAGAAGTAAAATTATATTTTAAAGAGCCATATGCTGGGACTAGGAGGAATAGTAGTGCTGTATTTGAACTTATAATGGATCCCATTTAGCTGCTGCCTTGGCAACAGCTACTCTTCCTGGAGTCCGGCAATATTAAGGCAGTTATACAATTTTAAAAACATTACAATACATTCATTACAGAATTCACATCACACTAAGTGTGTGCACTCAGGCCCATAATCCACTAGCACATATCTACAACACAAGCCAATGCGTACATGTGTGTATAGTGCGTATGTTATCATGTGTGTGTATGCATGTGTCTGTGGCTATGTTTGTGTTGCTTCACAGTCTCCGCTATTCCATAAGTTGTATTATCTGTTTTTAAAATTTGATTCTGCTGCTTGTATCAGTTGTCTGATGTGGAATAGAGTTCCATGAAGTCATGGCTCTATGTAGTACTGTGCGCCTCCCATAGTCTGTTCTGGACTTGGGGACTGTGAAGAGACCTTTAGTAGCATGTTGTGTGGGGTTTGCATGGGTGTCTGAGCTGTGTGCTAGTAATTTAAACAGACAACTCGGTGCTTTCAAATATTATTATTTTTTAAACCTTTATTTAACAAGTCCAATACAGCAAATGAAAGGTACACATCTTGTGAATCCAGCCAACATGTCCAATTTTTAAAATGTTTTACAGCGAAAACAGCACGTATATTTATGTTAGCTCACCACCAAATACAAAAAAACACTAACATTTTTCACAGCACAGGTAGCATGCACAAAGCTAACCTAACTAACCAAGAACCAACCAAACTAACCAATAAACAACTTCATCAGATGACCGTCTTATAACATGTTATTCAATAAATCTATGTTTTGTTCGAAAAATGTGCATATTTCAGGTATAAATCATAGTTTACATTGCAGCTACAATCAGAAATTGCACCGAAAGCAGCCAGAATAATTACAGACACCAACGTCAAATACCTAAATACTCATCATAAAACATTTCTGAAAAATCGATGGTGTACAGCAAATTAAAGACAAACATCTTGTGAATCCAGCCAATATTTTTTTAAGTGTTTTACAGCGAAAACACAATATAGCATTATATTAGTTTACTACAATAGCCTACCACCTCCACATTCATTCATCAAGGCACGTTAGCGATAGCAATAGGCACGTTAGCGATAGCGAATAAACCAGCAAAAGATATATAATTTTTGACTAACCTTGAT